>NC_054701.1:15956685-16322527 GCF_016097555.1 Gigantopelta aegis | reverse complement strand
TTCATGCAGTGTAAGCTGTGGTGAAGGAACAAAATCTAGAACCAGAATATGTAAAGATGGAGAAAGGTGTAAAGGGGATTCTACAGAAACAGAGAAGTGCAAAGGAAAAGATTGCCCAAGTAATATTTTGTAAAGTAAATCTTTAGATACTTCTGTCTTCCTTATTTCAAACCTTTAGTCATTGGTAATTATACCATCATAAATATATTCTAACAATGATGGTACTTTCATAATCTGAAAATCATTAAAATAATTAGGTTGGGCTTGATAAACATAATTATATATCACAGTATTTGAATTAGTTAAAAAAGAAAGAAAACAAATTGTCAGTGGAATCCTATACAAATTACATGTGACATAATATCTGCAAGATTTTGCTAATGTTTCAGAATGGAATTCATGGGGACGGTGGGGTTCATGCAGTGTAACCTGTGGTGAAGGAACAAAATCTAGAACCAGAATATGTAAAGGTGGAGAAAGGTGTAACGGTGATTCCACAGAAACAGAGAAATGCAAAGAAAAAGACTGCCCAGGTAAAATATTTCCAAAATGTATCATTGGACACTTCTGTGTTTGCATTATTTCAAATCGTAATTCATTTGCTAATTATACCATCACAAGATGTATTCTAATAAGTATTGTACTGCCCTAATCTGAAGATAAAATAATCCGGTGAAGCGTAATTTAGTCTTTTAAAAATATATTGTGAATTATTTTCGGAATCAAATACAAATTGCATGCCTCATAATATCTGCAAGATTTTGCTAATTTTTATGAATGGAATTCATGGGGACATTGGGGTTCATGCAGTGTAACCTGTGGTGAAGGAACACAATCTAGAACCAGAACATGTAAAGATAAGGGAAAGCGTAAAGATGATTCTACAGTAAACAAAAAGTGCAAAGAAAAAGACTGCTCAGGTAAAATGTTTCCAAAATGTGTCATTGGAGACTTCTATCTTTGGATTATTTCAAATCCCTGGTCATTTCCTAATTATACCATTATAAAATATATTCTAATAATGACTAGAGTATTTGAAGTAGTCTTTTTAGAAGTAAATTGTGAATTATTTTGGGAATCCAAAGCAAATGGTTTGCCTCATAATATTTGCAAGATTTCGCAAAATATTCTGAGTAGAATTCATGGGGACAGTGGGGTTCATGCAGTTTAAGCTGTGATGAACAAAATCTAGAACCAGAACATGTAAAAATGGAGAAAGGTGTAAAGGGGATTATACAGAAACAAACAAATGGAAAGTAGAAGATTGCCTACTAGGTAATATTTGACTTAGTATCTATGGATCGAAATGGATTTATAGATGGTCGATCAATAGGTAATAATATTAGACTAATATATGATATACTACATTATACAATGACACAAAATAAATCAGGAATGTTCTTACTTGTGGATTTTGAAAAAGCCTTTGACACCCTTTCTTGGAGTTTCATAGCAAATGTTTTAGCTTATTTTAAATTTGGTCCGTCAATACAGAAATAGATAACAACTTTCTATAATGAATGTGAATCGTGTTTATTCATAAATGGTAATATTACTGAATGCTTTAAACTTGGCAGAGGATGTAGACAAGGTGATCCTTTATCACCCAATATTTTTATTTTGTGTGTTGAAATTCTTAGGATCATAGTACGAAATAACAATGACATAAAGGGATTGAGATAAACAGTAAGAAATTTAAAATATCGCAAATAAATTGTGAATTACTTTGAAATCCAATACAAATTGCATGTCTTATAATATTTGCAAGATTTTGCTAATATTTCAGAATGGAATTCATGGGGACGGTGGGGTTCATGCAGTGTAAGCTGTGGTGAAGGAACAAAATCTAGAACCAGAACATGTAAAGATGGAGAAAGGTGTAAAGGGGATTCTACAGAAACAGAGAAGTGCAAAGGAAAAGATTGCCCAGGTAATATTTGTCTGAAATAATTATTGCATATTTCATTTTCTAAAAATGTTAAAACTTTCTGTAATATGATCATATTATTATCACTTTGTAGAAAATAGTAAATAGTAAAAGTATTGGAGTTTGTCTCTAAGAATACATTTTCAATTACATGTACTTTTGAAATGCATGAAAAATGGCATACAGCTGATTAACTATCTTGTCTTAATTGATAATAATAAAAATAACCAAATAAATGTAATAATTAACCAATTTAAAGTAGTCTATTTTAAATCACATATTAAAAACTTGTTTGTAATCCATTATATATTGCATGGTTCATAATATTTGGTGAATTTTTTAGAGTGGAATTCATGGGGACATTGGGATTCATGTAGTGTAAGCTGTGGTGAAGGAACTAAATCTAGAACCAGAATATGTAAAAATGGAGAAAGGTGTAAAGGGGATTCTACAGAAACAAACAAGTGCAAAGAAAAAGACTGCCCAGGTAATGAATTGTCCTTGAAATTAAAAACAGTCATTTGTAGTTAAACAAATCTTCATCATCAGAACTTGCCCAAATAATTATATAAAATAAAATGTAGTTACGATTAATACATTATTAATGTAGTCTTAAGGTTTTGACATAGACCTACACTTGGTTACTAGTAGGGCCTACTTAATTAAAACATTCTGTCTCTATGTATTTCTGAAGCGATGATTTGCTCAAATAAGTATATAAAATTGCAAATTGTGATCATTAGGGAAGAAGTACGTGTAATGGTTTGAAACATATATATATACTAGACAATTGTATTAAAACATTCTACCTGTCTGTGTTTTTCAGAATGGAATTCTTGGGCACAGTGGGGTTCATGCAGTGTAAGTTGTGGTGAAGGAACAAAATCTAGAACCAGAAAATGCAAAGATGGAGAAAGGTGTAAAGGGGATTCTAAAGAAACAGAAAAGTGTGAAGAAAAAGACTGTCCAGGTAACATTTTGCTTAAACTAATTTTTGAATATTTAATTACATGAAAATGTTAAACCTAGGATAGTTTTATATTACTCTGTACCAAATGACCATTATGCTAGTTGCCTTTGCAATCTTTGGCAGTTCATTAATTATATATACCGGGTAAGAAGACTATCCAGTAGGTATTTTGCTTAAAATCATCTTTGAAAATGTTAGTGACAGAACATTTAAAAAAAGAATTTCTTTGTTAATGATCGGAATCCACTTACAATATATACTGATTATGCCAATAGTCTTTGGAATGTTTATAACCTCTGGTAGTTCACTAATTATACCACTGTTAAACATATTCATTTGAAGATTGGATTGTTTCGATTTGTTGGTGATTCAAGAGACCTACCAAAGTTTGAATGAGATACTGAATGAAATTTATAATTAGTGTACTTTGACATATTTTTGTTTGTTTGTTTTGTTTAACGACACCACTAGAGCACATTAATTTATTAATCATTGGCTATTGGATGTCAAATATATGGTAATTTTTACATATAGTCTTAGAAAGGAAACCCGCTACATGTTTCCATTATTAGCAAGGGATCTTTTATATGCACTATCCCACAGACAGGATAACACATACCACGACCTTTGATATACCAGTTGTTGTGAACTGACTGGAACAAACTACTTTGACATAAGTTTTAATTTGATTTTGTTTTCAGAATGCATCAAAACCATTTCTTTGTTTGTGTTTTATTTGTATTTAGCCGAGGCCACAGTGGAGGAATGGGGAGCATGCAGTGTGACCTGTGGTGAAGGTGTAAAACTCAGATCAAGAAAATGTGAAAAAGGAAAAAAATGTAAAGGAGGACATACTGAAAGAACCAAATGTAAACAACCAAAATGTCCAGGTATGAGATATGTACAGAAAATGTCCAGGTATGAGATATGTACAGAAAATGTCCAGGTATGAGTTATGTACAGAAAATGTCCAGGTATGAGATATGTACAGAAAATGTTCAGGTATGAGTTATGTACAGAAAATGTCCAGGTATGAGTTTTGTACAGCAAATTTCCAGGTATGAGTTATGTACAGAAAATGTCCAGGTATGAGATATGTACAGAAAATGTCCAGGTATGAGTTATGTACAGAAAATGTCCAGGTATGAGATATGTACAGAAAATGTTCAGGTACGAGTTATGTACAGAAAATGTCCAGGTATGAGTTTTGTACAGCAAATTTCCAGGTATGAGTTATGTACAGAAAATGTCCAGATATGAGTTATGTGCAACAAATATCCAGGTATTAGTTAAGTACAGAAAATGTCCAGGTATGAGTAATGTGCAACAAATATCCAGGTATGAGTTAAGTATAGAAAATGTCCAGGTATGAGTAATGTGCAACAAATATCCAGGTATGAGTTAAGTACAGAAAATGTCCAGGTATGAGTAATGTGCAACAAATATCCAGGTATGAGTTAAGTACAGAAAATGTCCAGATATGAGTTATGTACAGCAAATGTCCAGGTATAATGGGTCTAGGATACTTCTATTAATATTTGTAAAGAAAACGTACAAGTATATATCTTGACTCATGATTGCACTGTAGTACACAAGCAATTATATATGTTTCTATACAATAATACCTAGTGGAGTAATGGTAAAGAGCATTGCTTGTTCAGTTATAATGTTAACAGACTTGAAACAGCACAAAGGTAATAAATACTGTGAACTGATTAAATATAATAACTAGAAGGCAGTCTGTAACATCCAAAACAAATCAGACAACAGAAACATCTTAAGAACTGATTATGTTCTTTTTGACAAAACAGAGTTTAATGAGTACTTTTTGGCAAATATAATAAATAATAATGAAAAACTACATGTATAGATTTTGTTAGTTGTTAAAAGCAGACAATATTTTAAGTAACAAAATCAAACCCCAAAGCTGGCTACCAGGTCAGTGGTCATAACAAATTAGTCAGTATTGTGTTATTGTTCATTAAATCGGATTTCAAGCTCCAACCTTTCTGAATTACCATTATTTTACATCTGCACTTGAACCAGATAAAAATGTTGTGTTTTTTGGGGTGTTTTTTTTGGTAAAACACGCCACAAACATTTAACACAGAGACAAAGACATTTGTTTTGTATTTTGAACATTACAAACATGGATGATGATGAGATGAATGGTGAAGCCACAGTATTTTCATTTCGGTATGGGACTACTTGACAGGTTCATACTCCACGCTTGCTGTCAGTTGAGCTATCTCGGTATCACCCGAGCCTGGGGTACACGGAACCTGCAGTGCATGCCAGATAATCATCCCCATGTGGGGTCATACACTCGGGAGACACACCCATAATCGCACCCGTGAAGTGGGTGAAACTCAGTGTATGTGGCCTTACACCTACCCATTGAGACTAGCGGTGCACTCACTCCGGGTTGAAGCCAGTACTGACATAAAAAATCCCCCATAGTCTCAGGTGGGATACGAACCCAGTACCTACCAGCCAGAAGTCCGATAGCATAACCACTACACCACTGAGGCCGGTTGATAAAAATAATATAGTCATAAAGATTAAATGGACATTTTTTGACATTGCAATATGTTTTTGACTAACTTTTTTTTTAAACAAGTAAAATTAAATATTAACAAAAACTCTATTGCTTATAATTCCAACATATGTATATCCAATGTGTTTTATGATCTTTATGCTTGTTGTAGCTCAAACTGGATTTTAATTCTTAATAATTTAAAAATACGAAAGTAATTATTGGGCAGTAAAATCAAACTTCAGTTATAAAACGAATGACCAAAATCATATTGGATATACTGACATAGATATTGTTACAAACAAAATATAATGGATATACAATTCTAATACCCGGTAATTAAAACCACTCTATAGCTGAGCAACAAAATCAGGACTGTCTCTTTAATGAATGAAATCATTATGCTACTGTGTTTCAGAAAAGCCCCGAATATCATGGTCCCACTGGAGTGCATGTTCTGTAACCTGCGGCAAAGGCGTGAGAACAAGAACACTAGCATGTCAGTTCCGTAACAGAACACGGTCAGAAGACTGTACTGAAAAACTCAGGAAAAAAACAAAGCGGAAAAAGTGCCTGGCACTTTGCCCAAGTAAAGAATTAGTTTTAATTTCTTAAATTAGAAATATAGATTAGTAGTAAAATTAAATGATTTTTCCTAAATTTTTAATGTGAAGTTGTATTAATTGTAACATGTAGTATAATGATATTTTGGTAAATTATTAATATGGAACTCTGCACAAAACATAGAACTTTCATTATAATTGACAGTGATTTCCATGTACATGTACTTCTAACATTATAGAATTCAGTTGTTAAAGTTACTAAATTTATTTTGATAACTCTCACAAATAACTTATGATTTGAACAACCAAAACATAATTGGATCAGAAATTGGTATTAAAACAGTTTTAGACTAATAATATGAATACATATTAGACTTGAATATTACCAATGTGTTGTATGAAGGGAAAACACGAACAACTCGGCAGGGGTTTAGGGTTTATTCTGGATCATCAATCGGGTGGGATATGAAGATCCCTGGTTCCAAGCATACGTATATACAAATACACACACACAAACAAAGACTCTGAAATAACAAAAAGGGAATACTTAAAATCACATACTTACATATAGAAATCTCAGTTATAATATGTCTTAAAATTAATTAAACACTTAACATTCAGAATTAACCTATATACTAGCCTGTGTTATCACACTGACCTTTTAAACATTAATAGAGAATACCGTATGCAACCACATATCCATACATTAAATTCAATACATCATTGAATTTAAGAAATCATAAAATGACTTAGAAATCACCGATTACACATAGAACACTATTTAATACACTGAATGTCCTTTTCTAAAGAAACACTATAAAATCACTTTAAACATATTTCATAAATACAAAGCTAAATAAACCATAGCCTGTCTACAAATAGTTTACCTACCGACTGTGGGTCGGGTCTTTACAGAAGCATAATACTGGTTGTCACCTACATGTAGTACCTAAAAATAAAATAAAGTAAATTAAGTACACATAAATCCATACATGTACACAATATAATTAAACAAATATCTCATAATAACTTAGTTATTATGTTACTTTATTAAATACTGTAAATTAGATATTATAATCATTTATAATAGAAAATATAGACTTTAACCTATTCTACTAGCTATTCTATAAATATAACATAACCATTTAATAAAAAGCTAATCAAGCTAAGTCACAATGTTATATTTAACATAACTACAATACTATTACTTTATTATTAATTACTAAATCTCCTAATCTCATTTCTTGATTAAAATAAGTAATTAAAACAGGTAGTTAATGTCTAAACAATGTACAATATGTTTTACCTTTAAAATTCTCTGTGAATGTTAGTTGTGCAGTTGCTGTGAACAAAAGCTTGTCTTCTCATAAAAGTGGCCTGTTCTCCTTGAATGCCATAAAGCTTCTGACCAGGAGAACACAGAAACAATGACACTGGGCTTGCAAGAACTGAGTTGTCAGTGAGCACAACCCAAACCCAGAAAACCAGAGAAAGTAGGAAAACAAAGAAAGCCTACACAAGTATAACCTGACAGAATAAAACTATGTGAACAGTGTTTTAAATTAGTATGTGTGTAGTGAATGTAGTTTACCGGTTATAAATGTAATGACTATCTAAAATCAGTACAGAACTTAACCTCTCTAAACCAGATACCTCTTAAAACTGGACATTTTACTTGTTCCTGAGGGTGTCTGATTTAGAGGGGTTTCACTGTACCACTGAATGTGTGTTTATAATACATGACTGAACAGATCCATAACATATATTTAAACAATCCACAAACATCATTGCAGATCTGTCTGACATACGCAAGCTGATGAAGAAGATGCCTCACGACAAGGACCTCATGCGAATCGAGAAGAAGATGAGCAACAAGAAGCTGAAGGAAGAGGTTTTCAGTGCCAGAGAGATGGAAGACCAGGTTGTCACGGGTTACGACTTCTCCTACGATGGCACCAGTCAGTGGGTTGTGGACAGGCCGCTGTCGTGTGCCGTTCGTTGCCTCCAGATGTCAGGTGCATGCAAGTCTTTCAATTACCACGAAAAGAAGCCAGGAGAGAAAACGTCAGTTTGTACAATGAATACTCTCTCTAGTGAGGATGCCATCCAGAAGAATGCTTTACAAATAGCAGACGGATGGAAACTCTTTGATTTGATGCTGTTCTTTGATACAGATGTTTAAAATAATGGGTAGTGAGAAAATTATTAAATGATGTTCTTTGATACAAATGTTTTAAGTAAAAACAGTGGGGAAGTAATTGAATAATGTTCTTTGATACCTATGTTTAAAATAATGAATGACTGGAAATTAATTTAATCATATTCTTTGATACAGATATGATACAGATATAAACACAGAAAATATAGATTTGTACATCTTTTGGAAAGATGCCATCATTAAATCAGTGACATCTCATGCAAGAAATAACAAAAAACTGCATGAACAGTGTTAAATAATATTGTCATTACCATCACAAACTAAATTGGATGTTTTGATTTTTATTTAATATTGAAATTTTGATTTCTATAGACAGCAAGAAGAGCAATGTATTAATTGTTGATTTATTTGTTACTAAACAGTTATCACTTACCAGGGGCAGATTTATAGTGTGACCAACTGTGGGGTTTAAATTAAAGTTTAAATTAAATTTAAATTTTTAAAAAAATAAACCACCAAGGCATGCACTAACACACTCATGAACCTTGCCTACAATTTGAGTCTATTTTTTTTCAAAATCAGTACATGAACATAATAAATACTAATATGTCATTAATAGTCCGATTTCATTTTTTAAAAAAATAACCAAAAATGCCATCACCCCCAACACACAATAACATTGTTATTAATATTTCCTGATTTTCACTCATTTACATATATTTTGTCACCACTTTTTTCATTCATAGAGTATCATTAAATTCATCCATTCCATTGTTCGTTCATTCATTAATTCATTCATTCATTCATTTGGTCAGTATCATGAAATAAAACGTTAGTGTATATCAGGATATATATTTATTATGGTTTTAAATTGAACAATGTGGCAAAATGCAGTAAACCTTTTGAACAAATAGATACTTCATACACAAGATATGTAAGGTTTCTTTTTTTCTTTTACATTATATCGTTGCCATGATAATACAATGGGAAAAGAAATATTTAGTAAAAAGAAACCCTGGACTTTATTTATTCTATTGATCCAGAACAGTCATTAAGCACTGTAAATTTAACTGACAGCTTTTATGAACTGCAGTACACATATAAAGCATTAAACCTACTGAAATATTTTGAAAGTATAACTTGACTTGATTCAGTTCTGAAAATATGCCATCTTCCTTAATATGCAAATAATCTTATCTTATATACATTATACAACAGACCTACATCATCCATCAACTTGGTTTCTGACAGACATTGTATGTTTTATGTACATATCATGGCTCAGGTGATACCAAATTCAAATTGTATTCATACCAACATAGAAATACTGCAGCATCAGCAAGCACTGACTGCATTCTACTCAACTAATGATAGCCATGACAACAGGTTTCAGTTAATAAAATATATTCTCAAATAAGTGACATCTTAAATCCATTTTCAAGGAGATGATATAGATCAGCTAGGAATTGTATTTCTATAAAAAAATCCAGGACCCATATTCACAAAAAGGTGTAAAATTACGTCTACAACTAGCACTTACGTTTGTCATAAATTTACGTTTACATGTAAAACTATGTTTTGTGAATATGGGTCCTGAATTCTTGTTGCTATAAAAACTTCAAGAAGACTGCAGCATTTTGAACTGAGATTTATGTGTGGCACAGAACAGGAATAGTTTTGGAATTGACTACTCATTCAATCTAGTATTGTAACAGAAAAATCAACCTCCACTGAGGGGATTGGAACCACAAACTCTCAGTGCGAGAGTCCAGCGCTCTACCAACTGAGCTAATAGGGAAATTCCCAGTAGCTACTGTCAGTAGGAGCACTTTATACCTACACTACTACATACTCCCCCCTCAAGTGAAGCTACGACCCAGAGCTGTGGGCCACGGGCAGTTGAACAGTTACGGATCCTGACTGGGTTATAATTGTATTCTTGTGTTAAAAACACACCCAGTCCCTATGTCGGCTCCAAATGTAACAGAAAAATCAACCTCCACTGAGGGGATTCGAACCACGGACTCTCAGTACTAGAGTCCAGTGCTCTACCAACTGAGGTAATAGGTAAATTCCCACTAGCTACTGCCAGTAGGAGCACTTTATACCTACACCACTACAGTATTAATATGTATTGAGTGAAGGAGTGAAATGGTCGCAGATATTTATACAAGTGTGTATTTGTGGATTTATATATATACTATATGGAATACTGATGTGCCATGTTTAGCATGTTGTTATTCAATTCATCATTATGTTTGTTGTGATTAGACATAAAATTACCTATAATACAAACTCAAGGACAAATTATTGTTACAGTATTGAAAATGTGATTTGCATTTTAGGACAAAACAAGCATTTTGAGAGTACTACTAAAGCAAAACCGGGCCTAACAAATTTTTGCATCTTCTAAATTCAAGGGCCATAATTCTGTGAAAAAAGGGTAAATCACCATGAAAGTCAAACTTGGTCTGTAACAATACATGATAAAGATATACACACAATTTTAGCTCAATATGTTGAGGAATTGCAAAAACTAATTTCTGTATCTCCTACATTCAAGGGCCATATCTCTGTAAAAAATTGGTAAATTGACTTGAAATTCAAACTTTATTTAGTAACAATACATGATAAAGTTATACACAAAATTTCAACTCAATATTTCGAGGCATTGCAAAAAACAGTCCGGACCAAATATACAGTCATATGGACAGATGGGTTGGACCAATAGGGGACTAATAAGTATTATGTTACAGGCTGTGTTACATTAAATGGTTACAGAAATGCAAATGAAAGATAAAAATAAGCCAAATAACTATCCCCCCAAAATTAATATAAAATATTAAATATATAAAATGAGCTAATATTAAACAAGAGTACCAGTGAGGATTTTTATGGAAAACCATATCTATATTAATGAATATGTTACGGGTATGATTAAAGTCTAAGTATGTGAAATTTTGCAATGGGATGAATGAACAGTTTGTTTTGGACTAACGACCATCCCAAGCTGTTCCTACATGTGGTTTGATGGCCCTGTATGAATCTGTATACAAAATATGGTCCAGACAAGGATTTACCGTTATCTGCAGTACACTGTTAAAAGTAGGTTACATGGTCCGGACAAGGATTTATTATTATGTGCAGTAGACTGTGAAAAGTAGGTCACAGTGACCTAGTAATAGAATGTGACACACTGCCATCCCAAGTTGTTCCTACATGTGAGGTTTGATGGTCCTGTATGCAAGATTAGATATGGTCCAGAAAAGGATTTACTGTTATGTGCAGTAAACCATCAAAAGTAGGTTATAGTGACCTAGTAATAGTAATCATACACATGGCCATCCCACGTTATTCCTACTTGTGAGGTTTGATGGTCCTGTATGCATCTGTATGCAAGATATGGTCTGGCCAAGGATTTACTGTTATGTGCAGTAGACCGTGAAAAGTAGGTCATAGTGACCTAGTAATAGTATGCAACACACCACCATCTCAAGTTGTTCCTACATGTGAGGTTTGATGGTCCTGTATGCAAGATATGGTCCAGACAAGAAAAAGTTAACAGACAGACGTACAGACATACAACGCCATACATAATACGACCCATCATAAATGGGTGTATAAAAATAATTGGGTACCTTTTACTATATTTTTAAATCTGTTTATCTTTTCATTCTTACTTAAATATGTAAAATTTTCAGAAACATAAAACAGAACCCATTTTAGCTAACAAAGATTTAATAAAAACTTGATGATCTAGATACTCATACACTGAAAGTCTTACAACCAGATAAAAGTGTTAAGATACAATGTATAAGCAATGCTATAGAATAAAGAGGTATATAACTGCAAGCCATATAAATCTGTCATACCTAAAGCAATATAGCAAACATACACCCACAAACAAATACATACGACTGCAACACTATGCACTTTATTTAACCTGTTAATATACTGTAAATAACAATATTCATAACAGAATAAACATAAACACATGGGTTGTGATTAAATCAATAAAATGATAGTACAAAATATAATGACAAATAAAACACATAGTAAATACTGTGTTTATTATGATTATCAAAGCTGCAATCTCGAATATATTTAAAAAAATTAATTTACCATTTATAACAGACCATTCACATGAATGTTCTAACCATCGCACCTTTGGTTCACAAATCTAGGTCACATAATAATTTATTTATTATTCTTCAATGAGTTTCGTCTCAAACTGGATAAGGTTTCAATAAAATAATATTTGTTTTCTCTAATTTAAAGTGTATCAAAACTGATGACACAGGCCTATAGGAACCAGATGGGGACACAAACACTCCTCACCCCACTTGAAGACAAAAGTGTATGTTTTTTGTCCTACTCTATATAAATAAAGATGAAAAAAACTGGCTTGTGCCCTTCACCTCTACTAGAGACCGTTCCCCCCCCACTTCAAATGTTGGGCCTGTGACATAGAGAATAATACATGAGTTTCCGTTTGATACCATTTATCTTACGAGTTGTTTATGAACTATCCAACTAGCGAAAATTAGTTGTAAGATAAATGGTATCAAACAGACACAAATGTAGTATTCTATTTCTTACATACCTCGAAACAATGAAAATGTAAACAATATAATGAACTAAATTATGTTGTTACAGAAAGTAGCCTAAGTGGGTCATGGCATATGGATACTTGGCTTTTAGCATACATACCAAGTCGTAACCAAATCACTACTGTACTACAGATCTGTTTTCCTTAAAAAATAGAGCACTCTAAAACATTTGCCAACCACTCAGAAAATGAAATTGATGAAAAGCGAGCATTTTATTGTGGCGAAGCATTGCAATAATACAGCTAATTTTGAATTTGAATAATGTTAGTATTCCAATGACATCACTTTACATCTCCTTACAATAACACTAAACTGGGTCATTACCTCTCAGAAACAATCTCCAACATACCTTGTATATGATTTTGATACATAACGGTGATCTCCTACAGAGGTGTGTAAGAAACACATATATTTCATATCAAGTCAATTGTTGATGACCTCTGATAGTGATAACTACAGTTGTGTTTGTATTTTTCATTCATAAATTATATTATAATATGGTGAGACAAGATTGCAACTTTAAACTATTAGATATTATTTGTGGAATGGATATTCATAATAACACTTTTATGTGAAAGAATAAATTAGTATGAACACAAATATACATATTGCACATAATGACTCAATAAAGACTCCGTGAAGCAAACCAGAATTAGACCAACCAACAAAACCATACTCATTTAATGCAATGAATCAAGCTAAACCCTGCACGGACTTTAAATCGGAGAAAATAATTCCAAAGCAAAATATATCCCAGGGATGTGATGCCTAATTTAAAATAAAAGCTGAACTGACTTATAAAAGTTAATAACTATAGGTCATCTAAAACAAAGCAGGTAGTTTTTCAGCATTTTCTACAGCTGGGCCCAGTTCCATAAAGCGATCTCAGCGCTAAGATCACCTTAAGTACATACGGTTGTTATGCAATTAAGGTGATCTTAGGGCTAAGATCACTGTTGTGCTTCTCATAAGTAAATTATTCACGTCCTTTTGGTAAATACCCAACAGATATAGAATACGTAAAAACTATCAATATCTGGTTTAAACCTTCTTGAAATGGACAGCTACTTCTAGGGGTTTTCTGACTGCAGCACAGTTCAGATGGTGCTTAATTAATTTCCAGGTGTATAAATCAAATCTGGTCTACTTTGTAAACATCATATTTATCATTATGCCAAAAACAACCCACCCAAACCTAAAATGAGACAATACATCAGATAAATTAATGAAAAGAAAGTCGCATCCCTGATTGCAACAGAAAACTACACTGTCAGGTAGATTGTTACAGCAGGTACTGGAATTTAAGTGAAGTAAAATATAATATAATATTTACCCAGGTTAATATCATTTATAAAGTTTATATGATTTATCTTAGGTTGCTACCATATTTATACACACTTCAGCAAAATATATTATGATAAAGAAATGGTTAAAACAGACTGTTTGAGTCAAATTTATAAAAGATAATAAATCACTCATTGATTTTAGACGTGTAATACAGGCAAAATAAGATGTATGTGCATGACTAACTCCTGTATTTATTGTGAATTATTAAGAATATAGTATAGCTGTTTAAAAGTTTTGTTTTATTTAATGTCACCATAAGAACACATTGATGTATTAACCATCGTCTATTGGATGTCAAACATTTGGTGATTTGACATAGTCTTAAGAGAGGAACCAGCTACATTCTTTCATTAGTAGCAAGGGATCTTTTATATGCACCATCCCACAGACAGGATAGCACATACCACATCATTTGATATACCAGTCATGGTGCATGGCTGCAATGAGAAAAAGCCTAATGTGCCCACTGATTGGGGTCAATCCCACACCGACCACACATCAGGTGAATGCTTTACGTCCTGCTACTATAGAGCTGTTTAAGGACCATTCACAATTATAAAAAATTTCAGGTGTACAAAAGTATGTACTCCTTTTGGAAGGAAGGAAATGTTTTATTTAACGACGCACTCAACACATTTTATTTATTGTTATATGGCATCGGTCATATGGCTAAGGACCACAGAGATATTGAGAGAGGAAACCCGCTGTCGCCACTTCATGGGCTACTCTTTTTTGATTAGCCACAAGGGATCGTTTATATGTACCATCCCAGATACAGGATAGTACATACCACGGCCTTTCTTACACCAGTAGCGGAGCACTAGCTGGAACGAGAAACAGCCCAATGGGCCGACCGACGGGAATCGACCCTAGATCGATTGTACATCAGTAGAGTGCTGTACCACTGAGCTACATCCTTTTGGATACTCCTTTCCCACTCCTAAAAGCATACATGAAAAATGTTGATTTTGGAAGAATATAACATTTTGTTTTCTTTAAAAGTGTATACTGGCAATAACCACATCATCTGTATGTATGATTTGTATGCTTGTGAAAATGTTGCCAATTGTGAATGTACGTTTAGAAAACCTAGATGCAACAAAGGAATAAGTATCTTTTATAAATTTGGCCCATACTTTTATTACACACAAGAAGAAAGCACTGTAGTAAACATGAGGACTCGTACTGAAAAAACTTCAGAATATGAACTCGTTTGAAACAATAATAAATTTATTTTTGAATTTTTATTTCATGAAGCACACCAAACTAAACTCAGTCTATATTGTTTTTCTGAAGTCAGATTAAACAAACTTTTCCAACTAGATTAAAAAAAAAGTTACTTTTTTTATAAATCAAAACTTTAAACATAGTACCATATATCTTCGCCTATAAGTCAAATTTTTTTCACCCAGAAATTATTTTATAACTTGTGGGGGTCAACTTATAAGAGGGTAAAAAAAATTCACCAAAAAATATTACTGTTTTGGGGATTATTTTACAAGTTTTATTGTTGAAGTATGCCATGTATTTATACTCAAATATGTTAATTTGACACATTTATTTTTTATAACCTATTTTTTGGGGCATTAGAACGGTTTTGGTTATGCGAAAAGGCGTGCGATCTCACTCACATGCCAAGACAACAGTCCACTTAGTTAAATTAACAGTCATCACTAATAGTAAAAATGTAAACAATACTAACTACCTGTTGCCTGAGTTTATTTTGAAATCTGGTCACTGGCATTAATGGTTGTTCAAACAATGTTTTGTCAGTGATTAACTTCATGAATATTACTGAGCTTTCCCTTAAAATAGACTGATCTCTGCAGTACACTAGAGCAATAGGGGCACACATCATTTGGTACAAAAACCAGTGTACTTTTCAGAGTTATCCTCCTTATATGTATTAATATGGCGGCAAAACGTGATACTTTCAGTTTTATCGTAGTGATCTGTTGTCAGTGTTTATAAATAAAGTTGTTGTCTGTGCACAAAACCATCTGTACAGTGCCATACAGTAACAGTCAAACAGCTTTCACTCTCTACTAAGGGAATATTTCGTTTTGATGCTATGTAATAATGATAGTTTGATTGGAATAGTCTGATTATATTGCGATGTACAAAACGTGAAAACCGAAGTTTGTAAAATAATTTTCTTTTGTTCAAATATTGTACATTATTGTTCTCATGTGCTGAAAATAAGAAATATTTCAATATTTATAAGTTGTTTTTCATGGGTCGACTTATAAACGGGTCAATAAAAAAAAAAAGTTTTCAGGGCTTGAAATTAGGGACTCGACTTATAGCCGAGATCGACTTACAGGCGAAGATATACGGTAATGACAATTTTCAGACTTGTTACAACACAGTAATGTACCGTGTTAAAATCACTGAACCAAGGTCGATGATAAGACATTATTGCTGACACTATCATTCTTGTTTTTTATTATCGTATCATCGAATGAAAATAAATTAATGAAAAATTTGGAAAAAGGGTAGGGTCTTAAAAACTACAGGGTTACTGTGACATTTACGTCAAAAAACATTGATAAGAACAGTTTTTGAGTAGTGCTAAAATCTAAATTTACTGATAAATCTGGACATTTTCCATCTCTGTAGAATAAAGACACTAAGTACGAGTGTAACTCAGAATCATACATAGTGGCATACATGGGGGCATAAAGTAAGAAAAAGCAGACCCATAGGAACTGGGGAGGGGGAGGCAGGTGCCCCCCACTTAGAACATTTTCTTGTCCTACTCTATATCAATAAAGCTATTTCTCATTCCATCCAGTGCTCCACGACTGGTATATCAAAAGCCATGGTATGTGCTGTCCTGTCTGTTGGAAAGTGCATATAAAAAATCTCTTGCTGCATTAGGAAAAATGTAGCAGGTTTCCTCTGATGACTGTGTGTAAAAATTACCTAACGTTTGACATCCAATAGCTGATGATTAATTAATCAAATGTGCTCCAGTGGTGTTGTTAAACAACAACAAACAAACTATATCAATAAAGATAAAAACTTGAGGCTGTGACCCTTCTATTAGAGATTGTGCTCCCAACTTCCAGATATTATTACTACAGGCCTGAAAAGAGCCAGTTTAAAGGTGTCCTCTTTTTTGTCTAACTGAAAACTCTATATATTACTGAGTTCTGATTCTTTTTGCCCTGTCTCCTAGTTAATTCTCTGTAACAACTGTCTCTTAAAAGTTTTTAACAGCACGAGACAGGAAGACTAGGTGAATGCCGAACTGTTGTGAAGCAGTATAGACAGACATAAATCCTTGTCTTTCTGAGTGTCGGCGTCTTCCTCGCTTATGGCGTGGAGAAGGGAGTACAGTTCATTGTGGCGATGTCGGTTTTCATTGTAATTCGAGTTCTGCAGCACTAGACTAGTTAACTTGAGGTAGGAGGTTCTCATCTGTAAGAAAACACAAACATTTCTAAACTTCTTCAAACATGTTTCAGTGAAAAATACTGAATAAGACATATTTTAATACTATCAAAAAACCTGGGCCCCATTCCACGAAGCAATTTTAGCCCTAAGATCAACTTAAATGAATAGGGTAGCTATGCCTTTAAGGTAATCTTAGGGCTAAGATCGCTTCGTTGAATGGGGCCTTGTTCATTAAAGATTTGCAATAAAATAATTTAATTTAGTTCTTATTTTGCTTAATCAGCTAGAAATACTGTCAGTAAAATGTCAATTCAATGCAAATTTTTAGGTAATTGATTAGCTTACCCACGTCTTATTCATATATTACTAGGTAAAAATTATGTTAACTGACTATGGTTTGCTAAGATTTGAAAATATTATCTCCTAATTCGCAAAGCTATCCACTTTCAACAAAAACATGCACATTTTCAATGGCTGCTGAAGACTACACACTGTACAAGGGCCATATTACATAAAGGTCTGCCTTTTGTCCTGTCTGGAACACACCCGTGATCAGCTATTTGTTACAAACTAATAGATAATACACAAGATCATCCGATGGCGGTATATTGGGTTGTTTTACTAGGATTTCCTATAGGACTGTGTCATCCAATGCATGAGCAGATGACGGACAGCAGGGGGGGGGCAGCCGCGGTAAAATGGGGTAAATTTATGTAAATTTAAATACAGACGATCTGTACTTGAAAATATTTAGGCGATAAGCGGGGATGGTAGTATGATGAGGTATGACTGTATATACAGCTTTTGGACAATCTTTAGAAATTTGAAATATTATTTGCAATAAACCGAGTATTCTGATGGACGGACGGACAGACAGACAGACAGATGGAGATGAAACCTATAGTCCCCTTCGGTTGTACCGGCAGGGGACTAATAAGAGGAAATTCAATGCTGCCATGCAGTGGGCTACTGTTTCTGATTAGTACAAAGAGGAGCCTGTTATGTGAAATGGTCACACACACACACACACACACACACATCAGACTGTGACACTGACCGGGTCTCCAGCGGACAGGTCTGCCAGCTGTCGTATGATGACGTCGATGAGAACGAGGGCGTCGCTGGTGTACAGCAGGTCGGCAGTCTGCCTGTTACTGTACAGGTCCTGCATAAACTTCATCACAGACTGCTCCGGCTGGGGCTTGTAATCAAACATGTGCACCGGGTCGTCTGTGGCAAACAAATTTGTTTTAGCAATTTGGTATTATTACCTTCATTGTATTTTAAAAGTTACATTTAATGATGTGACAGTTAAGAGTTTACTTTTTCATAATTAAATTTCCATTACTTTCATTACATTTCATTTCATAACGTCATCCTATTGGTCTAGAGAGGTTTGTTAATTTCTCGATAAATGTAAACATAACATAGTCAGGGAATGTCATATCTGATGATGTCACTTTATATTGGTATTTTGTTATTATTTAAGAACCAAAAAATAATTCAAAATAAAATATGAACTTTTATTGTTATAATTAGTGAGTATGTTTCAAATTTAATTATAAGGATTGTTATTTCTTTTATGTATGAACAAAAATAATTTGCAAAGTTATGTGCGAATAACAATTTGTAGAGGATTTTTTTTGTTCATACCCTAATGAATATAAAAGAAATAACAGTCAATCCTTAAATTGATAATATCCTATTATTTACATCTACATGAAGAACCTAATTTTGCACTGTCAAAAAACCAAACTTTTAGCCTCATTCGAACATCCTCCCCCCCAGTCTACACCCTGCCGTACCTCCTCTGTTAAAGAAGAGCATCACTTTCTCTGTGAGTACTTTACAGTTGTGCTGCGTGGACAGCGTTTCCATGACCAGATTGTGCTGGATGTCGTCAAAGTGGAGGTTTATTGCCAGGATCAGGTTAATCAGCAGGTCAGACGCATCTTCTGAATGCTCAGGTGTGGGTGGGTCTTCAATCAGACTCAACAGGTAACCAAGAAAGCCTCCATCAATGTGATCTACAAAATACAAAAAATAGTCCAAGTATACTGCTGTGATTCGTTTGCTGGATGAAAGTTTGTTCTGTTTAACGACACCACTAGAGCACATTGATTTATTAATCATCAACTATTGGATGTCAAACATTTGGTAATTTTTACAGTCTTAGAAAGGAAACCCACACTGGATAGCACATACCACAGCCTTTGATGTACCAGTCGTGGTGCACTGGCTGGAACTAGAAATAGTCCAATGGGCCCGCTGACAGGGATAGATCTTAGACTGACTGTGCATCAAGCAAGTGCTTTACAACTGGGCTACGTCCCGCCAGAGATGTGGGAAAGAGTTGTGTGAGTGTGCATGCATATACGTGTGTCTGTATGTTGATAATTTACAAAAATACTGTTTGCATATCCAGCTATGAGATGGAGGATAAGAAACTCCACTTTGTGTATGCAGTTGTTACTTGCTGAGGCTGTAGGTGTAGAATAAATGTGGATAATGATATAGAAAATAGTATTGTATTCAGCTATTATTTACTTTCTGGCGGTTTAGGTGTAGTTTCTGTGTATGTGTGTGTGTGGGAAGTGATCATGAAACTACAAACAATTTCAATATTCAACCATTATCTACATACTGGGTGTGAAGATGTGATGTGTTATGGGGGGGGGGGGGGGGGTCGATTTGATGATAAAAGAATAGTTTATAAATTCAGCTGTTATTTATTTATAGATGGCGGAGGTGTGTGCATTGTGTGTGTATATATCTTGTGTACATGAGAGTACTTACGCAAGCCTGCATGTGTGTATGTGTGCTGAACTATCGTTTCTAAATGCAAATACAATTCTCACCATGGATGTTGGCGGGGACAGGTTCTCCTGTGGAAAATATCATGGTCAGAAGAAGAGTCACATGACATAACCTCAGAGTATCTGCAAGAAAACACAATACATTTTTTAATCAAGTTTGTTTTGTTAAAGGGATATACTCTAGTTTTTAAACACTAAGGCATATTTTTAACTATTAGAGGTGTTTTTGATAACTGAAATCATACTTTACTTAGATTTTATTGTTTACATTATACATTTCCGTACATATGAAGTGTTTTTGGTCATGCTGGTGTTTTTAATATCATAAAATGCATTTCTCATATTTTTAAAAATGCACATGCGTCTGAGAATTAACAGTTATAAAGTCGAGTTTTAGTCTATTCTTAGAGGGTATTACACCATTTCAAAGTCACAGACTCACCTTTTACTGAATTGTCACTTTATCCAAATGTATTACAGGTTTGTAGATTAACTAAACTTAGTGTACATTTTCATGGGTTGAAACTAGGGTCTGTCCCTTTAAGTAAAACCACTAGAGCTATTGGGTGTTAGTAGTCAGAATGCACAACACTACAAACAAAACATCATAAAACATTTAATCAGTCCAAGCAAAACAAGATAATAGTTTTCTGGTTTTTGTTCACTAGAGCATATTGATTTATTAATCACAAGCTATTGGAAGTCAAATGTTTGGTAATTTTGATATATAGTCTAAGAGAGGAAACCTGCTACATTTTCCCATTAATAGCAAGGGATTTTTTATATGCACCATTCCGACAGGATAGCACACACTAATCATGGTGCACTGGCTGGAACAAGAAATAACCCAATGGAACCACCAACGGGGATCGACCCCAAACTGACCACTCATCAAGCGAGCACTTTATCACTGGGCTACATCCAGCACCGGCAACAAGATACAACTTCAAAAGAAGATGCCCTCTTAAAGAATATCCAACTTTCATAACGCAAATACTGAAGATGCCCTCTGAAGTCTATACTCTTAAAGAATATCCAACTTTCATAATGCAAATACTGAAGATGCCCTCTGAAGTCTATACTCTTAAAGAATATCCAACTTTCATAACGCAAATACTGAAGATGACGTACCCTCAGATTTACTGCGTATTTCCTGAGCAAGCTCAAGGGGAAGAACAGAAAACAAGAGCGTGGTAATAACCTTCTTGTCCAGACCACACATCACTCCAAACACTTTCAGCAGAAGCAAGCGAATCTTCAAACGAGTCTCCTGAAATTAACAACAATAAATGAGTTCAGATAAACCTCCACACTGCACCATGGAAACAAAATTGTTAGTAAATAATAGAATAGAATTATTGTTCCAATTCAGAAAAAAGCAAATGTTTATGGTTTTGGTTTACAGGTAGTACTAAACCAAATAACTTCCGGCTGGATCAAAGTCCGAGGTGCACCCAACATTTGATAGAGAAGTGAACACCACAAGTCCTGTGATTGGTGATAAATGTGAGTGTGTTGTGTTGTGTTGATCATCTGAGTTAGTCAAATAAAATATAATGAAACAAAGGCTCTGTAAGTAGTACTAAACCAAATAACTTCCAGCTGGGTCAAAGTTCGTGGTGCACCAAATGTTTGATAGAGAAGCAAACACCACAAATTCTGTGATTGATGATAAATGTGAGTGTGTTAATTGTAAAAAAACTTGTTTTATCTGGGCAAAAATTGTATGCAATTTTATTTCATCAAGTAGCCTTGTGCTTGAAACATTTGGTAGTATACACCCTACAGCAATAAAACTACTAGACTACCAGTAAGTGGAATAGGACTGATGAACAGAATCATCCAAATCACTTGCTAACTGAGAATAAAGTGATTGCATACTAGACATCTAATCATGAAAGTGCAAAAGTAGGAATGCACTACAGATTTTGCGTGGGATTTTAGATGACTCTAATTGTTGTAACATACTATCAGAATAATAAAATATACACCATGATAATAATAATATTTACTCATTTACATATGAATATTGTTTTATAAACTTATGAACTACCAGAACCTATGAATAGATTTTATTCAAGTGTATCCACTTAACCTGGCTAATGTCAAAATGAATCTAGTGGTTTATAGGTTGATGAATCATTATGATTTATTACAAAGTCAATAACCAACAACTTACAGGTAAAATATTCTCAAATATATACACATTTTTTGTCTGAATTGAAAAATTAACAAATCTTGTATCTGAGTCAGATCTCCTTCAGCTAAATAAGCCCGTTATAGTAAAAGTATGAACTCTTGAATGACACAAAAACATTATACTACAGGGGCGGCACAGTGTACAAAATAGTCGTACGGCTCGTGGTTGCCAGACTCGCCTTTCAAATTAGTTGTAAGGGCATTTTCACAGATATAGCAAATATACCCCCACACACACACACAAAAGTGGTACGGCCATGGCCGTACCATCTGCGCTGCCCCTGTACTAGCTATCCACCTAATGCCTTGATATCCTTCTAGACACTACCCCTCGAAGTTTACCTGTGATGTTTATTTTTGTGATTATGAAAACAAATACAAACCATTTGGTAATACTGCACCAAGTGATGAACTATTTCATATCGCTCCTCAGAAATGGCTTCACGAGTGACCGACAACTTGGCGTTTTCCTGTAAACATCAGGACTGACATCAATACAAAGTATTACATTAATAAGAGTAACAATATGAACAAATAATACAAAGTAATTTAATACTACAGTAATGTACTTTTAGAACGAACACGCTTATGACAAACTACCGGTTAGAACGAACTGATTGTAAAGTCCCGATTTCCCCCCCCTATATATTAGTAATAAATTTTAATGTATATAACGAACTATGTATAGCGAATTAACTGTTAAAATAAACCAATTTTTTAGTTAAAATTGTGAATTTCAGTGTAAATTAGTGCATATACAGCAAACTGATCATAATTGTTTTGTATCTTATATGTATCTTATCAATCAGTAGCATTAACGGCAATGCCTCAAAAATTACCATACTGATAAGATCAGTCAGATAACGTCCGCGTGGATTTACGTAGTCGATTGGCATCAGTTAAGGGAGTAATGTATTAAACAATTAATGGTATGATCTCACTTCCCTGCTATTGTTCGCTTGTTTAAGTGTGCATTGCTTCATTGACATTTTGCCTGTATCCCACAAGAAGACTGACACATGCACCTCACTTGCAACTTATCAATCAGTAGCATTAGCAACAATGCATTCAAAACGACTGCACTGATAAGTCCAATCAGATAACGTCCGCTTATCGTTACGTAGTAGATTGGTATCAATTAAGAGATTAATACAATGGGCAATGAACCGTCTGTTCTCACTTCACTGCTATTGTGTACTTGTTTAAGTGCCAGTATCCAACAATACGACTAACACATTAAACTCACTATACAGTCATTGTAATAAGCGTTAAATAACCGGATATTTTGTTTCGAAGGTAGATAACATAAATGTTATGAAATGTTGAACAGTATTCGGTAGATGTGCAATCATGATGGACACGATAAAACTGTTTTCCAAAGTAAAGTTGATGTAGCTACGCCTGCGTTTCAATCGATTGCCTACATCACTATAGCCCTGCAGGCTATGAGATCAACACTTATTAAGCATACAAAAATAAGCAACTTTGTTTCAAAACGTGACTGACTGAACACTCATTTGATTCAACATGCTGTATTTATTTGCATATTTACTTCTATTGGTGATAATAAATGAAATATTAAAAAAACCCACCCCACTAATTCTTGTGTTTATGGTGTTTAAATTTGAAAAATCCAAAATGGCCTACTTCCTGAATGAAAACGGCTGACTTCTGTAAATTTTTACAACGAACTACTGTTATAACGAACAGATGTTCCTGGTCCCTTGCAATTCGTTATAAGAGTATTTTACTGTAGTAACAACAGTGTATTAATATCAGTATTGAATAAAAGTTATAAAATGTATCACTATTAATACTGTACCAATACAGATATGAGTTATACAATGTATTAGTACCAGTATTGCATAAGAACTATACAATGTAATAATACCAGTAGATAGCCTATGTAAATATGAATTACATAGAAAATAACAAAGACGTTGCCAGTTATTATCAAATTTATGTCCCATGTGAAATAATTTTCATTTGTCACAAGCTTTAGCAAGTGACAAATGAAAATGATTTCACAAGGGACATAAATTTGATAATAATTGGTACTGAGTTTGTTATTCTTTTTATTACCTCAGCTATTATTTTCTATAAAAGTTTTTATTTTCTTTATCCAACAACAATGTACTATATATATAGATATATATATATATATATATATAGAAGCTATGTAAACCACTGTACATACTGTTCTCAGTATTATTATAACTTTGTAGTTTATTCACGTTCACAGATAATTAAAAAAAAACCCAAAGTTCTACTTATTGTTTGAAACATCTGTAATGAATTATATTATAATAAAAGTTGTTTTTACAAATTTAACAATAAAAACTGAGAGTAGGTTTGCCAAATTGTGATGATATCATATTTAGTAGGACAAAATCATTGGCTTGTAAGCATCAAATAGTCCAATAATATTGTATGTTACCTTTACACAATGTATTAGTACCAGTAAAGATAAGTTATACAATGTATTAATATCAGTAAAATAGACAGGAGTTATACAATGTATTAAGGCCCTAATCTAGAATTGAAAAAGTAGAAGTGACTTCTCCCTTCCCAGAAGAAAGGGGCGAAGTTTGATAAAAATAGGCGAAGTCAATATTTATCGACACATTTCTTAACATTTCCATGTTCAATTGAAAAAATTCAGAATTTTACACTTTGTATTAAATAATATTTCGATATAAAATATTACTTCCAGTAATAAAGTTTAAACAAAACAGTTATATGTTTCATTAAAAATGTGATATTATTAAGTAGTTGATGATGTGCCGTTTTGCTAAAATTAAGTATTAATTAGTATTTTCTGGCATTACTAAAATGAATGTGGCCGAGGATTAACAATGCTTGACTGGTCACAGCACACTGCGCAACACTTTAAAAAAATAATAGCCCAGTTTACGGGTGTATCTGAAGAATGTCAACATTAGATGACGACATGTATTTAATTAATGAGTATTAACATTTGTTGATTAATTTTGATAATAAATTGAACAAGGTAAAACATTATTTCATCAAATCAATCAGTCATTACAATACCCGTGCACAGAAACCATTTCCTGTTGATAGGCAGGTTCACGACTACTCGAGGATACAGTCTGAAGCCAAAGAAAAAACACTGTGACATAAGGAGACAAGGTGCCAAGTGAGCTATGTCAATAAACAAGTCGGAATCTTGTTGTCTGTTGTGTGATTTCATTTTTGAAATTGGATTAGGTCCAAAATCTTACAGCGACTTCGACTTCTCACTACCGCTAATAACTCGGTGACTTGAGTCAACTTTCAGTGAAGAAAATGCTAATTTCGCTGGCAAGATTGGGGGCTGTGTATAGACAGGCGTTATACAATGTATTAATACCAGTAAAAATAGACAGGAGTTATACAATGTATTAATACCAGTAAAAAAATAGACAGGCGTTATACAATGTATTAATACCAGCAAAAATAGACAGGAGTTATACAATGTATTAATACCAGTATTGACAAGAGTTCCTCGAGGTATTCCATGATGACCGACTCATCTTCGTGAAGAGCCCAGCCTCTCTGCTGTGAGTCGTCCTTGCAGGCCTTCAGTTCCGAGAAGATCACCTCCAGTCGTACTGCATCGTGGCCCACCACACTGTGCTGTGAAACAGATAAACAGAGGGAACTGGTGACAAATAGCAACACTTGATGCTGTAGACAGTATGAGAAGTATTTAATGTGTAATCCTGCAGCTTGTTTGTTTTGTTTTGTTTAAAGGGACATTCCTCAGTTTGCTGCAATTTTTCAAATATATCAAATATATTTTTCTGCATAAAATATTAGTGGCTGTATATTAAACGTGTTTCAGATCGTTCTAATATTTGTACTAGGTTAAATTTCATTTTATTTTTGAAAACTATTTTCTCGTACATACGAAATTATTTGAAGACAAAATCCAGTTTGGGCTTCTTACAAATATTAACACGACCAGAAACACATTGAACATACAGACACTGCTATTCTAAACGAGAACAAATATTTAATATGTAAGTTTAATTGTAGAAATATTTTATTAGTCGGAAACATCTTACAATGCCGCAAACTCAGGAATGTCCCTTTAACAACACCACTAGAGCACACTGATTAATTAATCATCGTCTACTGGATGTCAAACATGTGGTAATTCTGACTCGTAGTCATCAGAGGAAACCCGCTACATTGTTCCTAATGCAGCAAGGGATCTTTTATATACACTTTCCAACAGACAGGAAAGCACATACCACAACATTTAACCAGTTGTGGTGCACTGATTGGAACGAGAAAAAACCCAATCAGTTAAATGGATCCACCGAGGTGGTTCGATCCTGCGACGCAAGCACTCAACCATCTGAGCTAAATCCTACCCCTATCCTGCAGTGTCTTTTACATGTGTCTCTGTTTTCCATTTAACAAACCTGACCATCAAAGAACATCATGCATAATTTTAATTGAACTAAACTTACAGGCCTTGGTGGCATCTACAGGCTGGTAGGTACTGGGTTCGGATCCCAGTCGAGGCATGGGATTTTTAATCCAGATACCGACTCCAAACCCTGAGTGAGTGCTCCGCAAGGCTCAGTGGGTAGGTGTAAACCCACTTGCACCGACCAGTGATCCATAACTGTTTCAACAAAGGCCATGGTTTGTGCTATCCTGCCTGTGGGAAGCGCAAATAAAAAATCCCTTGCTGCCTGTCATAAAAGAGTAGCCTATGTGGCGACAGCGCGTTTCTTCCAAAAAAACAGTGTCAGAATGACCTTATGTTTGATGTCCAATAGCCGATGTTAAGATATAAAATCAATGTGCTCTAGTGGTGTCATTAAATAAAACAAATTACTTTTGAACTAAACTTGGATAAAACAGTAATCTCAGGTATTCGACTAGCGATTTGTCTAATTCTGACACACCTCTAGATAGTATTCTGTACTATTAATAAAATGTTTCTAAAATGAAAATTCAACACACCTCTGTTTGTACAGTAGAGTATATTTTATCCATTATGTCAGCCAACTGTGGAACCTTCAAACCAATATATCCGAGGACAATTTCTACGGCTGTTTTTGATTTCTGGTGACTCAGTGCCGTGTTTGCTCTAATCTGCTCCACCACCTGCGCACCGAGATCATCAGGAATAAACAGATCGTTGGTATTAATGAAAGACACAGCACCGGGGACTTTGTTGACAGAAGTACTCAAACAGGAGTCTTGATTTTCTGCAGGAAACGAACAATTCCTAGATAACATTTAACTTGTTTCACACATTACACTAATATATATTCATACATCAAAGTACACAAAGATGCTTCAAATAGTATGATAAATGTTATTATCTTTTTACAAAACATTTATTCAAGACATTAAGGTAACATTTCTTCCATGTTCATAGAAGTCGTACTTCAACCCGATGTTATGTCTGGATATTTTATTTATATTATAGAATTTAATAAATAATAATTAAATATCTGTTACATTCATTACAACGCAACGTCATCCCACTGGTCCAGACGTAGCAATGGGAGTTTGTTAATTTTTTGATGAATGTAAACATTACATCGTCAGGGAATGTCATATTGAGTGTTATTGTTTATGGATAAAAAATAATTAAAAATAAAGTATGACGTTTTAGTGTTATTATTAGCCTGTATGATTCAAATTTAATTATAAGTACTGTCCTTTATGTTTTTTTACGTATGAACAAAAAATATCATCCGCAAACTTATGTGAGAACAGCTTCGCCAATTCAGTTTGCGGATGATTTAAACGGGGAAATATCGTCTAAAAATAACTGAAGCTCATCTCAATAACCATTACTTCTCAGACAGACGTGTGTTTTTAGAAACTAGGGTCTGTCCCTTTAAGAGTATAGTGTGTATCACAAACATGACATTAGTGATAACATTATCTGGTGAGTTAATGAGTAGATTACATGGAACAGTAGTGGTACCATTACCTCAAACATTAGTCAAAGACATGAAGAGGGCTTAAAGGGTCACAAACACCCATCAACACTTAAATCCAACCAATCTTTTAAAATGATCGAAAGCAACCCTCCGGATTTCATGGAAATTATCTTTTCTGGTAGCAAGTCTGGGGCCTAATTCACAAAGCTCTCTTAGGCTCTGCTAGACATCAAAGCATCCTCTTTGCAAGTCTTTTAGCATTGCACTGTGAGTTCGCAAAGTTGTGAGAGTTTAGTGAATTAGGCCCCAGGAGGGTAATGACAAAATCATGGAACAGGAAGTCTGCTCATTAAAATGTTTCTTCACATGATTTCTTTTCATAGAACCTAAAAACAGTTTTAAAGGCACTGAAATGGAAAAAAGTTGACCATGAAATTTTAAATCTTGTAGGCTGGAAAGACTAATTTAAAATGTCCCAGAATATTGTCCAACAATATTTATTACTTAAAACTCTTCTAAGGGCACATGTCTCCAGGTAAACTCTAATTAGTATGTAGCATTTTGTCATCAGTATGAATGACTACTTATATTTATACTCCACTCTCTTTACCAAGATCAAAATTATGTAAAATACAGTAAAGAACTCTTATAACGAACCAGAAGGGACCACGATAGTTACTTCGTTATAGTTCATTGTACACATTTATATAAATTCGTTATTGATGTATAGGGAGATAAAACAGGACTTTACGATCCGTTTGTTCTATGCAGTAGTTCGTTCTAAGCATGTTCGTTATAAGTGTAAGTTACTGTAGTGCTGTTAATAAATTAATTACCTGAAGAGTCATTGACTAGATTATGTTCAGCATCAGTGACTAAATTATCTTGAACCTCAGTGACTGAGTTGTGCTGAATGTCAGTAGCTGAATTAACTTGAATGTCATTGACTGAGTTATGCTGAATGTCAGTGACTGAGTTATGCTGAATGTCAGTAGCTGAATTAACTTGAATGTCAGTGACTGAGTTATGCTGAATGTCAGTAGCTGAATTAACTTGAATGTCAGTGACCGAATTGGTTTGAGTTTCTGTGACTGAATTCACTGCATCTTTTATGACTGAACCATCTGCAACATGTTGGTTTGAGCCACTGCCAGATGCTGACTGACTCGGCTCAGCATCACCAAGAGAATGATGCTGTATGTCATCAATGACAGTACTCCGATGCAATATTAAACATCTGAAATTACAAAAGCACCTCTCGTTCTTAAAATAATACATATGCACAAATATACAGTGAAACCCCTCTAAACTGGACACCTTTGGAACAGAGACAAATGTCCGGTTTTAAGTAAAGTTCTGTCCTGGTTTTTAAAAAGGGACTCTGTGAAGCGTCCAGTTTTGAGGGAATTCCGGTTTACAGAGGGTCCGGTATTGAGAGGTTTCACTGTAGCAAGGAAGCATAAAATTGCTCTTGAAGGAACACTTGTAATTTAAAAAAATATAAATAACATTGAGTAGTGATGTTTCTAAAACAATCAGTGTTCCAACAAACATCTTAAAAGTGCATCATATTACAAATATATAATCTTAAATGTAGGCATCTGATCTAGATTACAGTATACTATACCACCAATAGAAATAAGCAGACATTTTCACTAGTACATGGAACAAGTTCATCTAGAAATCTAATTGTCTGCCAATATTTTCACTTGTCCAAATAAATGGTTTGTTTCGTTCAAGTGCAAGGACAGTGTTTTTTACTGCTCAAAATGAAACTGCATTGAAAATGTTTTACATGTCCATAGAATAACCATGAAGTAAAAAAAAATTAAAGTGTCCAAGAACATTTTCACTTATTGTAACAAACGGACAAGTGCTTATTTTGAACACTGTATACATAATAATTGTATAGCAGTCCAACAGACTTTCTGATCTATAATGAACACAAATGTAGTAGTATAAAGTGCTCCTACTGACAGCAGCTGGACAATCGTACTGAGAGTCTGTGGTTCGAATCCCTTCAGTGGAGGTTGATTTTTCTGTTACATTTGGAGCCGACATAGGGACAGGGTGTGTTCTTAACACAAGAATACAATTATAACCCAGTTAGAACCCATAACAGTTCAACTGCCCGTGGCCCATAGCTCCGGGATGTAGCTTCACTTGAGGAGGGAGTATGTAGTAGTGCTGGTATAAAGTGCTCCTACTGGCAGTTGCTACTGGGAATTTCCCTATTAGCTCAGTTGGTAGAGTGCTGGACTCTCGTACTGAGAGTTCATGGTTCCAATACCCTCAGTGGAGGTTGATTTTTCTGTTACACAGACATTAGACGTAATGTGTGATGAATGCATGCTTACTATGTGTATTCTTGTACTAATGAATGTACTACAAATTACAATCAACTATGAAAAATATATTTGAAAAAAAAAAAAGGTAATACTTAAACTTAACAAATGGGCATTATAAATATCACAACATCAATCAATACTTGACCACAATTATCACACAGTTATAACACCAAACTGCCAAAAGACTGTTATGTACAACATACATGTAATCAGTGAGTTAATGATAAAAATGAGTCTTACTCGAGTGCTTCTCTCATGCGATTATCATAAGTCCCTGTGCTTGAAGCTTGCCAGTGAATTGCTTCTATGGAACCATCAATAAATTTAATAATAGCCGATGGTGCAACCTACAAAGATATTAAAGATTACCAGACATTTTATCCAGTGACCATACCATCATCATTTGGTTATGAAACTAAACTAAAATTTCAAATGTGTCTGACATCACAAATTCAAAACATAGAGATCATTATAAATACGAACTTGTGTCGTCTTGATTTTACAAAACGAGAGTCAGCATATTTGTATTGTCTGAGTGAGAACGAGGGTAATACATGAATCCTGACACTCGTTTCGTAAAATCAGTACGACTCAAACAAGAGCATAATGATTTCTTTATTATCCATATTATAATTGTTATTTTTCTTTATGAATAACAAGGTAATGTTTTATTACATTACACAGATATTGAGGGAGGAAACCTGCTGTTGCCACTTCGTGAGCTACTCTTTTGGATTAGCAGCAAGGGATCTCATAGACAGGATAGCACATACCACGGTCTTTGATGTACCAGTCGTGGTGCACTGGCTGGAGTGAGAAATATCCCAATGGGCCCACTGACTGTGATCGAAGTAGGAAGGAAGGAAATGTTTTATTTAACGACGCTCTGAACACGTTTTATTTACAGTTATATGGCATCATACATATGGTTAAGGACCACACATATATTGAGAGAGGAAATTAAAATATAAATTCTTAATTTAATTTGTTGTAAGAAAGAATAATTACAAGTTGTCAAAATTACAATAACAAAAACCTCACCAAAAAGAATCCACGACGCTTCGCCCCCCAATCAGTTCGCCTCCTTGTTGATACACCCCCAAATATTTGTCAGTTCGCCCCAAACTTTCAGTCAGTTCGCCCCCAACTCCCAATTATTTGTTACTTTTAACAATTATTGTTAATGTGTGTGTGTTTATGTGTGTTTCTTTTCTTAGCGTGATTTTCTGGTCCAGTCTTTCGTCATTCCTAAGCATTGTTATCACGAGTTGTCATTGCCTATCCATGGTATAAATAGCAGGCTGTAGTCATCCTTCTGTTGGTTAACATCGCAGAATGTTTTTGGTGACAACAGACGTGATAGTTTGTTGTATTTGTCCGCAGAAAGAACTGGTGCCAGCAGTATATTACTATTAGTAGATTTAAATTACCAGGATGTGTACCACCGCCTTATTGTGGGACAGATCATGGGTTTCTGTTTTGATACGATAGGTGCTCTTTGAATACACCTGAAAAAGGCTGTTTACCATTCAGGTATGAAGAACCTGCGACATGGCACACCTGACTGAGAATTAAGCATTGATGACATTCATAATAACTCTGTTTATTCCGGATTCTTACGAAAGTAAAATTCTGCATGATCTGAAAATGTAAATCATACTTGCATCAAAGTTCAATGACTGCTGAACTGCGCATCTAAAAATGCAAATGGGAGTGTGCGAAATCACCTAAAATAGTGTATGGTTGCACTAGAGGAAGCTTGGCACACACAGATGGGTCCAGACTACACATTCACATCGACAGTGGTATCTTTATGGGGGCGAACTGGTACCTTTGTGGGGGCAAACTGACATCCTATTCGAGGGCGAACTGGCTTGGGGGCCAAACGTCACTGCAATAAAGTTCTTATAGATTTATCTTTTAAGTTTAAGCCTTACATCAAGCTTTCCAACATAATTTGCTGGTATGTAACCAACTTCTCCAATTCCATTCTGGGCAACAAACCAATCATTTCTGGAACTGTCAATTAATGTAAACTTATCGCCTGCTTGAAACGATATATATTGTGGAAGACTACTTTTATAGGCATACAAGGCTCGATACATTTGATTAGATAGAAGGAAGTATGTTTGGTTTCACTACTAAATAGCTTTTAATATAGGAAGAGCATCACGGTTATCTCCACTTTGGTTTTGTTGGGGATCTATTCATTTGGTACACTCCAGAACTGGTTCGGGCCAACCGTGCCATCTAGACAACCATATTATATAGAGAATAACTAGTTAATGACGTCGGATATCTGTTAAGCGCATCGCGGAGTTTGCCATTCTTACTTTAACAGGATAAAGCAGATATCCTACGTCATTAGCTAATTATTATTTTTATCCTGCAGACCATAAAAATTAGTGGAAAAGCTATTATTTCTGTTATTTCAGCCACATTGTACGATGACCTTGAGCCCGAACTTGAGGTCAAACGAGGGATTTTGTAATGTAGCTGTGCGTGTTGCGTCACATGAGTGCTAGTATCAGGATATGACGTTGCTTTATCCGTCATCATATTTTTCAATAGAACAGGCGGTTGCATGATAAAATAAAAAATAAATTAATAAAAAAATAACATAAGACTAAATCCCCAAATATATAAGTATTCAAATATTATTATTGCCAAACAGCTATTGTTACAAAGATATATTTAATACAGATTTTAGGCCTTCTAAAGGCATTTTACAATTACAAATTTATATAAATGAAATAAAAAAGTACAAAGTACTGCTATTATACTAGCCTACCCAGAACCCATTGCCAAATTAGCCAGATGCGCTTTTTTTTTAAAAAGCAAAGTGGCTACAACAATTATGTAAATAATTCTTTGACAATTAACTAAATTTTAATAATTTTCAAATACTCGACCTGTATATATCTCTAATACTAATATCGCAACTTCGGGCAAAAATTATAGAGAAATTCGGACAAAATGAGCTGGCCTGAAACCATTTTCGTTGAATTCAGGCAAAAATTGGCATGACCCCTACAAAAATCGGAGCTCGTACGACTATGTTCCAATGTATACATTGCCTGATAAACTGTTACCATCCGTATAACTATACTTTCTTAAAATTCACTTCTAAAAATTAAACTAATAAATAAGATAAGAATAAAAAAAATAAAAAAAATGACAACGACTCAAAAAGTATCTTTGATACCAAAAAAAACGAAAACCAAAAAGCTGAAAGAAAGATAACAGAGCTGTCAACCTGTGGCAATTCTTAAGCGTGAGGAAATTATAAGTCAGGGTCCAGGGACTACAAGTCCAGGGCGAATTTTGTTGTTGTTTGTTTAAGTCCAAAATGGAAATCTCTTTAAAAAAAAAAAAAAAAAAATCCAGCGAGTGCAAATTTTACTAATTAATACGGTTAATGTTAAACCATATAAGTAGATCATCGGTAGCACCCGCGAGTAATTGTTGGTAATGAACCGAGGGTAGGTTCAATATGCTGTATTATTATTAATAGGTAACGAATTCAGAGACCTGCATAATCAGCAACCACGATCATAAAATGTTTTTTATTTTTAGAAAAAGCGTGAGATTATAGTAACGTTGTGTGAGAGCGTGATGTTTGTTACAAATGCGTGAGACTCACGACAAATGCGTGCGAGTTGACAGGTATGAGATAAACGAGTATATTCATGTCTAAATGATATGTCGTTTCTGTAGCCGTAAAAAGAAGAAAGAAAAACAAAAAGGAGGAAATTTATCAAAGCAGAATAGTTCTCATAATCTTCGCAACGTTTGAGCCTGGTCGTTTAATCGAATGGGTCCTGAAAGCGAGAATGTCAGCACGATGAGAAGCGCTCATTTTGAGTTAGCAACTAACGGAGTAAGAAGACAAGCAACCATGAAGGCTAGGATGATGAAACAAAATTCACAGAGAGTTTAAGAAGTGCTGACTTTAATAGTGTTTACACCTTTTCAAGTTTTTGACGTCTTTTCGGTGTTCCAGTATGTTTTATTTTTTTTCTTCTGAAAAGTTGTCAAGTTTTCTGACACTTATTAAATTATTTCAACTAATTTTGGTGCTTATACCCAATTAACTTATTAATCTAATGTTCAAACAGACTCTCCTGGGTAGGACTTTCCTTTGGCACTGTCATGTAGCGTATGCTATAATAAAGAACATTATAAATACTTATCATAGGGTTAGGGTTAGTGACAGTGCCAAAGGAAAGTCCTTCCCTACTATTTTTGTGTTGGGACACGCTGTGGTGAGATCGCCATATTTACTTCCGTGTTGCATGTCTGTTTAACGAAGTCGCCAGTACATTATAACTCAACAATATTCAAGTTACAAGCAGTTTAATGTTTACTTCATTAAGTAAATACATGTGCAGTAGTCATGTTTTGATTTTCTTGTTGTAAAATGTAATACATTGGTAGTTTACTTGTAAGCCGGGGCGAAATCACCAGGATTTTTCTTGTTTACATTTTAATGATTATTTGATATATACTAAATACTAAAGTATGCACTGAACCGACGAGGTACATTTATGATACATTATACCGGAGACACCAAGCGGGAGCAAGCACGGAGAAGTCTGGCTGCACTTCTATTACCACGTTCGTACTCCTCCCAATACTTGAATGTCTTAGCCTGCATGTCGCGGTGCTTCTTCTTCTGCATCTGCTTCAACTTTCCATCTGACACCAGTCGAACCTGGTTGCTGATGTGGATGGCTTCTTGGTGCAGCAGGGACACAAGCAGGTAGAGCTGGACTTGGGGACGACCTCGGTTGTTAAGTCTGAAATGCCATCCTTCAACGTCGTTGTTGGTGCGTATACTCTGAAAGTATGTATACGCTCCAGCTGTCTGGTGTCCATGTTGCATCCAGGATCCAGGTCGCTTCCAGGTAGTTTGCTGTGTGTACTAGACGATCGATTGTTGGCAGCGCTGGGCAGGGAGCCGGACCTAAATGTTCCTGGACTAGCTGATCAACGATACTCCCTGCTGATCTGAAGGGATCACTCTTCGCTGCCAACTTCATGTCTACAGTAATTTTCGCAACCACTGTGCCTCCTATTTGCTGTACATGGCAAAATTATATCAACATGAATAGACCGTCTATAATGGTTTCGTACTAATAGCAATTTAAAAATATTTTAAGGGCTTATAGCTTCACGTACAAATAAAGGTTTTAATTGTTTGTCACCTTTTAAGAAGTTGTCTGGGATGAAATCCATTTTCAACTCGAATTCCAAGTCAGTTGGATTCTTCGGCCGACTGGTCTGGCGACAGTAGTTTGCTGTGTGTACTAGACGATCGATCGTTGGCAGCGCTGGGCAGGGAGCCAGACCTAAATGTTCCTGGACTAGCTGATCCAAGTCAGTTGGATTCTTCGGCCGGCTGGTCTGGCGACAGTAGTTTGCTGTGTGTACTAGACGATCGATCGTTGGCAGCGCTGGGCAGGGAGCCGGACCTAAATGTTCCTGGACTAGCTGATCCAAGTCAGTTGGATTCTTCGGCCGACTGGTCTGGCGACAGTAGTTTGCTGTGTGTACTAGACGATCAATCGTTGGCAGCGCTGGGCAGGGAGCCAGACCTAAATGTTCCTGGACTAGCTGATCAATGATACTCCCTGCTGATCTGAAGGGATCACTCTTTGCTGCCAACTTAATGTCTACAGTAATTTTCGCAACCACTGCGCCTCCTATTTGCCGTACATGGCAGTGCATGTGCTCACCAGCCACAAACAGGTCAGCCTGCTGTCTAACCGATGCTCGACAATGCTTGACCTGTGCGTTTTTAGTCGCACAACGGTGCCATCTGAAATTATCTGAAATTAACAGTATTACTTTAAGTACATAATAAGAAAGGTAAAAAGAACATCTGACTGATTGTTATATTTTAAAATTACTAGTTAGCATTTAAATGTGTGCTATGCAGGTTGTTTCTCCAAATATTGTTACTAATAATGACAATAATAATAATAACATTTTTATTATATTGGAATCGAATTATATTTACCTACAAAACTTTTCACCGAAAGACGATAGTAGCAATAATAAATATAAATAAAATAAACTAATGACATGTAATGTACTAATAAAAGTCAATTCATACCCGAAAGTGTGTTTCTTTCGACGTAAGAATACCCGTCGCTGTCGAAGAGTTTATTTTTTCCTCTGATGGTTGCTGCTTTAACTACTGCAAAAGTGGTTGCAGTTTGTATAGCAACACATGCTGGTGGTGGTCGGTCTTCGACGACGGAATCCTCTATGATGTAAAAAGGTCGGGGTGGTATTGCCTCCAGTTGAAATTGATTTTCAACTACGTAAGTAGCCTGTAAAAAATGTATTACTTGTTAATTAATATTTCCTTGTGTGTAGGTCTGTTACTTGAAAATATATACGTTTAATTTGTCTTATATAACCATCTACATAGGCACCATATATAATTTTTTACGTTTGTATTTTGTATTAGAAAAATTATAGGAGACAATTACTGAATACAGTAAACGTGAAAAAATATTTTTTACTCTGCGTGTGCTGTAACCTCACCGTGGTGCAGGGGTGTAACATTCTCTTTGAGAATGGCCAATACAGCACAAAATATTTGAGTAAAATTCTGTGATATTTATGTTTTTGCACAGTTATTTACACTGTTTTTCTTTGTCTTGAATTTTTATATTGATGTTGATCATCACTTTATTTATTTGCATTACCATAGTTTGACACCCAATAGCCGATGTATTTTTCGTGCTGGGGTGTCGTTAAACATTCATTCATTCATTCATTCATTCATTCATTCATTTGCCTACTGCCACATATTGTTGACCTATTTAATGGCCAAACAAACTATTACTTGAAAATATATTATACTTTTGATTTGTCCTTTGGACGAATGAATAGTGCGTCACACCAATATAATCCAATGTATTTGATTTATTGCGCGTTGCCATAATTAAAAACTTAACTTATATATATATATATATACATGGCATTTTATTTTTGTCTGTTTAAACTCATCTCTAGAGACTTCCATGAGTTCATCATAGTAGTTGTGTTCTCGGGTGCTCTCAGCCGCAGGGGCACCGATGGTGTCCTCCTGGACCGAACACCTAACGCATGTCCAGTTAAACGGCTCCTGTGAATTTACTAACTGGCGATATCTGGTTTGACTCATGCCTCTGTTGCATGTCCTGTGTTGCCACAGGGTGCAACTGTCACAGAGCAAACCCTCCTGACGACGACGAACTGGATGATCGCAAACAAGGCATCCGTTAGCAGCCATATTTTGTAAATTCTATCTCAGTATTTGACAGCGAATGATGTGTGCATATTTGTGAGAAGCTTTTTATAAAAGTTAATGGATTAAGAGGTTAACAACGTTAACTGATTAAAACAGCAGTGTAATTAATAGAACAAGGCATGTTTTGTGAGTTCCGTTATGACAGTGAATACTGTGCAAACTGTAATTGGGGGTAATGGTGAACAATTAATCAGTCAATCAAGATTAATCAAGTAATGATGGCATTAATTCAGTAAATTGTGAACGGTTACCAGTAACAGCACTTCCATGTTTAATTACCATTCACATTAATTACCACTGTTTAGTTTCAACCAAAGGATGTACTCACTCAGTAACATACAATTTAATTGTGAATGCTGTACATTTATTTATTTACTGTAATGAAAGAAACGAATATGCATCACTCAATAAAATCATAGTGATTTGGCACAGCTTGTTGAAGTGGAATGGACAGAACTAATAATTACGAATATATCACATTATACAAGAAAACAAACAAGTAAGTACTTTTTATGTATTTATTATTAACGAAATAATGGTTATATGCCTAACGAATGGCTCGCTGAGTAGTCAGTGAAATGTGGAAAAATTCTGACTATCTCGCCGTAGCCTGGACATGCAAACTACGAAAATTACACATTACACAATAAAAACAAAACAATAAATGAATGTTGTCTTGTTCATATATTTATTATACCAAATTGAACCTCAAAGTATGCACTTATGACAAATAGTTGCATAGTAACGTGTGACAACTTCACCCAACATAAAAATGCTACACTGAGAAAATCCTGGCGATCTCGCCACAGCCTGAAAAAGTGAAATAATAAGAAATGTAAACTTAAAAAATGTTAATTACATGATGAAAACAAACCATAAATGTGTACTTTACGTGTATTTATTATAATAAACTGTACCCATGAAGATATTGTCAAGTAATATGTAGGCGACTTCGCCCAACAGAAATCCAAATCGTAGAAAATCCTGGCGATCTCGCCCCAGTCTGAAAAAGTGAAATATATCTAAACACATTAATATTACACAATGGTAATAACTAACATGCGAATTCTGTCCATGTATTTATTATAAATAAACAACACTTATCATCGAATAATGATGTATAACAACCTCGTCGGTTTAGTACATACTTTAGTATTTGTATATATATCAAATACTTGTTAAAATGTAAACTTAAACAAAAATCCTGGCGATCTCGCCCCGGCTTGCAAGTGAAATCGTCAGAAATGTAAACTACCAATGTATTACATTTTACAACAAGAAAATCAAAACATGACTACTGCACATGTATTTACTTAATGAAGTAAACATTAAACTGCTTGTAACTTGAATATTGTTGAGTTATAATGTACTGGCGACTTCGCTAAACAGACGTGCAACACGGAAGTAAATATGGCGATCTCGCCACAGCATGTCCCAACACAAAAATAGTAGTATAAGTGGTATAACCCTGTAGTTTTGGCACAAAAACATGCTGATAATGACAGTAGATATATAACTTCGCCTAACGATGAAAATAAGTCCTGGCGAACTCGCCAGGTCGATATCGACACGGGGCGAGATCGCCAGGCTCCATTGTAGTCAGCGCTACATGGGATGCCGCTACCCAGTACGCTCATTACGATTTGGTGTGATACTGGTCGTGTTATGGACCAGTGACAGCCCCCACCCTCCCCTTAAAAATTTGTGTAATGAATTCGGTAGACTTGTACATTGTTACCTACCGCACTTCTGGTACTCGCACTGTATAATGCCCTACACCCACCCCTCTGGGAGCTCTTGGGCTACTTTATTAATGATCACTGTTAAATTAAATAAACGAGGAAACAACTATGGGGATCAATATCCATTTATTTATGTACATAATTCTATACAGAAACAACATACATCAAACAAAATATGTACCGAATAGGCAGGAATTTTCAACTATTACATGTGGTCCTTCTTGTCACTTGTGTTATGGAAGGAAGGAAATGTTTTATTTAACGATGCACTCGACACATTTTAATAACGGTTATATGGTGTCATACAGGGATGCGGTGAACTTGTATGGAAAACGAACTCGCATGTTAAAAAAAATAACGGTGAACTCGTATGGGGATGTATGGATATGCAGATATACTTTGATATTTCTCTTAAATGTATATTTTGACACTTGTTTTGTATACATGCTTATTTATGTCACCATCAGTCAACTATTTTCGTGTCATGTTATATATTTTGTTTGGTGTATAGGCACATTTTTCCTGAATGACTTGTGACGTCAAGAGCATCCTTGCCCGAATGACCAGACAATTTTTGCCCGAATAGATAAATTATCACCCCCTCCCGTATGGTTTCGTTAATTCCAAATCAATAGAAAACAACTTGACACAAGTCATCTGCATAAATCAAGGCTAATATTCGTTCCTCGTATTCAGCCTTGATACATGTAGTCAAGATTACTGATATCCACTACTATTGGAAGAAAATTTGTAACACCGATTATGTCCCTTACATGATGCCATCGCTGACCAATCACAGCATCGGTAACATGTGACAATCTTGAAAGCAATATCAAAAATTAACCGCCGGACGCTGACGCTGCCATCTTTGTTTACAATAACAAGGGAATCTATAAGGAGCGTTGCGATTCGTTGCAATCAGATCTCATCGCATCCAATGAAATATAAGCATTTTGTGGCACGATTTCTTGACATATATCAAGGCTGAATACGAGGAACGAATATTAGCCTTGATTTATGAAGATGGACACACGTATGTTCAATCATGTTTAATTTATTCTGTAACAAGCATCCAATAAATAAATAATAAATAATAACAAGCAATCAAAAATGCACTCCGCATCCAGCACTATAATCACAGACATACATGTATATAAATATTTCATATTTCATAATGTATTCATGTGGGACCAGGCTATTCCACCCTTGGGTACATAATTTGATGTCAGGGGCTGGGTAAGCCTCGTCCCTCACAAATTATGTACCCTCGGGTGGAATAGCCCTGTCCCACATGGACACACATGAAGGATTCTTTTATTCCATGACGTCAGCCCATGCGGAATACATCTGAAATTAGACTATCATTATCGGTTTATACTAGTTACTACTCCTCAGAGGCACACTAGTCAACACAGGCACATCACTGGCATACCGGTCCGTTCATCTTTGCAACTTCACGCAGAAGCTGGCTTGGGGACAGATCGCCTTCCGTGTAATTGTCCCATAGCTCAAAGTACTTCTTCGTCTTCTTCTTCTGTGCTGGTGTTTGGCGCCGATCCAACTGCATGGGCAGCAGGTCGGCCTCTGTCTTCAAGAAAGGTATGAGGGTGTATAGTCGTAAGATCTTTCTTCCAGCCTTCTGGTTCAGTCTGCGATGCCATGCCTCCAGGTCATTGTTGGTCGCCTGTCCAAAGACACCAGTCTTGGAGCCTGTACGTGGTGTTCTTCATCCAGGTTGTTTCCATATAATAGCACAGCTTGCCTAGCCCCTTGGTCTCCTGCTGCCCCCTCAACTTGACAAATGCCAGTCTGACGTGGTCCGCATGCAGGAGTGGCAGCGCCATCAACTTCGTATAAAACTTGTGGGTGGCATCATCCGTATTGTACTCTGGGGCCAGCCCGAGATCTTGGATCTTCCAATATACAGCTTGGTTGAAGTGGAACGTGCACCCTTTCACAGGCATGCCAGGAAACACGACACGAAACCCCTTCCATGTTGCCACCTCAAAGTCAGTCGTCGTCCTTTCCAGTGAGAGGTCTTCTCCCAGAAGGTTCTGGATAGCCTCAAACACCTGAAGAACACAACAGTTAAACATATGTTACAGAAATAAAATTTAAAAAAATAGTACATTTGGTAAGCTGTGGTAGTACAGGTTAATTTACATAGTACTGTGTGTATAATAGGTTAAGTTAGATAATACTGTTTTTGATCATAATCACTTATATATATATATAAGAAAACATTTAGGTGTAAACATGTGTTCTCACATAATACTTCATATTGAAATAAAAAAAATACAAAGAAATTACCGCGTTATAGTCGTCTGACGGCTGGACATCAGCAGGGGACAATATTTCGAAATCTGAGGTAACCGGAAGTCGGTTCACGTTGTTTTTACCTAGGTAACCAATTGTTCAGTTACGTGAATTATATTTGCGTAACCCGTGGGTTATCTGATCAGATACCTCAAAATTACGTTGAAATTATATTTTAAATACATAGTTTGTAGCTCAGACATAAAATTAAAACAAATACAAAAGAAAACATTTTACCAAAAAAAAAAATGTCTTTAATGCTTGCTAAAGTTAACAATATTATAAAAGAACTGAATATTAGTCCCAGTACTGAAACAAAATACAAGGGCGTAGCCAGAAATTTTCTTAGAATTACGCACGCCAAAGGCGTGCCCGAGCAGGGGGATTCAGGAGGCCTCCCCCTGTGAAAATTTTGAAACTCAGGACGCATGTAGAAATCTATGCATTCTAAGCCTTTTCGGAAGCTTTTTTTTTTTTTTTTTTTTTTTTTAAATCTTTTTTCGAGTCAATTTTAAGAGGATATTTTATAGAACAATTACAGATAGCCTCGACCTATTCCCAGATTTTGGTTTTTGCATTACGCATGCGTAATGGGCGACATATGCCTTTGAAATAGATACATAATCATTTGGAAGGATTGCGTTTTGCGGTGGCTAAGCTACTTTCACTTTATCGATGGTACTTATATACTACAGTGATGTTCCAAACGTTTTTTTTTTTTAAAGCTCATTATGCAATGTTAGTATTTTTCAATTTTTGTGACACTTTTGGATTCCTGTTTAAGTTAAAACTGTTTTTAACGTATGTAAAATGATAGCCAATCCAATAGTATGTCTACATATATTCCTTTAGAGATAAAATAGCAGCAGATAATTTAGCCATCCCAAGCGGTCCGAGTACATTTCTTTAAAACTGTAGACTGGTCGCAAGTTACAACTGTTGCAATATACCGTTGTCTACTGGTTTGCCGCGCATCAAGTATCTAAAAATCAGTCTAAAACATTTGTCGGAATACCAGTAGTATGTCTGCATGAATAAACTTCGTGTAATCGTGAAGTTTGCAAGTTTTAATTTCTGAACGTTTATAGGTCATGACGTAACCGATTTGCGGTTCGCATAAATTTAATTTTGCTTAACCGACACGCGAACAGAACGGCGGTTCGCATGAAATATTGTGCCCTGCATCAGCATGAACAACAGTGGCATCTGCTTTGTTACCACCACCACCACCACCCCCCCCCCCCCCCCGACGTCAAGAAGGTGTGGATCGACAGCAACTGTGTGAACGGTTTTGAGACTACCCAGAACGTAGTCCACAAACCAGGTCTTGGGGAGGTCAGCGTCCTCAGTTGCTCCTGTGTGGCAAACACCAGATGTCGACTGCCATGTCCTGTTTTGATGTCTTCTCGAAAGAAGTCCTCTGGAATGGCTCTAGGCTCCAGCTGAAGAATTAAGAAAACGCATGTAATATACATAAGATAATATACATAAGAAACCATTCAAGTTTACCCATTTATTAATTTTTTAGAAGCATCTAGTAACAAAGTGTTGCTATTAGTCAACATTAAATTTTACCTCAAACGTAAGGTAAAATACAGGGCATCATCCCGTGTCGGACTGATATCAAAAGAATATAACGGCGATGTGTAATCCGTTGTTAATTGACCGGCGTCGTAGTTAGCCATCGGTCTACAGGCTGGTAGGTACTGGGTTCGGATCCCATTCGAGGCATGGGATTTTTAATCCAGATACAGACTCCAAACCCTGAGTGAGTGCTCCACAAGGCTCAATGGGTAGGTGTAAACCACTTGCACCGACCAGTGATCCATAATTGGTTCAACAAAGGCCATGGTTTGTGCTATCCTGCCTGTGGGAAGCGCAAATAAAAGATCCCTTGCTGCCTGCCATAAAAGAGTAGCCTATGTGGCGACAGCGGGTTTCCTCTCAAAATCTGTGTGGTCCGTAACCATATGTCTGACGCCATATAACCGTAAATAAAATGTGTTGAATGCGTCGTTAAATAAAACATTTTTTTCTTTCTTTCCGTTGTTAATTGATGAACAAAAAAGGTATTATCTTGTATCGGCATCTGTGAGCATTATCCAAACCCCTACACGAAATAGGCCATTAAATTAGAAAACAATAAGTAAATAAAACAGAACAGAACTTTATTACACTCAGGCCGTTATGCAACGGTGTAAGAGGAACATACATATTCTGATTTTGACAAGGTGGTTTACATGAGGATAATAATAATATAAATATATTGCTTGGTACATATATAAATCCAAATACAGTACATGATATTACATTATAAACATATGTATATTAACAGTATACATGCATGATAATACATTATAGAGGTATGAGTATAGAAATATAAATACATTTCGTGATGTAACAGAGTAAGTGACATTGTAAAATATAATTATTCAGAACAATTCAGTTACAACTGTGTACTTTACAGTTCTTGATATTACAATATATAGATATAAATATTTAGTGCATTTTAATTTTTATAAACGTGTGTAATTTGATGTAGAAAATAAAAATAAAATTAGTTTCTTAGCCAAAAACATTATGTGCGAGATTAACTACCACATGACTTGCCCAACCAGTCAAAACACGCATGTCATTAGACTTATTTCCTGCGACAGAAACCGTAAACAATGCATGCATGTTTTGCATTTCTCACTAGCCTGAACTTAAAAACCACTAGCCACGGATGTCGGGCTAGCGTATTTGTCGAACTCTGCATAAAAACTACACACAAGTTGCTATACAGTATTGGATGTATCAGTTTGTAATTTCCATATGAGTTGACTGCATTTTCCCCCATACGAGTAAGTCTTCCATACAAGTTCACTTGTGGATTTCCATACGAGTTCACTGCATTTTCCCTCATACGAGTAAGTTTTCCATATGAGTTCACCGCAAGCCGTCATACATATGGTTAAGGAAGGACCACAGGGATAATGAAACTTGTTTACTGACTCCTACCGTATACTTTTCTTATCTATAACAGATATCTTTATATCTGTGCTAATATATTTATATCTGTATGAGTCCTTTGCTTTGGAAAACCATGGGTGAGTGAAAAATTGCTTACTTATTGTATCCGCGTTTATTCGGTAGTTTGAATGCAAATACATGATTCGTTGGTGTCATCTCATTGAGCCAGTATACATCCCTAGCTTTGTCACGATGGAGCTGTTCAGCTGTTGGCTCCTTCAACAGTGTTGATCTTTGTAGATATTCTTTTGGTACATAACAATTCTTTTGATGAAACCAATCGAATAGCATGTATTTGGCATTAGTACCAGTAACAGGGTGTACTGCTGGGTCTGACGATGTCTTAGGTCGTTTGTCAATTAGCAATTCCATCGATACTTCCAATTTCCCGTCTCTGGCTGCTTGGCTGTTGTCCTCTGTATCTACCACTATCCGTCCATCATTAGTTTGAAAACAGTTTGTCAGCGTTCGATTACCCAATTTGGCTATGGTGTTGGCAATGTCAGCAATGTTAACAGTCGGTGTGTGTTTCATGGATCTTAGTATATGAACATAATCTCTAGGAAATTCTGATCTGAGGAGGAATTTGACAGCATATGTAACATTGTGTTGACAGGTTTATGACAACCAACCACCGGAAATGCCGAACAGGGACGAATAAGCATGATTGAATTTAGCTTTACTGAGAGAGTTGCTATGCAGCTGGCACAACATGTCTTATTTGCTTCCGTCAGCTCTAACACCAATCAGTCTACAGAATCTCCTGACCATGTCTAACTTTTCATCTGCCAAGAGACGAGTCAGAATTTTCTCTGGCACTGGTTCATGGTCCTCGGATTCTGTACACTTCACTTTGGCAAATTCAGTATCGGCTTTTCCTGGTGTTTGGTCCAATGTATGGAGCCCACCAATTAGTCCACAGTGAAGATATGCTTGCATGATTAAGCCACTTCGTACACATTTCACAAATATGTAGGAGCTGGTGTTCTCTAAGCTGCAACACCAAAAGAACACAATTGTTTCAATTGGATTGCTCAGAGCACTGTTTGCAAAAATGATACTGATCAAGTGTATGCCCAGATAAACATTCAGCATGAAGCACTTGAACTGAGCTGGAAGAAAAGTTTTCACTTCATGAGGAAACATTACAATGTGACCAATCTTTGCTAAGCTTTAAATCATCGATGATTTTGACAAGCACATTTGTTAAAGCAGTCTGTGACAACAACATTCTCCAGGGTATGCACTTGGGATTTGTTTTGACTGGCCAATCGGGCTACTCACTGCAACACTTTGACTCGCCCGTATAACATTTGAATGGCCTGCGACCGAATTTCGTTAAAAAAAGAACTTACTTAAATTGCACTTTAAAACATGTTGTCATGTCATACAAGTAATAATAACAACAACACAAAAGAAGGAAACAGAACTTGTTATAGTTTTATTAGCTGTTGTAATTAAATTATAATTATTATGTTGTCACGGGACTATCACAATCAAACATCTGGAATGTTTTACCAAAGCTCAGAGTTGGAATGAATAAGGTGCTTTTATGGCCGTATGACAGGAATTAAAAAACAAACTAAGCTGACAGCAATCTGTGTTGACTTTGTTCATAATGACGACTGGGAGTTTGATATAGTAGACTGTATATTCCATAAGAAACGAAAACGTTCCAACACAATTTAACTTCAGAAAACTTCAGGCTCGTGAACAAAATCTTTCTGCGAAACATAGCGTAGCAGAATGTGACGAGTTGTTCCGATTGTAATTAAATGACTGTTCCGATTGAACCTACGAATACATTAACATAGTCAGATTTTCCGAATAATAATCAAAACCAGCCGAGGCATTCCAAATGGTTTTAGACTTTTCGATAGACTGGGGAAGTGGTCGCTATTATGTCCTATATGGGTTTGGTTGCACAAATACTAATAGAAACCAGTTGAAAACAATAAATTAAAAAGAACTTTCCGATCTCTTACAGACATTAGTTATTTGCATTTTGATACATAATACATTATGCGTAAATTTACGGTCGCCCGCTTGGCGACACGTGATAAGGATTTGACTTGCCGACGCTATTTTCACTCGCCGCGATCGGACGACCGTAAAGTGCACACCCTAATTCTCTGGAGTTAATATAGGTATGGGCTTGAAACCATGTCTCCTTGACCTCCTTTCAATCCTAGGAAAAATGGTCTTATGCATGTATCCAGTCAAAATAGTTAGCTGTAGCCATCGTCTTGCAAGGTTGCTGTCAACAATGCCAAAAGATTTCTTTGCAACAAGACTATGCAATAAGGATTGCATATACACCAAAATGATGTATTGTGTCACTTGAAAACTAGCACTTCCATTGGGAATAGTTGAATGGTGCATCTACAATAGCTTGAGATCTGCCAAGAGATGAACCAGAATTTTCTCTGGCACTGGTTCATGGTCCTCAGATTCTGTACACTTCACTTTGGCAAACTTGGTGTTGTACAGGTATCGGCTTTTCCTGGTGTTTGGTCCAATGTATAGAGCCCGGCTTTGGTAGCCAGTCTTCATTACAAACGGGTTAGGTTTTTTACGCGTAGAAACCCTCTGGCGACTATTTCCTGGTTTACATTTTGCCAAAATGCATCGGCATCCACCTCAGGTTCAGGATTGTCTGGAATTTGAACTTTGTTTACGGCATATTTAAACACAGCTTTTTTGGTCAGATCCTGGATAAGTATTTTCAGATAATGGCCGCATGTCATGCAGAACTCGTAGCCATGCTGTACAAGTGCTTCAAACGAGAGATAGGTGTTTTCAGTTCTATTCCTAGTCAATATTCTAACATTGAGACTACTCTATTGATTGCTGTATGATTCTGCAATTATATATAAATAGCCAATAAAGATATTAATGATACAAATATACATAACGTATATGTGTTGGCGAATATATATATATTCATGTTACATGTTCTGTTTTAGAAGTATACACCAGAACATTAGTATGGTATCAGTATTTGGAATATTTGGTTATAACAATGAATAGATCATGACTACAACTAGGCCAGCCCTGATTTCCGAAAGAACTGAAAAAAAAATCAGGAGGTGGTCGTCGTAATTAAAGAGGCCGTCTTTGACTTCCTGGCATCTTGCAGGTTAGACACTTTCTGTAGAATGTCTCGTAAAAGGTTGCTGAGTCCAGGGTGCACACTGTAGCTCTATGTGTTATAAGTTGAGGGTCTTCCAAAAGGCTACCGCATGATTTGCACTCTGTTTCAAAAGGCATGAGCTGTTTTGAGCATACATTCACTGTCTACTGTTTTATTGTCAAGCATATACGTCAGAACGTCTTCTAACATCTGTTCAGTAGGGGGTTACGCAGAGCAATCTGTTAGGTCGTCAGCTGGTTCATTCGTGAACGTCATTCATTGTTGTCAGATCTTGTCCTTGTTGAAAAGGCCAACTTCTTACCAGTCCTCGATGTTCACAGTTCTTCTTGCATTTACAAGTCATTGTCGATGTGTCAATTGTCACTTTTGTCCTCCTTAATTTGCACCACCATCGTGTTGCGTCAGTGTAAACACTAAAAATTAAATCTATCGCTGAAATGGGGTCGATGGGGAAGTTTGACAAAAGCCAGAATATTTTTTATTTGTGGCCGAATCCAAAAGAGTGACATAGCTATTTTGACGGACGTCTGTCAGAAATCCTTCAGAAACCATATCGTTCAGTTTCCCATTCGAAACATTACATGAAGTTCCTAATGTTGAGAACTCTGTTGATTTTATGTGGTCACATTTCCACTGCGCCACTCGGTCTGGCAAACATGCCTGCAGTCTGCAACTTCGCACTTTACATGGGTTTTTGTTCCCATCGTTTTCTTTATGACGTGTACTAGATGTTGTGGACCATGTAGTGTTCTTGAAACAGCATATACCCCTCTCTCGGTGTCCACAAGGATGGCATGGTGGTGTTGCTGTTTTGTCATACTTTTTTATTTTTTGTCATGTTTGTCTCTGATGTGCTGGTGGATATATGTTTTGTGGTACAGTTTCTTACAATGTTGGCATGGTATGGAATTGGTATTAATGGAGGGTATTGAAATTGTGTCAGTTTCTGACTTTGAATTTGTAACTGCCTCATTCTCTGAATTTGATCTAGTAATTGGGTCCGTTTCCGAGTTTGCATTTGGTTGACTGCTTGGATCTATAAGTGGAACTATGGTTGTGTTTTCTTGTAAAATAATTTAAAATCTATCACTGAGATATTTATTACATGAAGGCACATGTTTCAGAAAGAGCCTTCTTTTTGAATGTGATGTTACAGACAGGACAATGGTAATGATTTTGGCTGCTGCTTCCAAGACATTCCATAGTACAGCCAGTGATATGTATCCTTTAATATTTAAATTTCCCTTTTGACCATGAAAATGGGAGTGAAGATAACTGATAACTTTCTGCTTCCTCGATGGTTTGAATTTCGATACAAGGCATATTGGGCAGTGAAAACACTGAAATCCGCCATCACAATCCAAAATTAAAAGTTATTTATTTCACTAGTAATGCCTGTAGTGACTGGGTGAACACTTTTTCTTGCCAGTCGTAAAATATGTATGAATAATTAATCAATTAAAATGTAATACTGTATCCCCTTATATGAATTTGGCATACGTCAAAAAAAATTTCACAAGCATTCTTTTCATACTGTGTAAGAGTGACATTTCTTTATAATGTCTCCAGCAGTCAAATTTACCAATCTCAAAACTTTCACTCGTGCTTTCAACGTCGGTTGAGGTACACTTTCGAACTTCTAAATTATTTTATCATCAAGCGATAATTCAACACGGCGGCGTTACGCTGGACGTTCCGACATGTCCATAGTAAATGCTAAAATGAAACACTGTTGACAAATTTTCCACCAAACCAAGCCAAACAATTTTACTCTTGGTTACTTTTTATTTTGTTAAATAAACTTTGCAAAGATATAAAACAAAATAACAACAAAAAATAGGGTTCAAACAATTGGAAAAATTTATTAAATTTCTAGTTGCTTTGCCGTTCATTGCGGTAATCGTGAGACGTACATGTAGGCTATGGAAAGGAGCTCAATCAAATTCGTAAGTTAATATAACTTTGTAACAATCGAGCTGAGAATAAATGGAGTACATGTGTTTCCTCCAGTTATTAAAACATCAAAGCTGTTAATTAATCTCTTTAATTGGTATTTGAGAACTGCACAATTACGTTGTCAGCTGAGTGGGTATTTAAAGTATAAGTAATGCAGTAATGATTGACGTCAGTATGTGTGTGTAGTTTATTAACATTGTCGTGTAGGAGAGTCTTGGTGTGTCTTTCAAAATAATTTACAAACTGGATAATCGTCTTTTGTTGATTTAATTATGTCATTGGCCTTGGTCTCAGTCGTAGCTGTCATTTGCCATCACTAAGCCATCAGCGCCAAATATGTAAGTCAGAATTTTGTTGGGTCTGTCGTTGTGGCACCAACTTCATCTGTAGATAACACGCAACATTGTCCTTTAGATACTTTGTGCATAGGTAGCGTGTCACAGTTAGTAAAACATCATCCATGGCTTTCACCAGTGCTGCCTCCTCATCACTGCCAATGTTGATCTCTGCAGCAATAAGTTCGTTGCATATTTTCCGTCGGAGATGTGAGAAGAGTGTGGTAAATATCAAACGTTGCGTCCCAATGAAGAAAGATCGGCCCCAACATGATAGGGTGATCTTGAGTTGTTGACTGAAGAATTCGGAGGTTCTTGTTGTGACGAAACATGGGCCCATGTTGTATCTATCTATCCCTATCACATAATCAGACTTTGTTCCAATAAAGGATTTCAGATCTTCCATCTGTTCGGTGGTGTAGAGAATGACAGCTGGTGGTTTGCCTTTTATGTGTACAATCTCTTGAACATAAGAATGTGTGTTGATCATGGAGTACAATTCCAACAATTCATCAGCAGTGTTGCTTCTATACTTTTTAGTTGCTGTTTTACGAAGGTTAGTCTTTATTTCGCTTACCTGTTTGATGCTTCTGGGCTCAAGATCGATATTGCCTCTTTGCGCAGAATGTTAAATATCTTCTTGGGACAGTCATTCTTCACCCGGTCCTTAACTTGTATCATAACTGGGTTCGGCCTAATGTATGGAACTTTGCCTAGTGGATCTTTGCAGTTCCCATGTATAACTGAAATTGCAGAACATTGTCCGCTACACTTGCCTATTGCTACAGATGGGTAGGTAACAACAGTGGAGGCAAATTCAAACCATGTGGTGTATCGTTTAAAGCTTATCGTCAGCTGCCACTGATTGATGGAGGACAACTACATGTTCAGGGTCAGGTTGTGTCTCCATAGGCACCTAAATGACCTTCTTGTTGATCTTCTTTGGGTTGCAGTATTGGCCACTTCCCATTTTGATAGTCTTCAGTATTCCATGGGGGTTCATTAAATAACTTGTCTTAACAGCAGAACACAGTTTTACTGGCCATGCACCGCAGTCGTCAACATGCTCCATACGTTTGTTCAGTTGACTTTCTATGTTTTTACTGTTGTCAACGATAAATCTCTGGTTGCTTTTGTCACCTCCTAGTAGACTTGGAATGATGTTCGAGTCTGATGCATTGTGTACCATGTTCAGAAGTCGCTCATTCGAAAAGAAAATTAGACTCTGACTAGGAGTCATTGAGGAGCTTTCATTGATGGAGTGGTCAGATCGGGTTGGTATAAGCGGCGGTTCTGTGTCAAAAGGAGTCGTGTCTTATAGTTCAGGTAGCAGAATTATCTCAGGTTTTGGATTGATCAGTGGCACAAAGTGATTAGGGGTCCAACTGTTGGTGACACCTCCGCCTGTGTGTGAACACATGATTTCTTTTGATCCATTTGAGTCAATTGGCGGCTGCTTTCTCGTAGGTGTATACGTTGTGTTCAAGATGCTGCACACACAAGGGAGTACACCTTTCATAGGTGGATAGACAACACCTTTAGGAATATTCAATACATTGGCAACAGCTTGAATAGTGAATGCTCAAGAAAGTCCACATTGACTAGCACAGTCAATACATGCTTCCTCCAGTAATCGGGCACACACTTTCAGTAGCTAAGATATCTTCAAGGAACGGTAGTGGTCAAAGTTAATGAGCAATTCCAATGCTGTCTGCCTACAAAGTTCCACTGTCTCAGATTCTGAATTGAAGAGACCGCTTCCATTTCCTTGGACCATGATTGGTACTTCCGGCATTGGAAGTCGATATTTGCGGAGAACAGACTGGGCTTATTGATCAATAGTGGTAAGTTCGCTGTCACTTCTGGTCGAAGTCAACGCATTTTGGGTCAACAGTTTGTTTTCAGCCATTGCGCAGTCTTTTAGTGCAGTTGGTAAAATGCGGAACAGATAAATAAAAGTGGATATGGAACTGGATATTTAATAACCAAGGTAATTGCTGGTAATAAATAATATAAACAAAATATCATTACAGAACATTATTATAATTAATACATGTATATACAAACATATTTCCTAATTATTGTAGAGAACAAACACCAATCTAACAATAAAACAAAACAAGTCATTTGTATAATAAAATATTATCAATTACACTTTGAAAGAAAACAATAAAAATGACAACCTGTTTGGTACTCTGGCAGAAAGGAAGTTATTTTTCAAAAGAAGATTGAAAATGGTGGTATCGGGTGACTATATAGGTTGCATGCTAGCAAAGAAGAGTTTACTGTAGTCCAATCCAAGTCCAGCATATCTGAATAAATCATGTATCTGAATAAGTTGTGCAGAAATTTATTCGTTGTCTTCCCTTCTGTTCTCATGATCTGGTGGTCCGTAGAGACCGGCACACCTCTTCAGAAATGTGGATGGCGACATTTCTTTAGACATGTACTTTTTCCAGGCCTCACGAAGTTCCAGTTCTAGGCAGGACAATCAGGTACTTGTATCCCTCTCCAGTTAGACTGGTCTCCTTTGTTTTAAACATCGTAAAAAAAACAAAAAACATCTGATAGTCTTTTTAACATTCTGATTTCTTTTTATAGTATTGTTACAATAAATACATTGAACATTCAATATGTAGTTACTACAGATACAGTTACTTGGCGGTTCCACATATTTGGTGTTGCCACTTGTCACATGCATCGCATTGTAGCGCTTCTTGTCTTGGTCGGACAAGACTCAAACAGCACACACATTGAGCTTCCATTTCATGTCGTCGTATAATTTAGAGTGCGATATTTGCACAACATTCATGCAATTTTTAAGTTATTTGTTTTTACAGGAATTGCTCATTATACTGCAAAATTATATTTGGTTAATACCCATTCTATTCAGTGGTCTACTGGAGAAACGAGTTCCATGAAAGAATAATGTATGTGATGTTATGCCGACTTTTATGTTGATTTGCACGACAGAGGCTTGCATAATATAAGACATGAGGTCTTTCAGGTCGCTGTATGTTGGTATGGTAGCAAATCTTCATTCTCACCTTGTTAGCACGAAAACAAGCTAGCACAGTCTCTCTTGTATTAACTGTACAAAAAATAATATCCAACTTCACTAAAAGAATGGGTGTAGAGCCATCTGGTCCTACTGTATATACCAGTATATAAAAAGATAATTTGTAATTTTAAAAAAAATATATCATCTCCCTTTTAGTGTGGTATGATATCTATGAAATGTGAGAACTAATCAGTTGCAGTGCATTTACTATTTAAACTTCATAAACTATGAACTCACACTACTTTATAGTTTTTGTTACTCTCATACACAGGTCTCCTGTCCCATTTTTTTTTGCCACTCCTTTCACCTTATTAATAACACTGACTTTGATCCTAACATGTGAAAACAATGATTAATGGGTTGTCGTTTCCCTGTCCCAGTGTAAAAATAATGGTCTCGTCATGATTGGGATTTTTTCTTTGGTTTTTATATGACATTGCCGTGACAAAACATTTACCAGAGTTAAATGTTGTTTATACTAGGGATGCTTGCCCCCTTTCCTCTACAGTTTTAATTTCATATCTCTGATCTGGGTATCTGAATCTATAAAATAATACACAAGGCCATTTTAACAGTTTCTGGTCATTTTGAATGTTTCTCTCTTGTTTTGAACCACTGACCACCTTTATTGTACTTCTACGATGCCACATTTCGTAAGGATCTTCTTGCTCTCAGGTATTAAGTATGGCATACAAAGATGAATTTCATAAATTCATTGGCAATGGAATTCGCCATCTTAGTCAATTATACAAATAGAAGTGGCTATATACATGGCAACCTCTTATATAACCTTGACTAATGAGGGCTGGCTATTTATATGGTGGTTATATGTTTTAGGCATATCCCAGTGTAATGTCACCACAACCCATGTAACCATTCCAGTGTTAAGAATATACCTCAACATGAAGTTTGTTTTTCTATATGTTTGGTATGTAAGGATTTGAACACTTGTTTGGTATTATTTCAAGAACTTTGTTAGCCACATTGCTTTGAAAACTTTTCTGTCTTGAATTTGAACCTAAAAAACTGTTTTTTGCCTCTCAAAAGCAAACTTCTGTTGCTGATTTGGTTTAAAATGTTACATGTAAGCCTAAGTCTGGAGCACAGCACTTGCAACATGTGATTTCTGTTAAAGTGTTTGTAATGGAACATTTTGAATTTCTGTGCAGTTTATTTCTTTCAGATGTATTTTGGTCGCTACTCTGAGGATAACATTTGTAAATGATATCATATTGTCAGAAGCTTTTACACCAGTAGTAATTAAAAAACATATTCATTATATCCTTTCTAGTGTAGTATAATATTTATGAAATGTTAGAAACCTGTTCAGTTGAAGGGCACGGGTCAGCTTTTCCCTTCGATTGTATTATAGGAGAATAATGTCCAATGCCTTTCGAAGAATGTTTTTAGTTTGTTGATGGCCAACAAGGAAAATGACTAATCTGTTTCCTTTGATGAATCCCATGTATTGCAATCGTTAGGACTCTTTATTTGTGTTTCTTTTGTTATTATAAGAAATACATGTTTTACACCCAGTCACTGAGTAGAATATGATTAGATGAATTACAAGTATTTAGTTTTTTGCTGTTTTAGTAAGTTTTACAGGGATTACTTTTTTTGTCCTTGTACATTTTGTATCTTCGTTTTCCAGACTTTGAACCTAAAATAGTATGTCTTTGCCTCCCCTAAAGCAAACTTCTGTTCATGATTTGGTTTGTACTAGAGCACAGCACACTTCCACACCAACACTTTCTGCTCTAGTAAACACCATGGAACAGTTTGAATTTCTGTGGTTTTTCTTTTGTATGTTTTATGGCCAATACTATCAGTGTGGTATAATATCTGACATATGAGAACCCTATCCAGTTGCAGTGCATAGGACTCAATTTTCCCTGTGATTGCTTTATGAGAGACTAATAACCAATCCCTTTCGAAGAGTTTTAAGTTTGAAGTTGACCAACAAGGAAAATGACTGATCGGTTATTGTTGTCATTGACAAATCCCATGTATAGCAATCATCAGGAAATACCGAATGCTCTTTATTTGTGTCTCATTTGTTATCAATTATAGGGCAAAACCAATAACAATGCACCCAGTGAGTGATCATTTGCAGGATCGGACAATGCTGTCAGTACTAGTTTGAAGATCTAATGATGATACACATCATGACTGCTATTTTACAGGATGGAACATGGCTATCAGTACTAGTTTCGAGATCTAGTGATGATACACATCATGACTGCTATTTTCCAGGATGGAACATGGCTATCAGTACTAGTTTCGAGATCTAGTGATAATACACATCATGACTGCTATTTTCCAGGATGGAACATGGCTATCAGTACTAGTTTCGAGATCTAATGATAATACACATCATGACTGCTATTTTACAGGATGGAACATGGCTATCAGTACTAGTTTCGAGATCTAATGATGATACACAAGCACTCTTGTTTTAAAAAACATCATCTCTTTTTTAGGTTACGGTTTTCAAATCTTTTTTATTTAAGTTAACTTAAAACACGAACACAAATACGGGCATGAGGCATTTATTGCTTCAAATAAACTACAAGTATACACTAACTACAACAATAAAAATATTAAGAAAACAATTCATCTGATATTCCTCTTTCCACCATAACAATATACATGTATTACTACTTGGTGAATATATAGTTGACTTCGTACATCTTTGCATTAATTGTTATAATTAACTACTAAATGATAAGAAAATTATATATAACGGTGTAGGTGTGAGGGATCAAATGTAAGCAGGTACTTTAAGTGTCAGTACTGCAAGCCTTTGCATACTTATTAGACTGGCATGGTACCAAGCATTGCAGCAGGCTCGAATACTCACTTCTTGCCGCCACTGCTAGTGGGCCAATCAGCGAGCTTTGGGCGTGGCTGTTCCTATCTCATCAAGCAGCCCATGTGTGTGTCATTTAATCCTGGCATTATCTGTGCTAAGCCATCGCATCTGTCTGATTAACACTGATAATTTTTAACATATTCATCATTACTGCAAGTTTACAGAAAACGTGTTACCAGTACTAGTATCAAAATCTAATGAGACTAGAAATGTATTTGACGTTCGTCTTTTTTTGTGTGTGTGCACTTTTGAATACTTAATTATACAATTAATATGACTGTTTTTTTAATAATATTAATGTATCTAAGTCCATGTTGAACTTGACTCCCCCCCCCGTTCACCAAATCAACTTTCTTGACATTTTTTTTTTTTTTTTTTTTTTTTTTTTACCACACCATTATTGCCCCAGACATCCTAGAATACATGAGGTGTTTCAGGTCGCCATATGTTGGTATGGTATGTCTCCATATCTCTTCAGTTTGATTTCACATATGTGATCTAGACATCTGAATATATACCGGTACTATAAAGTTGGAAAGTGTTTCTGTTTTTACAAGTTTGACTTTTTGTATGTAGGGGTTTAAATGAATGTTTGATATTATTTCAAGTACTGTGTCGGGACACATTGTTTTGGGAAGTTTTACACAGATTTCCCACAACCTGACCACATACTGGCTCTTTTCTTTGGTTCCACCCATCTTGAATAGTGTGTCTGTTAAAGTTGAACCAAACTAATCCTAGACTGTTAGTGACTAGAAATGAGGGTATTTTAAAGATACAAAACTGATTTTGACAGGTTTGGATCCATCTTGCGGGTTGCCAACTTTTTCACTGATCTGTAAAATGGGAGTGCAAAAAACTATGTGAAATGTATTTGAGATCTTTGGAACAATTTACACAAGATAGCCGGGTTGAACGAACGTCATCAAGGAAGTGTTTTAATTTGAAGTTTTAATTGGCTTGTCTGTTGATGTGGCTTTTGCACTTCTGTCTTCCATGAAGACACTAACAATGCTGCTGTATGATACTTGTCTACTAAAGTTTGTACACTTACTTCAAAACCAAGCCACCAGTTGTGGAACAGTTGTTTCCGACTAGTAGCCTACTTTGGCTGCTTTGTTTACTTCCTGAATTTATTCTAACGTAGTCATTGTTTTTGGAAATTATGTCAGAGTACTTAAAAATTGAATGTTTTACTTCCTGAAACTTAACAAGATACCTGATTTTGTCAACTGCTGACTCACAACCAAATTTAATGCCTGTAATCTATAGACAGTGCAGTGTGTATAGGCACTGCAGAGCAGAGGGTGCTGGGGGGGGGGGGGGGGGGGGCTAACCCCTAAATAATTCTGAATCAAAAATATTGGTAGAGATGAATTTTTACTTGTAGAATGCAGGAAATTGCACTTCAAAACATAGTTTTTGAAATTTTACAAGAGTACATACCCCCAAACACCCTGGAAACTTGCTTTGCACCCTCGAGATGTCAGCCCCCCCCCCCCCCCCAACTTGTTTCTGCCAAGCCTGGTGTACCCACAAATCCAACATTTCTTTCTTACATCCAGCTACCACAGTGATGCCAGATTTTATTCGTCATTACAGATTTCACCATGGTACATGGATTCCTTCCAACCCCACAGGCTAGAATGTGCATACATGTAAATCTTTCCCTTGTTGTTTTATCAGTGGGACTAAGTACAGGTACTGTGAACTGGATTACCAACCATGGTGTTGCAGAATGAGACATTTTGTTTACCGTACTGTTGATGACCTTTTTCTATCTTTTTTGTACCTTTTAAATTTTAATATTTTTTTACTGTTTTAAAAACTTTATTAATTAAAATAATTTTTTTAGGAAAGGTAAGGTATGTCCAGACTGTTTTGTCATTTAATTAGATTTTAATATATATATCTTTTTTTTTCAAAACGTTTATTTCCATGAAATGCCACATTTACATCCGCGTTATATACCCACGTGGCTTGGGTATACTACACACACACATATACAGTGGACTCTGCCAAAACCGGCATCGGTCGGGACTGTTGAAATATGCTGGTTTAGACAGCTTTCATTCATTTATGGTTCTTGTCAACCTAAACGATCGTTGTTAATAAATATTTCTATTAATTAAAATATAATTATTTATATTAAATGAATTAAGTTTAAAAAAAAAATTAATACATTAAAATAAATTCTAATAGATTAATTTTCATGTTGGTTTGTATTGCAAATTACAAAATCTCCTCACAGATCCGTCAAGGTATTCATATCTGAAAAAAAAAAAAAAAAAAAAAATTAATTAGTAATATATAAGTACATAAATATTTACAAACATACATACATAGGTATCTGTACATACAAAGTATGTGTGCATTAAAAAAAAAAAAAAAAAAAAAAAAAAAAAATTATATGTATATATATTTTCACCTAATGTTTGTCACATTATAAGAATATAATGCTATGTTGTATTTTCCATTTTCAAACAGTTTAAAAAGAGCATTTATATGCCTTTTTGCAGACTGATCCCTACAATTGCCAAATAAGTCCATCCATTGCACAAGAATGATTGGATTTAACCCATTTATATAAGCAAATGAACAAATTTTAATTCTTTGCCAATGTATCAAATTTTTTGTCCAAAATAATTTTCTAATTTCTGATGGCCACATTTGCGATTTACCAATTATGTCCTGTATATCAAACCATAGTTCATACATTTTCTTATTTCGTGACATGTTACAACGTTTTATGACATACGAATTGTTAAAGAAATGGTTGTTTTTCATTACATGAAGTTAATTTATAGATAACATTGCATTTTCTTAGCACATGCATTTGCTATTACACATGGTGTAAAGAAACAATGCGTAAATACATTTAATTACATTTCACGATCATCTTGATACAAACAAGAAATATATTGTGAAATCACATGCACTAAATTAACCTTTTATAAAATATTAATATAGTATTAAAAAAATAACAATTTATATTTATATACCTAAACGTATATATGTATGTATATAGGTACATGTACATGTACATTTAATTATATTTGTATGTATGTATGTGTAAATTTATTTAAGTATGCATGCGTGTGTGATAATTAATTATATATAAAATTAGTAATTTTATATCATTTATTACATAATTTTCTACATTATTGTATTGTTATAAAAAATTTTTATAATTGTCAGCAACCACACACCCACCCCACCCCCTTAAAGCGGCTACTGCATTAACTTTACGTGTATAGGCAAATCTCTTTACAATAGTGTTCAAAGTCCAGCTTGGGGTATGAACGATTTAATGTTGAAGACTGAACCAGGTTGTGTGTAAATGCACGATGTGGTATAAAATAAATGGGCGTTTCTGCCAAATTTTCATGCAACACATTCATCATGTAAGCTATGATTAAGTGAAAATCATGCACTACCTGGCTATATTATATCCAAATTCATTCCTTCAGTTCACTGGATGATTTATTGGCTGTTGAAGATGGATAACGAAAATAGTAAGACTCGTAAACGTCACGGTGAAGGTACTTTCGCATTACGAAAAACAGATATTTCAGACATAACTATATTTGATTTTAAAAATCCGTGGACTTTCCATACTTTATTCACGAGTTCTAATGAAGACGTTTTTAACTGGTTGAGAGAAAATGAACTTTTAGCTAAAGATTTGACACGTGACTGCGGTTTAAACATGAAAATTAAGAAAAGAAGTAAAACGAAAGATGGTTTTTCTTTTAGATGTCCAATAGGCCATGAAAAAGGAATGTGAAAAAATTCTTTTTTTGAAGGATAATCTTACAATATCCGAGACTTGATGAATTTTATCAAATATTATCTTGAAGGAAATACTCTACACCGATGTGCACTGGCAACCGGCATGGATTACAAATGCACAGCTGTAAATTGGGCAAGTTATATACGTGAACTTTTTTGTCATTATGTACATCAACAATATCAAATGATATATTTCATGGGAGATGTAGAAATCGATAAAAGTTTATTTGGACGAAAAATGAAATACAAAAGGGGAAATCCACGAGGTACTAAAATTAGGATTTTTTGGAATAATTGAAAGAGAGAGCAACATAATAATTCTGTATCTTGTTGACAACTGTGATGCAAATACATTAATTCCTATCATTCAAAGACATGTGAGTCCTGGATCAAGAATATTTTCTGACAGCTGGGCCGCTTACTTGCAGCTGAATAGTTTAGGATATGAACATTACTCGGTGTGCCATAAAACAAATTTTAACAAAAAGTATAAGAACGTTGAAACGGGTGAAATCATAAACTGCTGTACAAACCAAATTGAAGGTGTGTGGAAAATATGCAAAGACCATTTTAGAAAAATCAATGGTACCAATACCAAAATGTTCGAACAACATGTAGCAGAAATAATATATGAAGAAATCATACCCATAAACAAAATATTTATGTGGCATTTTTTAATCTTCTGAAAGAAGTTTATCAACTTAACTTTCCAGCACAGTATGACTATACCACACCACTGTTTGATACCTGGACACCACCAAGTTTGGAGCAAGAAAGTATTAGAAATATAACAATTGTACAAGGATCGGACACAGACTGTGATATTGTTGAGGAAAATGAGAATAATGTTATTAATGTACAAGCAGAAATTCATGGTGTCACCACTACAGTTGACAGGCAGAATGAAGCTATTGTACAACATGAAGAACAAACATCGTCAAGTGTTGTAGGAGATCCAATACCATCTACAAGTGGACTGAAAGGAAATGACAAAGCGTTAAACAATCCTACAAGGAAACAATAACTTATACCATCTGACAGTGATGATTCAGATTTTGTTACTTTGAGTAAGAAATTAATGTATCCAAAAAAATGCAAACCAATTGCAAAGAAAAGGAAATTTAGGAAAACTGTGAAGAAAAATCAATACACCAGAGACAACTTTATAGATTGGTCAACAGATGATGATTTTAAATAAAATATATGTTTAACAAACCCCACGATATATATTGAAAAACATTACAGCCCAACAAAAGTTTTGTGAAAGCACACAATGAATGAACTATGAACCCATAGCCTAATAACAGACAATAAAATATTATTAATATTAATTATATTTAAGCAATATAAATATTAACAATAAGACATAAACTATTTATGTTCATTTATAGTTTGTTTTAATGACGCACTCAACAACATTTATTTATGGTTATATGGCATCAGATATATGGTAAATTAACACAGATATATTGAGGGAGGAAACCCGCTGTCACCTCTGCATTTGAAATATATTTTTCTATTAACAGCAAGTGATATTTTATATGCATCATCCCATAGACAGGATATCATATACAACTGCCCTTTGTGTACCAGTAGTGGTGCACTGGATAGGACAAACAGCATGATGATGATCGATCCTAAACATACCTCTCATCAAGTGAACGCTTTAACACTGAGCTACGTGTGATCCCCAAACTATTAATAAATGCACAACCAAATTTTATTTTTTTATAAACATTTTATTATATAAAATACTCATTTGAAAGGTTCTACTAATCGATAAATTGTACACAATACATAAATGTATGGTAACAGTATTTAATGTATGGAAAATAATGGAATTTCATTATAAATATTTATATAAGTAATATAAACAATCCCGTAAATTTACTTCACGGGATAGAATCACGATATAGCCAAACTAAGAGCTTCAATAAATTTTGGTAGTTTTTCTTTGTTTACAACTATATATGTATCTTTTCAGTATAACAATTAGATGATTTATTAAAATGCTTTGACTAGGGTAGATTTTAATATTAATAACGATGACCTATATAATATATATGCATTAAAAAAAAAAAATGTTTTCTTTAAAATTGAAGTTACAATAAATAAAATAAATAATAAATATAATATATATATAAATATATATATATATATATATATATATATATATATATATATATATATATATATATATATATATTACAGACTTCTTCCAGAGTATATATTTTCTTAGATAGTTTAATTATGCACTTAATGGTTATATTTGATTATCATCTTGAAATTAACCATTAACATAACTGAGTTTTAATATGTTTCAAAACAATGGGTACATGATTCTTGAACATGAATATGCATAGTACTAGGTTTGTGAACTCCGTATATGTACCAATATTCTGGTCATATTCTGTCATGTTTAGCATATAGCAGGTTTATCTTGTTTCCTTTCTATATACTAAAATTCTAATACCTTTCCATGACTGGTACATACTTAATAAATACTGCCCTGTGTATGGGAAAGTGTGTATAAAAGATCCCTTGCTACTTTATTGAAACAAGTATGGTAGCCTTTGTAGCAGCAGCAGGTTTCATCTTTCTCTCGATTAAGTTTCAAAGTAACTAGTTATAAAATGTCCTGAGGTGTTATTAAACAAATTGGGCCAAATTTATGAATCCTGTTTTTCTTAAACACAGTGTTTAACCATTGTAAAATACTTATAGTAAAACACGTTTTTAGGTCAAAAATAGGCGGCGTAAATTTGGCTCACGTTCTTTTTCCTTTCCAACATTTCAGTTGTAGCCGTTGAGATGGATGTGGATCCTGGTGTGTTTAACGACAGTGTGGTCGACCTGATCAACAAGCTGTGTAAACTTCACCTGCTAGACAAGGAGCGGAGAGCATACCTCGTGCAGCCCAGATACACCACAGACCAGGCCTGTCTTAGACTGAAGAAGAAAGCCTACGACACACTGTTTGAAAACCTCAAAGGAAAACAAAGGCAAGCTTCTGTTGTCTGGTCCAAAATATACTGATATCCAAAAGAAACTATACAAAAACTAATTTATTTAATTTCCTTTATAATTTAAATAATGGAAATATAACTGTGGTTAAATATTTTTCTGTTTTATAGGAATACAATTTGTTCCCAACATGCCGAAACACCACTCTCATGAATATAAATGTTTTAGACATGCAACTTATTTTGGGTTTTCTTCTGTAGTCTCTTAGAGTATTGGTATAGTTTCTTTTGGACGTCAGTATAAATAGAAAAGAAAAAATATAAATAGAAAAGAACATTTAATTTGTGTCTATAGATATAAATTTGCATTGTTCACCTCCTTATTCGCCTCCTTAAATACAGTGAAACCCCTCTAAACCGGACAGCCAAGGAAGCAAGTAAAAAATTTGGTCATACGGAATATCTGGTTTAGAGAGGATCTGTTCTGAACTAATATTTAAAATTGGACTCAGAACATTTAGCATTTAATTTGTATCTACATAGATTTGTACTGTTCCAGGCCTATCTCTATATAAAAAGCTGTTGCAAAATATTTTACAACAACATTTTTATGATTGTTGGATATTTATTTTGTTAATATTGGTATAAATTGCTATCACAAGATATGAATTTCAAGGGCTGCTGTTTTTCTTAAATAGTTTGAGTTAAAAAATACAGAAATAATTTTATTTCAATTCTGTTAATGTTGTAGGAAATCCCAGGCTAGTAGTGAGAATTCCCTGCCGGTGCCCAAAGATGTGGATGGGATTCTAACACACTCTTATCATCTTCGGTGCTGTCGGCGCTATGATGATGCTGACAGACTGGAACAGTTGCTGAATCGGCTGGGAGATACATGTGATAATACATCAGGTGAATATAAGAATACTATTGATTAAGATAGAGATCCATTTGAATGGGTTAAGTGTTCCTGCCATACATTGATTTGGCATTCATCTGACTTTAAGAAGTTTGATATAGCTCTGTAGTAGAGCAGTTACCAGAAGTACTACAGGGTATGGTTTGTTAGATTGATTGCCTTCAATGGTATTGTGTTTCTTGTTGTCCCAACTAATGGGATTTCAAAGACTGGTGTCTTATCTATAGTACCTAAGCCAAAATGGAAAAGGCTGCCACAACTGGCTACATTTGTTATTATGGTTTTATTTATAGTTTAACCTTTCTACTTTTAATGCGTTAAGCAATTAATTAATATATACAACAGCTCTGGGGCCTAATTCACTAAACTCTTGCAATTTTGCAATCTTGCAGTACTATGCTAAGAGACCTACAAAGAGGATACTTTGTTATCTAACAGAGCCTAAGAGAACTTTGTGAATTAGGCCCCTGCTGTATGACTCAAAATAACTTAGAAATGTAAACTGACAACTTGTTTCAAGATGGCATCTTATTATATTATTCTCCCAAATCATGGAGTAGAAGTTGACCTGTAATGCTAAGCCACCAGTTTTAAGAAGTCATTTCTCACTTCCTTACATGGCTGCTAACTTATGTCTATCATGTTTAACTCTGAATATATGGGTGATCTGTTTAAACACTGATGTGCTTTATTTAGATTCTCTCCATGACAGAGATGAGGTGTCCAAAATCTTGCAAGTTTTCGTTTTACTCAGAGGAAGTGGAAGTGAATATGAGAAAGATATTCTTGGACACGGGAAACAAGTCTTTCAGAAACTAGTCCTGGATAAGGTATTACACAAATAATTACAATATTAACTACATTTTTTATATATTATATATATTTTAACAGATAAATTATACTGATGGAAAGAAATAAAGGATCACACAGATAGCAACAAGAAATAATGACTGCATCAAAAATTAATTCATATTGTCCGAAGTTGACTGGGAACATATAGGCAGCACATTCAAAACTACAGACATTCAATCCCACATTACAACTTGGTAGGAAATACAGACATTATTACGCTAGTAGTGAATTGAATTTGGTCTACAAATTGCTGTGTTCCCTCAATTTCCATCAGTATACATATAATAAATTACATGTAATAAATTTGTAGATACTGCATTTAAATTTGTGAGAGTGTGTGTGTGTGTGTATGTGTGTGTGTGTGTGTGTGTCCACGCATGCATTGGTATAGGCTTGTGTGTGTGCAAACATAATCTTTATCTTTATTAAATTACAATATGTATTTAAAAATCATTTTATTTCCTTCAACTTTGTATGTAATATTTTAGCAATGTTATAAAGTTGATAATAACATTTGACAGTGTTCTGATGTTGACGACAAACCTATCTATTATGGAGAAAGCAGAGTGTACCGGCCAAACTGCAGGTTCTACATGCATTACCACAAGTATGTATTAATTTACTTTCATTCACTATCACAGCTTAATTGCCCTTATCACTAACATTTATTACTACTGGATCCATCATTGTGTTTATGACAGTTCATGTTGTATTGATCGAAAGTTTATTTCACAAGACAAATCATTGTTTTATTGTTCTTTTACAGTTAGTTTCTTTTGAATGTTGATATATATAGTTAATGAATACATTTTATCTAATTTGTTTGTCACATCAAATTAAATGTTGGCTTGTCAAGCATATTAGGTTTAAATGCAAATAATTCATAGACATAACTAGTTTTTTTATTTTAAATTCCATTCTCTTAATTTTCCATAAAAAATCGTATGCATCCTGTTTTGAGCTTTGAGGGGTTACTAGTAGTTATCTGGAAATTATGGCATATGCAGTGGGCCAGAACCCCCCCCCTCCCTCCTATATGCATACACATAAAATACATTATTACAGAACATAAATGACAGAATGACAAGTAATTCAAGTTTAATTGACACATCAAAAAACATGTACATGAAATGTGATACAAAATTACTAAAGTTACATGTACTGTGTTGTTTTCACTTTTCGTGCCTCTAAGTGTGCATGCATTTATACTCAAATTGACAATATAATGGCTTTACGTACATACGCATTTGTCCTGACCCCTCCCCCGTATACGCACAGTGTACATATTATTCTGTACCACCCTCCTACTTAAGTGCCGTACGTACTATATGGATGGCCCCATATACAGGTTTGCTAACTTCAACTAAATTAATTTTCACTTCCTTGCAGAGAATTGTTTGAGTCACAGTTCCAGACGGTTAACATAGAAAAACAAACAGAAGTACACAAAATGAATGTAGGTTGTACTTGGTTATGAGCAATTACTGCTCAGTTTCAATAAAGAATTTAATTTTTGCATATTTTAATTTAAAATTTGAGTTTTGAATTAGTAGTTTTGATATATATACTTGATTATTATGTTGTCCATAAAATGAAATAGTAATAATTATTAAAATGTGACTATCAAAGTATTGTAATGTCTATTTCCTAATTTATAAACTAGAGGGATGTAACCGTGAGTTATTTTAATTTAAACAAATGTAAATAATTCTTTTGAAGTGCATTTATTATGAATATTTGCATTGTGATATTTGCATTTTGGTTGCAGTTTAACTCTGGTTCTGTTATCCTGGAATTTAAAGAAATATGAATTATCCTGAACTTTAATATCTGATCCATTTCTTGATCTTAATATAAAGATAATTAAAATAAAATTCTGTATATATTCTATCTTTGTTTTTCAGATTTTTGAAATGACACCAGGAACTGGGTTAATTGGTCATGGGTTGTTCAGAACGACGGTATGCATTGTTGTTTATGTGAAAGTGAAAGTTGTATAATTCTATTTAACATGTAAGGTCCTCATAAAACAGATTCACAGTATATATGAGAAATAATGACGTGGAAAACGATGCATCATCTTCACTTCTATAAATGTTTCGATGATGCCGACCGACTGATTTCAATAGTTATCAAATCAGTTGATATATGTGGATGTACCTAAGCATTTGTACAGATAGTGTATGAATAGTGGAATCGTAGGAAAGCAGCGATAGACATCTTGAATTCAGTGGGACACAGACTTGATTTAGTTAAAAAATCTATTCATTGAATAGTCGAGCTTTATGTAAGAATTTTTATTTTTTATTTTTATTTATCAATGTATAACAGTCACAAATTGTATAAAATCACACCTGTCCATTAATATTTTTGTGTCACTGAAAATACAAGACAAAAGTAAACCATGTGATGAATATTTTCAGGGCTTGTTAAACACGAGAGATGAAATGGAGACCAAGATGACATTGTTTGGCGGTCTCACACACAGCAGAATGACTTCGCTTGACATGCGACTCGAACTGCCAGATTTACCAGAAGAAGGAGAGCAAAGGTTTGCTTTTAATGGAGCCCATTTGCTCGTGGCTTTTAATGTTTGAATGAACAGAATTGATTGATATAATTTCAGTGATATTAGTTATAAATTTAATGTAATAAATGTTTGAGAAGGTTAGACAATAGGTGTTATTTTTTGGCAGCAATTGTGAATATTATTCAGTTAAATCTAGTTTAAAATTTTATGTTTAGTTTTGTTTCTCAGACAGTATAACAGCTAGGTCTAAGGTCAGTAAAACTATATTCACCATAGAAAAAATGGGTCACGGCGGTGCCCAGTGGTAAAGTGCTCGCTTGATGCACGGTCGGTTTGGGATCGATCCCCATTGGTGGGCCCATTGTGCTATTTCTCGCTCCAGCCAGTGCACCACGACTGGTACATCAAAGGCCGTGGTATGTGCTATTCTGTCTATGGGATGGTGCATATAAAATATCCCTTGCTGCTAATCGAAAACAGTAGCCCATGAAGTGGCGACAGCAGGTTTCCTCCCTCAATATCTGTTTGGTCCTTAACCATATGTCTGAAGCCATATAACTATAAATAAAATGTGTTGAGTGTGTCCTTTAATAAAACATTTCCTTCCTTCCACAGAAAAAATAACACTATTTTTCATTTATCACGGTTGCACATTTTGTTGCTTTATAATAATTTGATAACAACAATGATTGTTTTTGCAGAGCTCCAGAAATCAAAATACCAAAATGCCATTCTGAGGTATGTCATAATTCTGTTAAATTTTCTCTTAATGTCTAATATGAAATTTGTCCTGTATATTAGTTGATTTTGATTTTGCTGTATTTTCTCCTTCATGTTGTAGAGTAGACAGCATCTCTCTACACCTTTTTCCTGTTTGTAAACTTGTACTTATTCTCAGGAATTTTTATTTTATTTTGAGAAGTGTGTTGTGTCACCATTTGACCAAGTGACATGTCCTTTACAAGGTATTCATTAAATCATTTGTCTTTCAGCTTTCTGATGATGAAGGTTTTATTTCTGATATCTCGTCATCGGTCACCACACTGGCTGAATCTCCTGTTGAGGATGACATTTGGGAGTGTGCCCTGACGTACACACCCAGCAAACACTACACATGGGAGAGAATCGGATGGTACATATACAGATCATACGTTGTCTTCGCTTCCTATTTATTGCATGAGTTTATTTTGCGCAATAATATATACCATGCAAAGCAGTGATATGTTCTTTCACAAAATAAGTGCAATAAATAGAAAGCTAAAACAAAGATATGTCAAGTTCTGTATTTATTACATACCTTCTTTTATGTTTTACAAAAACATTTTTAATTTAATGTCATAACAACACTTTGTTAAATCTATGATCAAAACTCCTTTCATGGATTTACATAATGTTATGAATCATACTCGGTGGCAGCATTGTGTAATGTTTCAAATATGATGTGATGTAATTTGTAAATTATATATGACGTCGGCAAATAAAAGGAGCTAACTGCATTAAAAATAAAAAAGGGAATTCCCCATTTAAAAGTTCTGGTCCAGATTGCACATATGTGCGATACAAGATAAATTTATCTCACGGTTTGAAAATGTCTTTATCACTATAGTAAGATTGAATAGATGTAATAAAAGACATTACTATGCAATGCTTCATTTTTTGTTTATATTACTGTCTCTGTCTGTCTGTCTGTCTGTCTCTCTCTCTCTCTCTCTCTCTCTCTCTCTCTCTCTCTCTCTCTCTCTCTCTCTCTCTCTCTCTCTCTCTCTCTCTCTCTCTCTCTCTCTCTCTCTCTCCCTCCCCGTCTGTCTGTCTGTCTTTATCTCCCTCCCCTCCCCTCCCCTCCCCTACCTTTGTCTTCCGTTGTCCTTTTCCATGTTTTTTTAAATATATTTTAAGTCATATTATTATGCACCTTTCAAATACCTTGTTTTACTACAATCAGTAATTAGATTATAATTTCTTTTTTTTTAATTTTACAGTGAGCCAGGTCAAACTGAAGGTCCATACATAACAGAGGCAGGTGCTGTTGCCGTGGATAACTGGTATCGGATGATGAGGTGTAACGTCCAGCTCATGTGTCCAGAAGTGGACTTGCCGCCACATGTAGAAATCTCTCAGCACAGTCTTGTTGCTGACCTGCTGTACCTCCTGATCGGAATCCCATCAAACACATTTGCCTTTGATGAAGTAAACACCTTACTGTCAGTATGAGTTTAGTATTTACCCTACGCCTCTAAGCACAATAATTTATAGAGCCCAGGTTCCCTATGTTAAATTGTAGCCTGCATGTCTGGCAAACCAGTTGTCGAAATTACATTTTTCCCACTCTGAAATTTCTAATTTCTTCATCATCCTGAGAGTCCTCTCATAATTAATATTAAACTACAAGGAAGGAATTTCAGTTTCAAATATTCATACATTGAAAAAAGCGAGATGAGAATATATTTTAATTAGTATAGTTTAATATTAATCTGGGTTGGTTTAAAAAGTTATTTTTATTTTGTACCCATGTGTGCTCTTCCTCATCATGGTGCAGGGGTGGCAACATTCTCAAGGTTTCTTTGAGATATTCAGTATCTCTTGGAAATTTTAACATTTGTTCTTTAATCATATTTGATAATGTTTCAAAATTTCTTTTTCGTTTTATTTTAATAATTCAGTGTCATATTGGTTTGTTTACCACAGCTGCATACACTGTTTACATTGTCTGACCATAGCATGTATTTTTAATATTTAATATTAATATACTTCATTGGGTCTTTCATAAATGCAGCTCTTTCATAGCTGTCAACACTATTTTATTAATAATTTTGGAATTATAATTTGTTTGACACCCAGTGGCCCATTTGTTTTTGTGCTGGGATGTTGTTAAACCATTCGTTCTTTCGTTCATTCATTCATTCATATTTATTTTTGAAGGGAAATCAGGAGTTCTCTCAGAGACTTGGTATCTACATATCTGGCATTACTCCTGACTCACTACAGAGCCTGTTGGAGGAGTTTCTCGAATGCGGCTCCAACTACTACCGACTGGCCGTGTTCTCCAGACCCCCGGTCCTCGATTCATTCTACAGCGCTGGCCTCATATTCCAGGCCTTCACCAGCGCCATTCGGAAAGTCCTTCAGATATACCGTGCAGTTATTCTGTCCATTCCCAAAACCACAACCGTCATGCAGCTGAAGCTTAACGCAAACAGACTGATCACACAAATTAGGTCAGTTTACTGCGCTTGTTTACATCAATTTATATCATTGAACTGACTATACCTGCAAATATTTTTTTTTTAAATATTGGCAAGGCTTGAAATATTTTATTTTATGGAATGGAAAGCAATCTCTGCTTTTAACATTTTAATCTGAAAACAAAATCATAGATTTTGATCAAACAATTACAGATCAGTTAAATTTTACTTTAATTTTATATAAATTTAAACTAAGAATTATTATTATTTTTTAAATATCTCATATTGGTTGTTCTAATTTCGGTAATCTGAATAGGAAAAGGATTAAGAAAGTTTGTTTTGTTTAAGGACAACACTAGAGCACATTGATTAATTAATCATCAGCTATTGGATATCAAACATTTAGTAATTCTGACATGTAGTCATCAGAGAAAACCTGCTACGTTTCCTAATGCAGAAATGGATCTTTTATATGAACTTTCTCACAGACAGGAAAGCACATACCACAGCCTTTGTCCAGTTGTGATGCACTGGATGGAACGAGACAAATCCCAATGAGTTGAATGGATCCACCAAGGTGGTTCGATCCTGTGACACAAGCACCTCAATCGAGCACTCGACTGACGGAGCTAAATCCTACCCCAATTGATGCTTGTGAAACTGATTATCAGAAAGCATATTGTCTATTTTGAATGGCAGTTGCCTTTTGCTCCCTGTCAATTATTGAATTATGTTGGCTACAAACAGAGAGTTCATTTATAAACTGGCTATGAATTTATATAGGTTTGTTGAAAGCAAAGTACCAGTAATGAGTTTTTCTTTTATTTAATAATACTTTGTAAAAATATCACAATACATTATTCACAATCTTCGGAAAATATTGAAATTTAATGCAGTATTGTTCACATAGTTGTTCATATATGGAGCGAGACGTAGCCCAATGGTAAAGTTCTCACCTGATGCACTGTCGGTCTAGGATCAACCCCCATTGGTGAACCCATTGGGCTAAAGTCTTGTTCCAGCCATTGCATCATGACTGGTATACCAAAGGCTGTGGTATGTTCTATCCTATCTTTGGGATAGTGTATAGAAAAGATCCCTTGCTATTAATAGAAACATGTGGGTTTCCTATTTTAGACTATATGTCAAAAATTACCAAATGTTTGACATCCAGTGGACGATGATTAATAAATCAGTGTGCTATAACTCTTTCCATTTACATATCTTCATTTTATTACATTGACAGTTGGGATTACTGTTGAATACATGTTGTGTTGATTTTCAGATACCTGTCCAAGTTGTGTCGATGTGAGTACAGGACGACGGAACCAGTCGCTGATCAACCTGCTCTTCCAACTGTAAGTCGACAAGCCCTCCATTCACTGGACAGACAACTGACCTTAACTCATTTATTTTTTACAGACAAATACTTTTCTTTTGATGTTTTTTTTGAAAATAGCTTTTTCAAAAAACAAAAGTAACATGCCTACAAACTGTCATAAGTGGTTGTTTTAAAAGATGTTTTTTGTTTTCAATTTATCAATCCGTGACGGTCACAAATAGTATAAAATAATATAATTTTCTTGTCCTTTCAATATCCATATTCTTTAATGAAGGTAATTTTGAATGTTTTATTGAAAGAGAACATCCGTTACTTCCAATCAGAATTAGTATATCATATAAGAGCAGAAAGTATCATATTATATTGTTTATGCCATTCCATGTTTTGGGTTTTCTTCAGGGTATTCAACTTCTGTCGGTGCTCTATAAGGAGACGTTGGAAGCTAACAGCACAGACAACTATCCCATGATGCTCTCCATCTTGCAGATCACTAGTGCTCCATTCACAACGTAAGTGTAGTGCTGGTGAATAAACCATGGTTACCATGTTGTCAGAATTTAAAAAAATAAAATTCTTCATAACATAAAAGAGTAGTAGCCCATATGTGCGGGTTTCTTCTCTTAATTATCTTTGTAGTCTGACACCATATAACCATAGTTAAAATGTATTGAGTATGTAGTTGAATAATAATTTTAAAAATTCCTCTTGCATGACATCTGCCAAGTCAGTTTCAACATAATTGCAATTTTTCTGCCACTTTGAATGTAGAAAATGTTAATTTTTAACTTCTGCAAACCATTTTATATACTACAGCTGTAACCATTTATTATCGTTCTCTACTTTTTATATTTAATACAACTTAATACCGATGTTTATACTGTTTGTCTTGATTGTGATGAATTGTTTTTTGTTGTTTCTTTTTATTTAGATTTATTCAAGACTGGCTATTTCACGGTAGTTACCATGATGTATATGGAGAATTTTCTATTCATTTCAACCAAGATTATTTAAAATGTCGAGGTAATGTTTTAAAAGTTAGTCACATTTTAGCTTCCTTTATTCTTTCTTCATTATAGCCATCTAATAAAAATTTTACATGAAGATTGACAGTTACAAAGACAGTTTCGGTCATTGCATCACTCTATTCTTTTTAATTATTAATATTACTTTTTCTAATCTGCTAAATCCATCAGAAATGTTTCAAGTGAGATACCTAAACAAATTTTTAATTAATTGAAATGGGGATTTTTTTTGAAGATTTTGTTTCAGTGCATAATTTGTTCTCCATTGAATCACTTCTACAATGAAAAATAGAAATTTCAGTAGTCAGTAATGGCATGTGAATGACCACAAACATATATTAATCTCAGGCATGTGTGAGGGTTCTCTTGAGTTAATTGTGGAATTATTTTATGTTTACCTTCTTTATACATTTTCAGACAAGTTGTTTTGGACCCACGCCTACACGTTGGTTTCGACAAACGCTGAAGAAAGTATGCCACTATTTCTGAGTGACCTGGCCAGGGACATATACATCTGTGGTAAATCTATCAACCTCATGAAGATCTGTTGTCCACAGGTCAGTTTATCTATTTATGTCACGGTTTATTGGGATTCTCTCCAAATGGTCATGGAATGTGTTTTGTAATACTGAGCATTTTTGATATGTTTGGTTTTGAGGGAGATCAACAATATATCTCTATCAACTGAGGGTTGTAAAACATGGTGCCCCTTTTTTGAACAGACTGCATTAAATGTTTTTTAATTGGTGATTAAAAGATAATCTAATGTAGATGGAATAAATTCAGAATTTGCTTTAAGAAACTATTTTGGGAATATTTGCTTTTTGAAGACTACTGCAGTTCATTTCTTTATCCTTGAGAAGAACAAATTTAATATGTTTCATGTGATCATCTTGCAGCTTACTAATCACCTACTGATCCAACTGGAGGAGACTATAGGTTTTATCTCGGTCCTTCTGTCTGTCTGTCTGTCGGTGTGTGTGTCTGTCTGTCCCACATATGGTTTTCCTGAATGTTTGTTTTCACAATGCATTGAAATATTAAGCTGAAATGGTGTGTATAGCTTTATCAGGTACTGTTACAGATCGAGTTTGACTTTCATGCTGATTTATACATGTTTGACAGAGTTATGGCCCTTGAACTTAGGAGATACGAAAATTTGTTGGGCCTGGTAGGAGACATATATTGCTTGAGCACTACTCTCAGAATGCTTGTGTTTTTATCATCAGACAATGAGAATACTGTCATGTGACCTGACTAGTTTATCATTTTCTTCAGCACTTCATCTGTCATGTGACCAATGAAAATACTGTCATGTGACCTGACTAGTTTATTGTTTTCCTCAGCACTTTATCTGTGATGTGACCAATGAGAATACTGTGTCATGTCACCTGACTAGTTTGTTTTCTTCAGCACTTCATCTGTGATGTGACCAACGAGAATACTGTTCTGTGACCTGACTAGTTTATTGTTTTCCTCAGCACTTCATCTGTGACGTGAACGAAGAAGACATCCCTCACGTGCGACTGACATTCTCTGAGAGAGAGCTCCGCTCGGCCGACAACGTCTCCAGTGTCTACTACAGCAAGATGAAACAGAGGGTCCAGCAGCTCACCATATCCAGGTGAGTTGGCATTTAAACATGTGAATTTGCATTTGAACTGGTGAGGGACGGGACATAGCCCAGTGGTAAAGCACTCGCTCGATGTGTGGTCGGTTTAAGACCGATCCCCGTCGGTGGCCCCATTGCGCTATTTCTCGTTCCAGCCAGTGCACCACGACTGGTATATCAAAGGCCGTAGTATGTAATACCCTCTCTGTGGGATAGTGCTTCTAATCGAAAAGAGTAGCCCATGAAGTGGCGACAGCGGGTTTCTTCTCTTAATATCTGTATGATCCTTAACCATGTCTGACGCTATATAACCGTAAATAAAATGTGTTCAGTGTGTCGCTTAATAAAACATTATTAATAAAACATTTCTTTCTTTTTCTTTTTTGAACTGGTGAGTTTGCAAAGAAACAGGTTAGTTAATTAGTTCATGTGTGAGGAAGTTAACTGAAATATAGATTACGTAAATATTTTGGCAGTTTATGTAATAATATGGCTTTTCATTGATATCATGTAACAACATAGCACGAATATTTTTTTAAACGCTGTTATGTAAAATATAACTGAAATATTTTCCAGTTCAGTAATGGAATGATTTGAATGATTATTTTGACATGTTTGTAATTTAGACAGAAGATGGAGGAGATGGAAGTGGAGGCTAAACGAGACCTGGTAGAGAAAGCTCATAGCACAGATGCACTGGAACTACAGCGACTACAAGGTTCTCTAGATTAACATATTATTTCTCACTTCAGTACGATTACCTCACACCAACATGTAACATAGTAGTAGACCATCTATAGACAAGGATATTGCTCTGTGTTTGTTCATCTATGGTGTGGGATGCATGTTAAATAAAGAATAACTAGTTAACGATGTCGGATATCTGCTTTATCCTGTGAAGGTAAGAATGGGAAATACTGCGAGGCTCTGCAATGTGCAATTACTCATTCAGCCTGAACAGGATAAAGCAGATATCCGACATTAACTAGTTATTTTCTTTATCCTGAAGACCATAAAAATTAAGGGGAAAAGTTATTATTTCTGTTATTTCAGCCACATTATACCTAGAGGTCAAATGAGCGATTTTGTAATGTAGCTATGTGTGTGATGTCACTCGTGTGACGTCAGAAGTCGTATTTTGTAATGTAGCTATGTGTGTGATGTCACTCGTGTGACGTCAGAAGTCCTATTCTGCTAGTAGCAGGATATGAGTTTGCTTTATCAGTCATCATATTCTGTCAGTAGAAACGGTGATTGCAGGATAAAATATCCCATCCTGTCGGTCAGTAATCGGAGAGTAAACACATTTAACAGCTGATGGTGTGTAGTGCGTTATGTGTTAACCTTGTGACTACTGCAGGCAAGATATCTGCCAGATGTCAAGCAAGTAGACACACTGTACATTGCATACAGTACATTCCCTAATTCACATTTTCCGCTGTTTTGCACATGGCACTCACCGGAAATAATAATAATAATATAACAGGAAATAGATTATTTGATAGTATGGCAGCTTTAGTTTTTCGTTTTTATATGAAAAATATCTGGGAATTTTGAGTTGAAAAGTGGTTTTCAGCAAGTATTTTTACTTGACAACATTGGTGGAATGTCAGTCATTTTCAGAAATTGATAGATGATTGTGAGAGCTAATTTGATAATAAATTTGATCATTTATCAACAAAGAAAATATTGGGATATAAATCGTAGTTAGTTTTCAAAAACAATTATGATCAGAAACAGTGGAAATAATGGACATAAATACTGGACATCTGGCCACAAATGCTCTTTAAGTTAATGCTACTTTTGCTTTTTTGTCTCATTTTAATCAACAATAACTGATCTAAAATATAAAAATTTGAAAAACCTACAAAAATAATACTTAACGATTCAAATATAAACTTTATTTTATGTATTTATGAAAATATTTAAGTGAAAATATGTGAGTAAAAGTAATAAATTTGTACCCTCAACATGGTTTTTGTCACAAATTAATCAAGTAGTCTAAAGGTTAAACTTAGTCAACTTGTTACACAATGTCGCTATTACACTTGATGTAACATTTATGTTTCTTCACTTTGTGTGTGTTTCAGCTCAGATTGACAAGAGGAAGAAAGCTGCAGACATGAAGAAGAGACGGGAGTTCCAGCGTCTAAAGAATCAGATGATTGAAGACCAACAGGTTTGACTTTCTCCAATTCACAAATATTTTTAGTACACACAGTAACCATTTAAAATCAAACCTTTTTGGCCCATTCAATAAAATATTGTGGTACTTAATTATGTTTAATAAAAGACGAAAATGTTTTCTTAGAAAAATCCTATTCCATAATGCTGTCTTTGTAATGGTAGTCTGTTGTCTGCTAGGCTAAGAAGCCTGGACAGTGATATTGTAGAACCTTTCATTTAAAATGTAATTGTAAATAACATCTCAAATGTTGACAGAGCCATTGCTTTATTCAACTCGATTCTTTGTATTTTCTTCATTTTGTTAAACAGTTCATTTTAGGTAATCTTTTTGAAGTGAAACTATTATTGGACAGATGTCCTTATTAACACAGGGGTGGGCCATAGCTCAGTGGTACAGCGCTTGCTTGATGCGTGGTCGGTCTGGGATCAATCCCCATTGGTGGGCCCATTAATCTGTTTCTCATTCCAGCCAGTGCACCACGACTGGTATATCAAAGTCCATGGTATGTGTTATCCTGTCTGGGATGGTGCATATAAAAGATCCTTTACTGCTAATCAAAAAAGAGCAGTTCATGAAGTGGCGACAACGGGTTTCCTCTCTCAATATCTGTGTGATCCTTAACCATGTGTCTGACGCCATATAACCATAAATAAAATGTATTGAGTGCGTTGTTAAATAAAACATTTCCTTCCTTTAATAACACAAGTTTGTAAAGTATTGTACGTGATGTGAAGTAATGAGGCAGTGTTTGAAGTTGTTTTACTGATTGTTTTACCAGAGTAAAGCGATTAAGTCTGAGGAAGAGAAGGCTAGTGATAGAGAATACATGGCCAGGTTGAGGAGAGAAGAGTCAGCCATGGCAACAGAGGAGCTTGAACTGGAACGACAAGCCAGGTAGGTCTTGGAATAATACTCTGTACCATTGTACCATTAAAATGACATTTTATTACAAATTTAGCAATGAAAATGGAGAGCTGTAAACACAAATTCTTTAAACTATGTGACGTCATTTTGTGTCTTTGTCAAATTGTAATGACACCATCTTTAATACCGACATGGTCATTGGTTTGTAAGCATCAAATCATCCAATAGTATTCATTAAACCAATGCATAATATTTACCACTGAGAAAATATTAAAAATATTTTCCTTGTTATGAGAAACCACTGGGGTAATAAATAACCATATTCATGTCCTTACCTTTATTTGACACCCAATGCCTGATGTGTATTTTTGTGCTGGGGTGTTGATAAACATTCAGTGTACCACATAGGTATGAGAAAACTATGAAAACACTTCTGTAATGCCATGTCGAAACAACTAATAGTGTTCCTGTGGTAGAGAAGTATGTATTTGAGAAGACTGCTACCATTAATATGCTGAAATAGCTGACACCTGATGAGGTAACTCGCTTGTACCACGCCTCTAAGTGACGTTGCTTGATGTGATAAGGAAATTTGATGCATTGAGAGGTTGGATTTAAAAAGTGTACAATTATACATATTTATTGAATACTTATGTTAATGTGGAAAAACCTAAACGTGAAACAATATTAAAAAATACTTATTTTACTGTTAAGCTATTTTACTGTTTGCCAGAGAGGAGTTGATAACATACAATAAGGATAAGGCAGTTAATGCAGAGGTGGGATTTAAAAAAAGTGTACATATTTATTTAATACTTTAGTTAAAGAGGAACACTTGTTATTTTAATGTTAGAGAGGAGTTGATAGCGTACTATGCTGGACTGAGTGATGAGGCCGCCCGGCGTGAACAGAAAGCCCTGTGGAAGGTTCGCCGCGGCCGGCTGGGGCAGCGCAGGATAGACTTCCTGTTAGCAGACGAAGCCAAACTGAAGAGAGAGATGATGGAATCAACTGAAGCTCAGGTAACTAAACCGTATTAATAACAAATACTTGTACAGTGTCAAACTGTAGATAATAATTGAGAGAACTGGGGCAATAAAGACCATTTCTCAACCAGTTGTCTGTAGATATATTTAAAAACCATTGGCATGTTCAAGAGGCCGAGCACTCGAATAATTTCACTAGTTCCATCATCTGCTATCACATCACATTCATCTAATGTTAGATAGGCAAGATTTAGCTCAGTCGGTCGAGTGCTTGCTTGAGGTGCTTGTGTTGATCGAATCACCTCGGTGGATCCATTCAGCTGATTGGTTTTTTTCTCGTTCCAAACAGTGCACCACAAATGGACAAATGCTGTGGTATGTGTTTTCCTGTCTGTAGGAAAGTGCATATAAAAGATCCCTTGCTGCATTAGAAAAAAATGTGGCGGGTTTCCTCTGATGACAAGTCAAAATGACCAAATGTTTGACATCCAATAGCTGATGATTAATTGATCAATGTGCTTTAGTGGTGTCATTAAACAAAACAAACAAACAAAAAATCATCTAATGTTAGGGGCATAAACCAGTCGGTCACTAGCCCTGTTCAACAAGCCTCATATCTAGTCTTTTATAAGTGGGAAGTCTGATTGCATATTCTCAAGATAAAACTGACATTTTATACAAAACAATTTATGAACTATTCAGTGTTAATTATTGTAATAGCTTTTATATGATAAATATCAATTGTGTGGTAAGCCATACCAAGCTGTATGGCTGTACTAAGTTTTTAGTGATGTGAGATGTTTTATATTGTTGAACTATATTGTTGTAGTAATAGTTTTTAGTGATGTGAGATGTTTTATATTGTTAAACTATATTGTTGTAGTAATAGTTTTTAGTTAAGTGAAACATTTTGTTAAACTGTATAGTTTTATTATCCATATGGTTCAACATAACCGAGTTAATAATAATCACACGAAGCACACGTGTAATAACAAGTGTAATGATGTAATTTTGAGAAGTGACGTCATAACATGACGCTGCTTCTTCAGTCCTAGCCCAGACTGTGCATTTGAAATATGACGTCATTTCATCGTCTCCTTCTAGTTGTGGCTGAAACATTTTGAGTTGGGTCTTGTTATTCATAAAGAAAACAACAATAATAATATGGATAATAAAGACATTATAACTTGCATGTTATACAAAAATCCTGATACTCGTTTTGTAAAATCAGTACGACACACAAGCTCTAATAATAATCTCTATATAGTAATTGGTTTTAATTATGAGAACTTGTATGTCATGTTAAACTATAGAGTTGTAATAAGTCTTTACTTAGTGTGAAATGTTTTAATTTATAGGCCATGTTAAACAGTAAAGGTGATGTCAGCTCTGTTTTGCCGTCATGGGCTCAGAACCTTGATCAAGTTAAAACTGTCCACGATGACCAAGCTGCTCTACCCAAGTGGGCTGATGTCGACACTGACAGGCAGCTGGTGGCAGTCCATGTTGTTGATGACAAAGATGATGATGATGGTAATACTGCTGCTGCTGCTACGATGCCACAGTGGGCAATCAAGGGATTAAAGAAGTATGGGCTTGATGACTCGTCAGTGGATGTGTGTCAGATTGACCTGGAGATCAAAGAGGCTGATAGTCCAACTGGCTCTCCAGGTGTTAAGCTAGACCACAGTACCAGACATGTTTCCGAAGAAACCACGCCTACACCCGAAAAACAACACATCAGGATATCAGATAAAATGCATGCTACCAAGGAGACGGAAGCTGATGAAAAAAGCAAGCCACAGATCCAGTTATTTCCTGAACGGCAGGCAACGACGGAGACCGTTTCTGATGATACATTCCTACCCACCATCAAGTGCTTCAAGGATGTTGGATCCACGAAGGAGACCGAGAGCCGTGAGGAGAAATCCCACTTAAAGTTCCACCCGGATCAATGTGTGAGTACCGAATCAACACAAGGGAAAGAAATTGATGCTCCACATTTGAAACGACAATCCAATGTTCACGCTAATGTTGAAAGTAAACCCCAAGAACTGGTGATCAAGCTGGCTGGACAGTTCGGTCACGTTTCTGACCAGACCGAGCAGGAAAATGCTATTGCTCCAAGATTAAAGAAACATGCATGGATTTATGCTAATCTTGAATCGAACCCAAAAGATTATGGTATTCGACCGAGGATTAGAATGAGCAAGAAGATGTCTGCCACGACAGAAAGTCAGTGCGTGGATGTCAGGTCGGTTCATAAGTCTAGTGCCTTGATGTATGCCACGAAGGAGTCTGAATACGTTGACGAAAACGAAGTGAGAGTGAAGAAGTTCAAGGAGAGAAATGTGTATGGACATTCGACAGATTCTTCTGTACAGAGGTTGCTGTATGGTGTAAAGACTGGCTCGTCAGATCAACAGACAGACGCTGATAAAAGTGCAGGTCAGTGTTAGGCTTTTGTCAAAGAGCATTTTGCATATCGGGGTGGAATGTAGCCCAGTGGTAGAGCACTTGCATGATGGACAGTAGGTCTGGGATCAATCCCCGTCTATGTGCTCATTAGGCTATTTCTCGTTCCAGCCAGTTCACCACGACTGGTATATCAAAGGCTGTGGTATGTGCTATCCTGTCTGGGATGCTGCATATAAAAGATGCCTTGCTACTAATGGTAAAATGTAGCAGGTTTCCTCTCTAAGATAATATATCAACATTACCAAATGTTTGACATCCAATAGCCGATAAATCTAGGGGTGTCATTCAACAAAACAAACTTCTTTTTGTTTTGCTTTTATGTTCATGTAACATTTGTGTGAAAACAAAGCATCTTGACTCATCAAAGTAATCAATCTTGAGTTCATTTTTTGTAATAACTTTCTTTTTTTGCCACAGCAGATAAACTTTAGAGGATATAGACTCAAGATTGTAATCGCGAATTAGACTTGTTTGCTTGTGGTTTCATTAAAGATTTAAGTTTAGTCGAGGTTTGTAAGAATGGGTCCCAGTAAAGAAAGCTAGCTGTGAGCTAATAGTAAAACCTCATATAATTGAATTCTTTTGTCACTATTTTTAGATACTAAATGTATTTATGGCATTTTATAAATTCTTTTTCAGTCATGCCACTGGCAGAGACCTTTTCTATTGACATAGAATGGTTGAAAAAGATGGTGGAGCCTTATACAGACAATTTTGACTTTCTTGGTAAGATTTTGTATATATTTAGCTAGTACAAAAGACATACTTTGCATTGGTTGCATTTGTTTATCTTTTGGGGGTGGGGGGGGATGTAGCCTAGTGGTAAAGTGCTCGCTTGATGTGCGGTTGGTTTAGGATCGATTCCCGTCGGTGGCCCCATTGAGCTATTTTTTGTTCCAGCCAGTGCTCCACAACTGATGTAACAAAGGCCGTGGTATGTACTATCCTATCTGTGGAATGGGATATATAAAAGATCCCTTGCTGCTAATTGAAAAGTGTAACTTATGAAGTGGCGACAGCGGGTTTCGTCACTATCTGTGTCTTAACCATATGTCTAACTCCATATGACTTTAAATAAAATGTGTTGAGTGCATCGTTATATAAAAAATTTCCTTACTGAATTGTTTATCTTGTTACATAAATACATTTTAGTTAAATTTTCATTTTAGAGTTTATTTTACCTTGATTTTCATGCTTCTGTCCAATTAAGGTTCAAGCACACTGTCCAGGCACACATCTCAGCTATCTGGGTTGTCTGTCCAGGACAGTGTATTAATGCTTTGTTGGTAGTGATTAGTGAAAGAAAACTAAGCCATTAGATCTTGCTTAAATATTAAAATAGTATCTACTAGCCTTATGTTTAAAGGCTTAACCACTACACCACCAAAGCTGGTATTCTCTTTAGAGTAATACTTGTGTAAGATTTTCTCTTTACTTTTATGTAGCTTATATATTGTTTTAAAATATCCTTTATCTCATATAGTGTTTTTCCTAGAAATTTGTCACAGCATGGTAGAACACTTTTGGGGCATTTTTACCATTTTCAGGATAATTTTTTCATTAAAGATAAATTAGTTAAAATAAAAATAAATGTAATTAATGTGCTTGCTTTAACAAATGAATGGCAAAATATATAATACACACATTTTTCGAGTGTTTTTAAGACAATTTTAGAATTATTGGAAAAGGCTTGTTTAATCTCAGGGCAGCATGGCACTAATTAAGAACAAAATGGCGCTATACTATCGAGGCATGGTGCCACACCATGCTAAAACAGGCTAGGGAAAACATAGCTTGAGAATATTCAATAACAGTTCAACTTGTTTTTTTCTAGATCTGCCTCCAAAGGTTGACCTGCTGGGAAACACGCCCATTGTTTTCAGTAGTTTGGGAGACTACCAGATCAGTCAGAGCACTGATGTTACGACTTACGAATACATGCATCTTCCGTCTTTACTGAAGATCTCTCTCACAGCTCCCATCAGGGCCCAGTTAGTAGAACTTTCAGTATCATCCTTTGTGTATCTTAATTTACCAGATCAGTCAGAGCACTGACGTTACAACTTATATGCATCTTCTGTCTTTTCTCAAGATCTCTCACAGAGCACTGACGTTACAACTTATATTCATCTTCTGTCTTTTCTCAAGATCTCTCAGAGCACTGACGTTACAATTTACATGCATCTTCTATCTTTTCTCAAGGTCTCTCACAGAGCACTGACGTTACAACTTACTTGCATATTCTGTCTTTTCTCAAGATCTCTCTCACAGAGCACTGAAATTACAACTTATATTCATCTTCTGTCTTTTCTCAAGATCTCTCACAGAGCACTGACGTTACACATGCATCTTCTGTCTTTTCTCAAGATCTCTCTCACAGAGCACTGGCATTACGACTTAAGAATACATGCATCTTTTGTCTCTACTGAAAATGTCTGTCACAGCTTCCATCAGGGCTCGGTAGAACCTTCTGTATCTTGGTGGTTTAACTTAATTTTATTTTCATATCGAGCCACCATATCTGATATACCGGCCTCGGTGGCGTAGTGGTTAGGCTATCGGTCTACAGGCTGGTAGGTACTGGGTTCGGATCCCAGTCGAGGTGTGGGATTTTTAATCCAGATCAGCCAATTGCTAATTTTTATTCAAAGTGGCTACAACATTTAGTTTTTGGCTAAAATATTCCTTAAAGTAACCACATTTTAATGATTTTCAAGGAAATACTGGACATACATGTACATATCTGAAAATTGGCTAAACCAAGATTTGTTCCAGTGTGAGCCATATATTCTCTTTGAATATTCAAATCTCATAGTATTTTAAAAACTAATTTTTTTATAAAAATGTAAAACAAAAAAAATTGCCTTATTTTTTGGATACACTAAGAAGATCAAACCACATATGCCAAACAACAAATCCTTTTAATGATTTCTTCTTGTATATTTTTATGCATCCAAAAGACCAAATCTTGTATGAATCATGTGTAAGCCCAGTATTTCACTTGTCAATGTAGTTTCACTTTCATTTCAGAGTGTCTCTGGTGAACCAGTGTATTCTGGACTACTTCTTTGTGGAGCTGAAAATAGTAGAACATTTTGATGCACTTCGACGCTTCTTACTCATGGCTGACGGACATTTTTCACAAGTTGTTAGTGATATTCTCTTTGAAAAGGTAATGCAAATATTCAGTATACCTATTCATCTGATAAACTCTTTGACTACCCTAGTTCTGCACAAAATTTGAGTACATTTTGTTTTACAGGAACCTTTACATGTTTCAAGGACACGGCTACTTGACACAGTGGTACTAGATAAAATAAAATTGCATACATTTTTTGCCCAGATGAAACTAATTTTTTTTAAAACCAACACACACACTTTTATCACCAATCACAGCACTCAGCTGGAAGTTATTTGGTTTAGTACTACTAATAGAGCCTTTGTTTCATTGTATTTTATTTGACTAACTCAAATAATCTGATTACAGATTTTTTCTAACCAAGTTAGCCAAATTGATTATAATTGGTGAGATCCAGATCAAATCCTGTTGACAGAGTAGTTTTTATTCTGAGGGTTTATAAAGTATGATATATTACATTTTCAGCTGGCTACAAACCCCTTAGCATGTGAATTGTTGAATCCAATCTTCCTGAACGGTGCACTAACACGTGCACTCCAGTCTTCTGTTCACCCGGATGACAAGTATGCTAAATATCTGTCATTTGCACTCAAGTCATGCCCAAAAGTCCTCAACTTTAATGGTGAGTTATATCTGTTATCTTCATTATATTTAACATGACAAGTATGCTAGATATCTACCATTTGCACTCAAGTCATACCCAAAAGTCCTCAACTTTAATGGTGAGTTATACTTGGAATTATCATCATCAACGCAGTTTATATTCACTATGACAACAAATATGCAACAATGTTCTTGCTGGTTAAAGTGCTGTGCCAGACCATACACTAAAATTTCAAATTCCACAATTAAATGCTTTCTTAATTCATTACAATAATATTTTACACCGATATGTAAATCAATAATTACGAAAATGCCCCATAAAAGTATTAAAACATCACTCCCGTAGAACACTGCCGGAAACGACCGAGTAAAATTCTCGGTAAACACATTTGCCTGTAAATAGCCATGACGTCACGAAGGGAACGCGCTTCACAGAAACCTACCACAAGATGACTGCCAGCGCAAGCGAAAGTGGGACCGACAGCGACTGCCAAGCTCATTGATCATGCGATTCTTCTTTCGATGATGAACAGTGTAGTAATGACGACTGGACTAATATTTGTGCAACACAACAAATAATGCCTTATCAGTTTGAACCTGGAACATCTTCCGACGAACCACCGGCCTGACAGATGACGATGAAAATGGTCGTGGAGACAGCTTACCACTAATTTACAACTTTTATTCTTGTTTTGTTCTTTAGCTTTTCGTGCGAATTATTTTGCTACACTGTATGTTCTAATACTTGTGATGTAGTAGAAAAGACGATAAATAACTCTTGAATTCTACAAGTCAAGTGGACCCGATATCGGTAATTTTAAGAAATAAACAAAAACGACTTTTAGTCTGTCCCATCCCTCTATGAAGATGTTTTTGTGTGTGAATAGTTTCAGTTTAGTTTAACGTAAAAAAAAAAGTAAAAGTGTTTTGGAAATAACAAAACAATACTATTTTTTTGTGTTCAGTTGTGAAAACAGTCTGCTCAGAAATAAATATCTTATTTTAATTTTAAGAAATAAACAAAAATGACTTTTAGTCCGTCCCATTCATCTATGAAGATGTTTTTTTTGTGTGAATAATTTCAGTTTAGTTTGACGTAAAAAAAAATAGTAAAAGTATTTTGGAAATAACAAAACAATACCTTTTTTTGGTGTGCAGTTGTGAAAACAGTCTGCTCAGAAATAAATAACTTATAGCACATTCCATAGTATGAAAAAAGGTTTTCTCTGTGGGAAGGTATAGTAAAATTAATTTAATGTATTTATAGTCTGTTTTACAAGGAACGCCTTTTTTCATACTATGGAATTTACAAGTAATTTATTTCTGAGCCGATTGTTTTCTAAGATGCGTACAAAATTAGCTCTCTTTTTTTTTTTTTTTTTTTCTTTTTCTTTTTTTTTACAATAAAACCCTACATTTTTGTAGGATGGGATGGACTCGGCAATAGATACTTACTTGTCTGTACTTTATTGTTTTAATGTTCTCGAAATGTAAAGAAAAATCTCACAAATGAACGAGATGCAAACGACAACAAATCGGATCTCGATGATTGCACGAACCGTGCATAAGAAAACAAACTGACCGGAGTTGAAAGCTTAACGCAATTTGGGACATTGACGATATGCGGCCCACGGTCGTTTCGGTGTGAATGGCGTCGGCTTGTTGTCATTTGTTTTGTGTCGCAGAACAATTGTTGGTACGGCATCTTTTTTTAAAAGCCATAACACATGGTATTCCCATATCTTGCTTAAGCCGACAAGCCAGTTCGGACGAATCGAAACTAAAAGTGTCTACTGTCGCAACGGTCTCCGGCATTTTCTTCCTGTCCATTATTTCCACGTTGTTTTAATCAAATTCACACACAGCTTTCTCACAGCAACATTACTAGGAAATGCGTGAAGACTAAATTTATCGGCGTTTGTATTGCTACAGCCGCCAACAACACGCCGTTTAACCATAATAAACACAAAAGAAGCAATGAACAATGGCGCTGACTATCGAAAGGAGTTCCCTTCGTGACGTCACGGATCAAATCTTACGGAAATTCCCGAAACGAATTCAGCTGGTTCTGTTTTTCAGGGCAATATTTTTAAATGGAAAATATACCGGTATATAATTTTTTTACATTTTTTTATTTTATTTTCTAATCATATTAAATAATATCTTGATTGATATAGCTCAATACATCATACATCTGGAACAGCACTTTAAAAAAACCCCACACACACACACAAAAAAACAACAAAAAATGTAAAAATATTTGAAAGCTTTGTTTTGCCCCTCAATATCTGGTACCCAAGGGTAGGCAGGCACATGTGCAGGAAATTGTACAGGGGTCACCTAGACTGGTGAGCAAAGCTTTTAGGGAAGAAAAGAGAAAATATATTGGCAATTCCCCCTAGCAAAATGTTCCTGGTTGGTACAATGTATGTTGAACTGGACTATAAAGAGAATGTCAATCTGTCGTTCACAAGCTTTTGTTTGGATGAACTGATCAAAGTACAAATATATTTGAATAAAGATTTCAAGATAATTATCTGATTTTCTTTTTAAAGTGATTCCCTAATGGGGGATAACATTGATGGGTTTTTTAAAGCTATTTCAAACCACATTGCTATCAATCGTTAGTTGATAACTAGTTTTATTTTTATAAAGGTGTGTTAATATTATTGGCATCCAAGATAGATAATTGTAATGATTAACATTACCAATTCCCTATTGTTTTTTAAGTGGATGAAAAGTTTCTTGCAGAATAAACAAGAGAGAGTAAATAAAAATCAGCTTGGTTACCATATTTGGTAATAATTGTTGTTGTATATATTTACAGCACCTGATACTTTGGACTGTCTTGAGCTCAAATACGAGGTAAGAACTAAACATTATTTCTTGAATACACGGTCAGTCTAGGGTCGATCCCCATCGGTGGACCCATTGTACTATTTCTTGTTCTAGCCAGTGCTCCACAACTGGTGTAACAAAGGCTGTGGTATGTACTATCCTGTCTGTATGATGGTGCATATAAAAGATCCCTTTCTGCTAATTGAAAAAAAGAGTAGCCCATGAAGTGGCGACAGTGTGTTTCCTCTCTAAATATCTCTGTGGTCCTTAACCATATGTCTGATGGCCATATAACTGTAAATAAAATGTTTTGAGTGTGTTGTTAAATAAAACATTTCCTTCATTCTTCCTTCCTGTGCTGCTATCAGTAGACCCAGTGATTTTCCGACGTCATGAAAAACTGAAGGACGGAATTTACATTTGGAAATGGAATTACAATTTTCAGCTAAGTTAAAAAAAACTATTGCCCATTCAATATTGGACAAACGTAAATTGAAGATTAATTGTCATAGTCTTTTGCCAGGAGTAAGTTCAGCCAGCCGTTTGTCGCTAATGCTCGTCTTGGGAGACTGATTTGTATGCTACACATTAAACTGAATAACAATTTCGGGAACCAGTGAAAATAGTTTGCAAACGTTTAGCGAAAAAACAACTAGCAATATTACTTTATTTCTGCTGTGGCATGTGGATACTTAAGACTGTCGAAGTGGTGATAAAAATAAACGTTTACGGTTTGTCAACCCTGAGTCTCTTTGAATAAAACAGTGTATTTAATTGTTGAACAAGTATGCTTTATATAGTTATAATTGTGACCTTTACTCCTAATGCGATTTTTCTTTATTAATGTGTACTTTGATTTAAGGACAAATGGCGACATTATTACCGTATCACTTGCTATAAAGTTGGTTCCAGAAATATGTACCAGAAGAATCCTGAATAAATATTTTTTTGCTTTAATTTGTCACAAATTGTGTTAGTAAAATTGTTAATTACATATTGTATTCTGAAATGGAAATGAAACGGAATTAACAAAAATATGAAATGAAAATAGCTTTTTTTGAAACGGAAAACCACTGGGTTCTGTTGTTAATTTTAAGTCCCTTTTGATGGTGAAGTTGGATGGGAAATCAGGGAACAAAATGTTGTGATCTTTTGTATTGTAGTCCCCTACTTGTCCAACCAAAGGTGAATATAGGTTTCATCTCTGTCAGGGCACATTTGGTTCAGTATTGTGTTGCAGTTTGCTACAAAAGTTTCAGAGGTCACTACACAATTTTAAAACAACATAGTATTTGAGTTTTTAATTATTTTTTTTTTATTATTATTATTATATATTTTTTTTTTTATCCCACTGCTCCCTTTCCTTTCTCTCCTTTGAATTCCATCTCATTTCTTCCCGATATGGCAACTCCTATCTTTCAACTTCTTTCGCTGTCCACCTCCACATCCCAGGTGCTTGTCTCTTGTGGCTATCTGGTCCACACACCTGCCATTCCCCCATCAGCTTTATTATTGGCAAAGGATGAAGATGCCAGGTGGGTACAGGGAAATACACAGAGACTGCACCCGTGGAGGAAGTTGAGACAGGTAGGCGATGGTATGGACAGCTCAGAAGATAGTATCAGAGGAAACTGACAGGGAGGGTCGAAACAGATTGAAATCGTAGGAGAAATTGGAAAGTTTTTATTAGATTAAGATAATGAGAATGATGGGCAGTGTTATTTTCTGTTTTATTCAGGTTGGATGGCCAGTAAACATTGTGTTGACGGAGTCCAGTATGAGAAAATACAGTCGGCTGTTTTCCTTCATGCTGCAACTCAAACGGATTGTGTGGATCCTCAAAGACATCTGGCACCGCCTCAAGAGAGACTGTAAGGATGAATTATCTCATCATGTGTTTTGGGTACAATGTTTCCACGGGCAGTAGATGGGGATTATGTAGCAGAGGTATAAAAAGAAAAGTCTTGTCTTGTTTAACGACACCACTAAAACATCAATTTGTTAATCATCGGCTGTTGGATGTCAAACATTTGGTAATTTTGACATATAGTCTTGGAGAGGAAACCCGCTATATTTTTTCATTAGTAGCCAGGGATCTTTTATATGCACCATCCCACAGACAGAATAGCTCATACCACGGCCATTGATATACCAGTCATGGTGCACTGGCTGGAACGAGAAAAGGCCCAAATGAGTCCACTGACAGGGCAGAGGTATAAAGAGTTCTTACTGGCCATTTCATATAAGGATCTCCTTTTCATTCTTCCCGGGTCACTCTGCTTATTGCAAATAATTTTGAAACTAAAACAATGATTCAAACTTGGTGTACTTTATTAAATATTCCTAGGTCATTGCTGTATAAATACAGTTTCTGCAACTTAAGACGTTTTAAAATGATTTGCAATAAACAGAATGTTCATGGAGACCCTGGTGTAAAATGGCCCAGTATTCCTTTTAGCTCACTTGATAAGGGTGCTGGACTCAAATATTGATGGTCTGTGGTTCAAATTCCCGACGGGGTGGTTGATTTATGTATTACAGAAATTTTGCATATGTTTATGTTTTAGTTTGGATAACATAAAAGATTGTTTATTAGAGCTTAGTATTTTTGTTGATATAACATTTATAATCGTGGGTTTTTTTGCAAAAGATAAATTCATTTTACATAGAGGTAATGTTTTTGTTGTTTTTATTTTCAGCTGTTGTTGTTGGTGTAGGCAACTCACCTCAGTTTAGACAAGTGCAGTTGCACAGGTGAGTCCGTCAGTTCAGACAGAAATCTTAATTAAAATTAGATCCACTATTACATGTGGATCTAATAGCAGCCCGTTGCAGCTCATGTCCAGTTGACCTTTCATTGGACCGTACTTGCAAAATCATAGCAGTGATTTGAAAAGAATTTGAAAACATTTGGGATTATGCCGAGGGTATACGAAATGATTTGGTATGCCAGAAACTAATTGCAATATAAAATTTTATATAAAATTAGTTTCAAGATGAAAAAACCCAACATGATCTATAGAGATAAAATCTGTTGTAATAGACCAACAAGTTCACACAATATTTTTAGAATTTGTATGCTCCCAAATAACGTTATAAAAGGCGAAGTGTAATTGGTCCATATTTAAATTGTTATTTATAGATGAAATGTCTCCTGGACATGGCAGTCCATGCAATGCTGTTAGAGCTACTGGTATACCCAGTAGAGCTAATTTTAATCAGATTGTTGACAGGTGTAGTTACACAGGTGAGTCCCTAAGTTCAGATAGGTGTAGTTGCACAGGTGAGTCCCTCGGTTCAGACAGGTGTAGTTAACACAGGTGAGTCCCTCGGTTCAGACAGATGTAGTTACACAGGTGAGTCCCTCAGTTCAGACAGGTGTAGTTACACAGGTGAGTCCCTCGGTTCAGACAGGTGTAGTTAACACAGGTGAGTCCCTCGGTTCAGACAGGTGTAGTTAACACAGGTGAGTCCCTCGGTTCAGACAGGTGTAGTTACACAGGTGAGTCCCTCAGTTCAGACAGGTGTAGTTACACAGGTGAGTCCCTCGGTTCAGACAGGTGTAGTTAACACAGGTGAGTCCCTCGGTTCAGACAGGTGTAGTTAACACAGGTGAGTCCCTAAGTTCAGACAGGTGTAGTTAACACAGGTGAGTCCCTCGGTTCAGACAGGTGTAGTTAACACAGGTGAGTCCCTCGGTTCAGACAGATGTAGTTACACAGGTGAGTCCCTCGGTTCAGACAGGTGTAGTTACACAGGTGAGTCCCTCGGTTCAGACAGGTGTAGTTACACAGGTGAGTCCCTCGGTTCAGACAGATGTAGTTAACACAGGTGAGTCCCTCGGATCAGACAGGTGTAGTTACACAGGTGAGTCCCTCGGTTCAGACAGGTGTAGTTACACAGGTGAGTCCCTCGGTTCAGACAGATGTAGTTACACAGGTGAGTTCCTCGGTTCAGACAGGTGTAGTTACACAGGTGAGTCCCTCGGTTCAGACAGATGTAGTTAACACAGGTGAGTCCCTCGGTTCAGACAGATGTAGTTAACACAGGTGAGTCCCTCGGTTCAGACAGGTGTAGTTACACAGGTGAGTCCCTCGGTTCAGACAGGTGTAGTTACACAGGTGAGTCCCTCGGTTCAGACAGATGTAGTTAACACAGGTGAGTCCCTCGGTTCAGACAGGTGTAGTTACACAGGTGAGTCCCTCGGTTCAGACAGATGTAATTACACAGGTGAGTCCCTCAGTTCAGACAGGTGCTGTTACACAGGTCAGTCCCTCAGTTCAGACAAGTTCTGTTACACAGGTGAGTCCCTCAGTTAGACAACTGCTGTTACACAGGTGAATCAACAATAGAACTTTTTTTTTTAACTTCATACATTGCTTCACATATTAATACAGTAGATCATTTACTTCTGCACAGAATTTGTATATTTTAAGAGGGAATGTTACAGGTATACTTTAAAAAAAAACACCCACTTCTACTCTGTCAATTAATGTCTAGAATGTACATATTTAAGTAACCATGTAATAATATGTAGTAGTAACATGATTTTTTGTGTGTGTGCTAAATCTGTGTCAAGTCAACAGAATCTCTTAACTGACAGGCCATAGGATTTTAAATTTCATCATGGGAAACACTTCGGTTCTGTGCCTTGTGATCATGGGAACCCATTGGAAACTTTTTTTCTCTTTTTTTTTTTTAAATTCTTTTTTTAAATAATAATCATATTCACATATAATAAACAAATTTTCGGTTCCATGATTTTACTGACACGGTAACAGAAACTATTGTTTCCGTGAAATCCAAAGGCCTGAGTAACCTAGTTATTGCATGCAAAGATACTACTATATCTTCAGTGACATACACCTGAAATTTGGATTGCAGAAGTGATATTAATTATTTGTGTCTTTCTCTGTTTTAGACAGGAGATGCAGCATTTTGTGAAGGTGATGCAGGGCTACATGTCGAATCAGATAATTCACGTAATGTGGACGAGTTTTTCTGACAATCTGCACAAGAACGTCGACAACCTGGACGGCCTACACCAGGTTCACACGGAATACCTAGATAGCTGTGTACTCAGGTCAGTCAGTGTTAGCTTAGGTCAGTCAGTGTTAGCTTTCTCGCTCCAGCAAGTGCACCACGACTGGTACATCAAAGGCTGTGGTATGTGCTATCCCGTCTATGGGATGGTGCTTATAAAAAATTCCTTGCTACTAATGAAAAAAATGTAGCTGGTTTCCTCTCTAAGACTATCAGTTCGTTTCCTCTCTAAGACTATCAGTGCTCTAAGTTGCGACCAAAATGGTCGCCAATGCAACCAAAATGTTTGTGTGACGACTGATTGAATTTATTATCGTTGCCATCTAGTGACTGACTCCAAAAACATCTTAGTATTATTGTGAATTCCATATTAATTTTCGGTAGCATTTGGAACTCATCGCTGATTTTAGTGCCGGCAGTGATGTGGCGAAAACAATCCAGATACATCGATTGGTGTGTTATTTTAATGCATGCAACCATTTGGAATATCTCAATTGATATCGATTTCTGGATCATGTATGTAATTGGCCGACTAAAGTTCCAAATACTGTATTGTACTATACATAACCGATTAACTATGGGACATTACTGGTGGTTGCATTTGATTGAAGAGTTCACACGAGTACAAAATCAAGTAAAGGTTTCTCACTCACTGTTCATACTATCCACATTGTAATCACAAGTGCAAAATGGAGACTGATTATTAAACAATGCATTACACAGTGGGCATTTCAACAATTACGTAACATGCTATGGTGGACCATGGGATGTGTTACAAACATTGTAGGGGAGGGGTTGTTTGTCAAGGTTTACTTAACGGCAACATCTTTTTAACATGTCATTTTTTAAAGCAGAAACTAAATACCTCCTACCTCTATCATTCGATCAATTCTGAAATGGTCCTTATTTTAAATTCATGATTGAGTAAAAACTAAACTATTTTATTGTTTCAAATTATTTATTTAATCCAGCAGTATAAGTCATGTACAATGTTATGATCATTACAACACATGCATAAATGATACAAACAGAGTAGTGTCGCTAGTAACATTTTAAGCTTGGCTAGTAAAATTTTAAGCTTTGCGAGTGAAATGTTTTGGTCCACTAGCCAAAGAAGAATAAGGTATAAAAACGAGCGTAGAACACTGACTATATGTTAAAATTACCAAATGTATGATAATGATAATAGCCAGTGATTATTAAATCAGTATGCTCTAGTGGAGTCATTAAACAAAACAAACTTCTTTTTTGTTTTTGTTTCTTCTGTTAATACATGATTTGCCTAGTCATAATAAGCCAGCTGCCAGAATATTTCATTGACTAGTTTTTATAACAGAGAATACCTGGACAGCTAGGTGCTGGGGTTAGTCACTGTTGACTGATTGTTTACTACTTGTCTTGATATGGCTTGTCAAAATAAACCAGCTACCAGTATCTTTCATTAACTACTTTCTTCATTTTGTTACAAAGATTAGTTACACCAGCCTCGTCCCCAAACAAGAAGCTAATATTAATTAATGGTGGAATAAGCTTTTAAATGCATGCAACAGGATTTCATCACTCTCCCTCCGTCCCTGCCTCTCTCTCTCTCTCTCTCTCTCTCTCTGTCTCTGTCTCTGTCTCTGTCTCTGTCTCTGTCTCTGTCTCTGTCTGTGTCTGTGTCTGTGTCTGTGTCTGTGTGTTAAAATAACTTCAAAGTAAACACCAGATAGCCATTGTTCAAAATGTTATCGATGTCATTAAAAAATATTCCTTTTCTTTCTAATAAAACTGCAGCTATGACTAAACCACCAGTTTGTGCTGTATTTAGCTGTTAGTGATTACAGTATAAAATGTTGCTCCTTTTCATATAAAGAAAGCCAATATACGGATATGTTATGTACAGTTTGTGCCATATTTAGCTGTTAGTGATTACAGTATAAAACGTGTCTACTTTTCACATAAAGAAAGCAAATATCCTGATATGTTGTGCTATATTTAGCCGTTAGTGATTACAGTATAAAACATGTCTACTTTTCACATAAAGAAAGCCAATATCCTGATATGTTGTGCTATATTTAGCTGTTAGTGATTACAGTATAAAATGTGTACTTCTCACATAAAGAAAACCAATATACTGATGTGTTTTGTACGTTTGTTCACTTGTCAGGTCCCTACTGAACAAGAAAGCGCTGCCTGTGATGAAAATCATTCAGGATATATTTTGTCTGATCATCAAGTTCCGGACAAATCTGATCAACGGAGAGTGGAGAAGACATCCGCAGACCGGGCAGATAGCTCACACTAACTTTGTTAAAATAAAAGAGGCTTACTTGTCGTTCCAGCAGTATTCAGCCTTTCTCTTTACAGGTATGTTTTGAACAAAATAAAGCATAAATTTTCTGATGTACAATGGTAAATTTTTAATTGAAGTTTTTTTTTTGGAGGAGGTGGGGGTGTGAAAAGCAAATAATATCACAATATTTCTAAAATTGAAATACTCTTTATACCTTGCGATGTGTGTAGGTGAGATAGTGAGCAAATGAGAAAGAATGAGAGAAGTAGAAGAATGACGGACAGACAGAGGTAGAGGCGAGAGAAAGAGGAACGACCTCTTAAATTATTCACATTTAAATTCCCCGTCTTTACCTCAATGTAACAAACAACTTGACATTCATTAAGGGAGTATCGAATCAGGTATGTTTTGGGCAAATCTTCACTCAAATGTTTTTAAAAAGTTTTTTCATTCTCTGTTAACACAACCTTGCCTAATGTTGGTGTGGTATGAGTTTTGCAGTGTGTTTCTTTTATTGTTCTCATTCTGTAATTATGATTATGTTACTGCATTATCATGCTATCTTGTTTCTGTAATAGTTCTAATTCAGTGGTTATTGTTGTTTTATTGTCTATTTCTATAGTAGTTCTAACTGAATGATTATGATTGGGTTTTATGATGCAGTCTATTTCTGTAATATTTCTAATTGAGAGATTAGGATTGTGTTTTAATATCTATTTCAGTAATTGTGCTAATTGAATGATTGTATTTCAGTTGTGAACAAGTTGGCAATCCGAGGTTACCAGACTCATCTTCAGGAACTGCTGCTTCGACTCAACTTCAACAACTACTACTAATCAGACTGAGTCTTGTCACCATTGACAACACAATATGGAGTGAATTTACCTTAATGAAACTTAAAGAGATGGAAACATTTCCAAATTTATCTGGAATTCCAGATTTGTAATCTGTACAGTTTTTTCAGGGTTTCCAATGTTTGTCCAAAATATTTCATATTCTCCGTCCAACACTTACGACTTGGCTGATGCTTTGCATACATTCTGAATGGGGGCACTTTAGACCATTGTCCAACAATAACCAATATTAAGATTTCCAGATATTTTTTTTCATTGACCACATTCAGTTTCCAACTTGGCTTATCACTGATAATGTCATGGCAACATGGAATTTCAAGTACTAACACAAATTAATTGAACATGTGCCAAAACAAAAACCAAAAATCAAAGTTTCATTCTGCCAAATCATCAGATTTGAACAATTAGGGCATTTGTGAAAAGTATATTAGCTGTCAGTAATATATGTTGGAAATAATATAAAAAAGTGTCCTTGGATCTCCACGTAAATATGTAATGTACATATTGAGCACTTATACCTGATGTAATTCAGAAACAGTTTACACAAAGACGTTCGAAGGTTTTTTTTGTTATATATTATTAATAATATACATCTGCACACTACTACTACTACTACTATTAAAAGATGTACTTCAGCTGCCATATGCAGTTTTATAAATTAATTTAAATAGTGGCTTATGTCCATGCTTGGGTTTGATGTTTTCCAGGTTTTCCAGTAAAAATATGTGAGCTGTAATCATGTATATTTCTAGGTCACGCTCAAAGGGAGTAGGCATATAAGAATCAATCATATGCAGTCATGTGGGTTACAAAAATGCACCGAAAGTGAAAGACATTTTGGCCCACGGAGGAGGGTTGCTGAGTTCCTGGGTCAGAATTTACACCACTGAGGGTGTATGTTTTGTATCCAACTTGACTGCATATGATGGATTATTTTTCTCTTAAACTTTACTATATAAACTAATAATTTACAGAACAACACAAAATGTCTGAAACATTTAACTTTTTTTATTTCTGTGTTTTGTAGCAAACCATACCATCATATATATATTGTCTTTCACTATGAATTAACAATATACAATTTAGTCATGTACAACAGGATTTAGTAACAAAATTATGAATTTTTTTATCTAGCTATCAACATGTCGTTACCTTCATTAATATGCAAAATAGAAACTTTAATATGCACAGTCATAAAATCATCTCCTTAGGAAAATAACACTGACATTATCATAATTATTCAAGGTTTAAATAATAGTTTGAACTGGAATAAAGATCAAGATTATATAATTATTTTAAAAGGGAACACGTATAAAGACTGTTTACCGCTATCCCATAGTACAATGTTCGAGGTTAATTATAAATTACTGTTTAATTTAATTACAAGTTGTTGCCTTTTTGGATGATTTGTACATATATATGGGATTATATTAATTGTGATTTATTCGACCGGCACCGTTCCCACATTTTATAATACATTTTATTGCATCATCGATCCGGACATATTTAAGAGAACATTCTTCTTTGTCAATCAGTTCATTGATACTAGGTTCTCTATTATGATGTGGTGCTGACAAATCTACGATTAAGCGTCTTTTGCCTGAATATCGGCCTGTGGCAATTTCTAATGGTGACACTCTGTAATTACTAAATGTAATTACTAAAAGGTGCAGTAACAAATGGCCCCATAATATATCCTTTCTCTAGTTCACTTTCAGTCAGTTTGCTAACCACTTCCGGCTGTTGTCGGGCTGACAAATTATTTCGGCATTCCTTTGTTTGGAGTGGTGGGTTAACTATTTTTGTATCAAAACCATACTTTAAACCGTTAATGAGATTATCTACAAACTGTCTATCTGGGTGAAATATTAGCTCTTAAGATTATCAACAAACTGTCTATCTGGGTGAAATATTAGCTCTTTACTCAGTTGGCTCATGTTATTTGGTGTGGTGGCTACCATTTGTCAAGGTTTGTCTCTAAATACTCTTTGTACTCCTGTATTTTGCCCTTTTGCTTTTTTTTTGTACTGTTGCATTTGGCAGAGGGGTATCCGGTTGCTGGTTGCTGCTCTAGTATAGCAGTCAAGTTTTGCATGGCCTTCCTTTTTGCACAAGGCACAGATATGCAGAAATTTGCAGTTACGACGCCAGCATTTCTTGTCATTAAAATTGTTACATACATCTTGGCGCCCATTTTAGTTAGTCTTCCCTCCCTCTAGGGTGCAAGTATATGTCTTTCTTCGGGGTAGGACAGAAATTGTCTGTATGTGAAGAACTACAAGAAATAATGTTTTGCCCTGTAAAAAATGTTTTGAAATAACAGTGTGTTTCATTTGCTCCAATCTACTTTGAAGCCTTGCAGTAACAGCTGTGCTGCTTGCTGGGAATAAGCTTTGTGATATTCATAGAAGCCAGGCCCTGGCCACCTCTCTGCCATGTAAAGAGTGTCATACAGATAAGCATCTAACTCTGCCCTTCTAGGATATACTTCACACAACATTTTTGTATATACTGAAAGCTTTGATGAAATCTTCCACTGTTAAATTAGCATATAGGCGTGGGTCATTTCTAATAATAAATATTTCTTCATCTGAAGTTTTAATCCCTCTATAATTCCCATAATCTGCATTTTGAATCAGAAGTGTAGCTAAGTTTAGGTCTTTACCTTCGATTATCTCCTGCCTGATGTTAGGGGACACGAGCTCAATTCGTGGCAGTTCGTCGGGTGAAAAACCTCTGGGTGAAGATGCGTTAATCGCCGATGATATGAATCCCCCGCTAAACTGGTGGTTATTCCTTGCTGGTATCAGCGCGATATCTTGCTGTTGATACCAATTAACTAACGAGTTGTCCAAAGTCGTTTCAGATGTTGACATGATACCGGATGTTGCCAGACTCTTGTTAAATCCGCTTCGGATATTCCCGGTGCTTTCCGTCAAATAGTTTCCGGAATGACGCCTCGTCTCGTTCAGTCGACTGTCTAGCGCAGTAACTTGCGACGCGACCAGGAACAACACAGATTCCTGAAGTTTCTCCACGGTTTGCTGCAGTATTGTCACTGTCTCCTCAAGGCTAGTCTGGACATTGCCTTCTAAATTCTCCAAGCGGTTCTGGTCATTCTCCTCATCAGGCTCATGGCTTTCATCTTCCGCATTCCATCGAACTTCACTCCAGCTCCGTCTTTGACTGACTGTGTTTGACCCAACTGTAGCTGATGGCTGTGGTCCCCGATTCCTTCGAACAGTCTGTCGTTGTGGTACCAAGGAGTCCGCTCTTGGTCGCCGTTCTCTCTGCAGAGACTCCAAGCATTTCACAAGTTGGGACTTTTTTCCAACAGGATTTCCGCCAATTTCCGTAATTAACTGTTTTAGTTCCTCAACAGTCCAGTTATTTAAATTGTTCCTATCATAGTAAACTGTTCTGTTACTTGGACGTCCCCTTTCCATACTACTACTAGTACTCAAGTCTGAAGAATAGTCCCCTGGTCCGGTGACTCCTCTGGCCCGTTTACGCACTGATGGACCGTCCGCCATTGTTTTACCATTGGTTCCTATCGTAATACCAATTTTTGAAAGTACTATGACACAATATCCGACATGAACACAGTAAAACACTTCTTCCTAGAAACTCCCTACAAGTTCCAAAATTCGTTGCAGTTATTTAAATCAACTGATGGGCAATTTATAATAATATTGCTTAAATAACTGCCAGAGGTGTAATAAATGAAATTTCCCAATGGTCAAACACATGTATGTATTACTACGCCTGCCTGCCCATATTAGGTGTGATAAGCAGTATACCTATAATGACCATTCTGTAGACCAATATACCATTTGATTCTCTGAATAATTTTTAAGTGTGTTCACTGTAACACTGACCTATAGTTATTTAGTAGTTTTTTCTTGTACAAACCATACTCAGTATAATACATTCAGCAAACATTTATGTCCACGGAGCGAATTGTCAAACTAAACTGAACACAGACACAATTCTTTTCCTGGAGTTGAAGATATATGAAACACATCACTTAATGTTTCTGAAGCACTAGGCCAACCTTTAAATTGTCAGTGGATTCCTGTCCTTCAAAATCGTCCACTTTTTTGTTTGAAATGTTTGCAGCAGCATGCACATTCCATTACAAAAAAAAGCAAAAAAAAAACCTCCATGTTGAATCCTTGAGCTAAACCATTGACTGGGCCATGAGCGCGATCATGTGGTGCTTCGTCATAATGTACAGTAGGTGAATCAAACAGTTGGCGAACTTGATTGAAGCAGCATTGACAGAGGGTGCTGTAGGGTTATTAAAGAGTTATCGCTGATGCAAGAAAGCATTAGAACTGTCCAAATGTCTGTCTTGCTTTCTGATGGCAGAGTTACTTGGTCTACAAAAACATATTACCGATATCAAAAAAAAAATGTCATCCAGAATGCAGCTTAATGATGCTTGCTTATTTTAATGAACATAATGTATGTATATACAGTAATCTAAATCGGACACCCTTGAAACTTAAGACAAATGTCCGGTTTTAAGAGGGATTCAGTTTAGAGAGGTCAAGTTCTCTCCTGGTTTTTAAAATGGACTCTTTGTAACATCTGGTATTGAGGGAATTCCAGTTTACAGAAGGTCCGGTCTGGAGAGGTTTCACTGTATTAGCAAATAGCAACTTTGGCAGGGTGAGCCCTGAGTGGTCTTTTTGAAGTTCACTCCTGCCATCTGAGATTCTCAGATAACTAAAGATTTTAAAAATTATTAATGTCATGTTGACTAAGCCATTGGAAGAGACTGGGACCTGCTATGTCGATAACGATTATAAGCATCTCAATAAAAAAGGTAAGGAATTACTGGCTTTGGCATACTTTTTTAAAATCATGGATTTGACTGGATTTGCTCATGAGTTCCAGTGGCGAACAGACAAATTTGGAAGAGGTAGGCTAGAATACGGGCCTGAAATTCTGTCAAAGTCAATTCATGGTCCAGTTTTGTTTTTACCACTTACAGTTGTATCAGAACTGAATTATGTTTTTTTTTTTTAATTCTGTGTGTGTAGGAATGTCTATACACCCCAGTTGAAACACTATATGTAAATCCATTCACCAAGTAAGACCTTAGAATTGGATCATAACCCGTAAGCCAATAATCTTCTTTATCCTTTTGTACTAGAGTTGGGAGTTTTTCGCTGTGGCCATTAGAATCCATGTCCCGACTGATATGGCAGCGGTTTGTTTAAAACCTTGTTTTCCACACTGCAGTTTCATTAGAATCCATGTGCGGCTGATGTGGCAGCGGTTTGTTTAAAACCTTGTTTTCCACACTGCAGTTCTGTGTGTGGTCCTTCACAGAAACCACAGATGTGTTTGTAAGGGCAGGGATGTGTCCTGCAGGCATTAATACTGTTTAAAAAAATAACAGTACCTTGTTCAAAAGGGCTGGCCAGATCTATTTGGGGGGCAAAGCAGTATTAGCTGTGATTCCCGAACATTAAAAATTAGTACTTTTGTGATGTTTAGCATTTTTTCAGGCTTGTCGGTGGGATGTTGCCAAGGGATATTATGTGTTTGGAGAAGTTTTCAAAAACTGTCATCATAATTCCTCCAGGCTGTGTTGCCATAGTGTTGATAAATTTCTGTGTTACTACATATTTCAGTACATTTTGGGCTTCTTCTGGCCTCTGTTCAATGTAGATTGACATAAAGGTAAAAAAAACCCAGGTTGTCCACTGATTTATTGACAACAGATACTTGGTCTTTTGTCTCATTACAGTGTAGCAGTGTGCACCAACAGCTAACTATTTATCACTAAGCTGCAGCTTTCTGTGAGTACAATCAATACTGAGCAAACGTTTCACTGATATACTGTCTCATCACTTGTGGATAAATAAGAGATCTAGGATCTTCTGTGTCAGACTATAGGGGAGACCGGGGCACAGTGGATTGGAAATCTTCTGTTTAATATTATTTCTATGTTAAAGTCGGCATGCTTAATGTTGATGGTGGAAATGATAGAAGAACTTCACCTCTATAAAACATGTTTACTTATAACCTGCCAATTGCCACCATTTTTTGCTGAATGGAAATTTAAAAAAAAAAAGAAAAGAAGATTAACTGTGGGCAGGTACCGGGGCAAAGTGAACCACTGAACGGCGCACAGTAAATCAAATGTTAAAAAAGACTCCATATTCCAATTTAATGTTCACAAACATGGTATTTATTCTTAAAAATGAAAATTTGACAAATACCAAAATAACTGTGCTTAAAAAGATGTTGATAACAAAGATAGCAAAATTAGGCACTTGTGGCAATAGTTGCCTATGCCTTCTAAGTGTAGGCAAAAGGAAATAAAATTATAATTTAAAATAGTCCTAAAAAACCTGTTACAGTTAAACCTAGTGTTCAAGGTTATAAACAGTGAACAAGTACAAAGGTAACGTAGTATGTGCATGTCTTGCAAAACATTTTAAACTAACCTGCATCTGTGGGTCGTGCAATATTCAAAACAGGTCAATGAATCCCCTGGTTGAAGATGTTAACTGGTGTTAACCTAGCGCAGCACATTTGAGTAAGAGGTGAGGTCCACTGGAAATACCATATGGCGTGCGACACGAGCTGTGCCACCTTGTTGGTTGGGAGCAGGAAACTTCCCTACAACATCTTCGAACGAAACATCTGATATGTCTTCTACATTGGGAAAAATAAATGTGAATGACTTTGGTTTCTCACATCTCAAGAACTTCACTTCAAAGATTGCCACATCAGTAGCTTCAATACGGTTTTGGACCTGCCCTATGTACATAACTGTGGGTTTTTTCGTTGAAAACTTTATCAAAACAAAATCATTAGCATTGAGTGCATTGGAATCTGGCAATTCTATGTCCTCTACTTGATGCTCCATAAGTTCATCATAGTCTGATGCATCATCATCATCAACAACACAGAATGTGCTCTCATCTGCTTCCTCGTTAGAACTTATGCTGTCTTCATTTGAAATATTTATAGACTGGAACTTAAGCTTCTTTGTAACTTTTCTAACTACTTTAATCTTTCGGCTCTCTTGTTTATCTTTCTTTCTTTTTCTCTTTTGTTCTACTTCTCTTATTTGTTCCTTGATTGGAGTGTGTCAGAATAAGAGTTGCACCCTTCTTTCTTCCTCCTTTGTTTTTACGTGGTGGTGCCTTTGGGAATGGACTTATTTGTTCTGGGGTAATGATATAATTCTCTACATTTGTTGTAGTTGAAGCGACTGCTCCTGATGTTGAAGCGACTGCTACTGGCTTCTTTAAATGCGTTGCTGTATCATATATAGCTGAACAATGATGTTCTGGTGATACTGGAGCAGAATGATGGTGTTCTGGAACCATTGGTTCTCCGGCATCGACCCATTCAGGTCGATCTGTTACGTATGAACCGAGGAAATCTTCCTCGCTGAAGACGTTTGGATTGAATGGGTAGATGCCAGAGGCTCGAAAACCGGCTATGATGTTAGGTTTGAAGGCCAAAGGATAGGCATTGCCTACTATCTGAGCGATATCGTGGATGGTGATAGTTTGACCAGGATGATTGGTCATAAAAGAATTAGCTGCCTGATTGTAGAATGACTTGAATGGACCATATACAGATATATCCAACGGTTGCATCTTATGACTGCAATGAGGTGGCAGTGTCAGCATAATCACACCATTATCTTTAGCCAGATCAATGGTTTGTATCGAGAGATGTGTGTCATGGTTGTCAAGTATCAGTAAAACAGGAAGCTCCTTGGAACATTTAGTTGATTTGATAAAGTGTTCCATGAATACTGTGAAGTTTTCAGTCGTCATCCATCCTGTTTGATGGGCAGATCCAATGGTCCCAGGAGGAGCACCATGCAACATTGAATCTTTGAAGTGGACACGAGGAAATACCATAAATGGTGGAATAGAATTTCCAGATGCATTTATTGTACCAACCATTGTTACCAAAGTCCCTCTCTCACCAGAAGTAATCTTGCCAACTTGCTTATCACTTTTGCATGCGATCACTTTTGTGTTTCCAACTTTCTGTACTGTAATGCATCCCGTTTCATCAGAATTGTAGATATCATTGGGGCCGAAGTGGTGTCTCTCGAGCACTATCTGTAAGTTGTCAAAACAATCCTTGACATTCTTTTTGTTGAAACTTGTCGCACGTGATAGGCTGGTCGCTTCAGGATGACGTAGTGAAAGGTTCGGAAAGTGTTTCATATATTCAGTAAACCAGTCTTCTCCTGCTAAACTATTTTTAGTCCATGCTTCACGGATTATTTTTTTATTTCTAACAGCAAATTCATATGCCAGCTCACGAACTTGTTTCCGTGTCAGCTCATACTGAATTTTCGATGCTTTAATAAGGTAATCCTGTAGAAGTATCTCTTCATCGTGACTGAAAACCTGGCGGCAGTTGTATTTTGGTGAATATGCTATTAAGTCTTTGTTTTCAGAAGTGCGTGCCTTTTTCACGTATCTACGGAGAGTTGAAAACTTGATATCATGTGTTACACAAATATTTCGAATACTTTTTCCTTCATCAATCACAGTGCGAACAGCTTCTTTCATTCGCCCACTATCCATATTTCCTATTTTTCTCTCTCCTTGTTCCTATTGCGTACCATTACTTGTGTTGCATGAAATGGTAAAATAAAAACTGTTAATTAAGAGGGTATCTTAAGAATACAAAATAATTACATTGAGGAAAATAAAATTAGTTTAGTAAAAAATTAAATTTTGAAAATTTTCCGGGGCACAGTGAATCACTTGTCAAAATGAGCCACTGTACCCCGATTCACTGTACCCCAAATGCACTTAATGCCCTCTTGTGGCATTGTTTTAAAAATGGCTGCCTGCAGCAAACAGAGCACATGGTTATTAACTGCATGAAACAGCCCTCTAATTACAAACAAGTGCTTGGTTACTTATTACTGGATGATCTATACTAAATGACAAAAACAATAGAGCATGCAAATTTTACTTTAGGTAGTGAAAAACATACTTTACCTTGTAATTGTTCTGCAGTGAAATCTGGTCTTGAATCATGCACTAATTCAGTTGGGGATTGCCTAGAGGTATAAACTGATGACACCATCTTGTTATTATTACAAAGTATCAATTTCTCTAAAAATAGACAGATTCACTGTGCCCCTTGATCCACTGTGCCCCTTGATCCACTGTGCCCCTTGATCCACTGTGCCCCTTGATCCACTGTGCCCGGTCTCCCCTACATTTACACATGAAGAAAGTGCAGCAGTGCTTTCTCTTGTTGATGGGGCTAGCTTTGGGTGAGCAAAACAATTTGCCAAATTGTCTATTAAATTTCAAACTAAACTAAAATTCGCCAACTTCTTTCAAAATTCGCAATTGGCGAATTTGGCAAGTGCCAGTGCTAGCCCTGATATAATTTGATAAATGTTTCAAACTTTGGCAGAATGTCTCAGAGCTGGATGATCGCATCGATCTCTGTAGAATGATTGAACAGCTCATGCAGAATTCTGATCTTCCTGTCACTGTTTCATGATGATTTAGTTTGCTTCTTAAAGGAAAGGTCAAGTAAGGATTTGGACTGGTAGGCATATTCATCGATATTTAATGTACCTTATTGCTATGTCCGATAGGATGGCGAGACAAACAGTTACCACAGACACACCAGTCCACATTATCAAGTCTGTGTCCCCTCCCAACAATTTCAGGTGGTATGTCATCTATTGATGAATTGGTTGTCAATCACAGCATACATTTCTATTTTGGCAGTGGTGTACATTGGTTCAAACTGAAACGGTTGTTAAAAACAACCCAATCCCGCCTGTGTTCAGTCTCTTCAAAAAACTCTTCACTATCCATTTCGTGTTCAGTCGTAATCTATCTGTGTTTAGTGGCTTTTTTTTTTATCAGGTCAGGTCAAAGTTTTCTTATAGCGTTAACAAACTGCAGTTAGAGCAGACGTCACTTCCTGTCTGGCTGTTAAATGTGTGTGTGGGTGGATGTTTATGGATGGTGGTGTTCTTTCTTTTTTTTCAAAATAAAAATTTGAGAGCTAATACTTTTCCCAAATAGAGCTCATTATTTGTTTTAAATAGCATTCTTTATGTTGGTTTGAATTGCTTTATTATTATTATTATTATTATTATTATTATTATTGTTGTTGTTATAAAGTAATCCATCAATTCCCCACCCCAACAATTTTGTAATTCCCCGATGATTAATAATATGCTTTAGTGGTGGTGTTAAACAAAACAAACTTAACTTTTTACAACTATTCCATTTAGGTCTAATTTTTAATATATATAAAAAAGATAATAAAATTGAAATTTACAGTATTTAAAAATACAAATAATTATCTAACAAATGTCATCATTATGGTAAATTAATCTTATTCAGTGTACATTTAACTGCAATTTGTATAAACACTGCATGTTCATTTCCCCGCGATAGCGATCTCATGCATACTCTCGACCATGGGTGCAAAATTAACAAAGACAATTAAGTTTATGCGAACAACTATTGGTTTTTTTACAAATCAAGATTTACTTTTGTGTAGTCCTATTGTTTGATGTCCGTTATACGTGCGGTCTCAGCTTATTGTGAAGTGTGACCTAGTATATTCACACACAGCTTGGGATAGCCTACTTGTCATCCGGCCCTGGATTAGCATGATTTGTCTATTTTATATAAATATAAAATAGACAAATCATTAAAAAATAAATATAAAACATGAAATAAAGCTTTATAGAGACTGAAATATTCGGTCTGTCAATTTTTTTAAAATAAAAACCACCAAAACAAACAACGAAAATAACGGTATCACTGGTAACAGTTTATTACACAATGTTTTATAACAGAAATTGTATCACAATAACATTTTATTACACTAATTTACCATATATATTAAAAAATATATATATATATAAAAACATACACACTAGCTTATTATAAAGACATTTTACCTACAGACTACTGTCAGCCCTACATCAGTGTGATGGCACTAATTTACATAAATTATAATTATATAGATACGGTTTATTTCCGATTCTGACATTCCTCTTAATTGGACACGCTCACCCTTACTAATTGGTGTTCTGTCACCTTAATTGATGACCCATCACTTTAGCTGATGTTCCCGGTACCACTGACGATTAATCGTACCATTGACGGTTGACTATTGATCGGTGATCAAAGCAGTAACAAAGGCAATTAATTACGACAATATATTTATTATGTACTTTAGTTAAACAGTATTTTGTCCACAATTTGAAAGCACATTCAGTCACACTTTACACACGAAATGTCAGTTGGTCAGTAGGTGGACAGCAACTGCGCTCTCATCCGAGGAATGGATGTGGTCTTTACCTCTCCTCACCACAGTCCCATCTGGTGTAGTAGTCACGGTGGCAAGGCACCTCGAATACAAACATCTCCATGGTACCGTACCATTCTTGTTACTAATCCACCGTGCATACCTATATCCATCAAGTATGAGGTCCACACCTGGTTTTCTGCAGTCCAAAATTTCTCCCTTCGCAGCCATGATCAAACATAACAAACATCATGACTGTACAGTATTTATATAGGTAGTATTTCCTGTCTCCAAATTTTACGTTATAACATTATTGATCTCGTTAACCCCACACGTCTAAATTGGTAGCATTTCCTGTCTCCAAATTTTACTGAGATATAACAAACATTAATTTTCTTGCAATCTCTATTCCGGCTCACCTCTGCTCTTCACTGCTCATTAAGGTTAATCTCGTTAATAGCCCCCTCTGTTCTTCACACATCTCGTTATCCCCATGTGTCTAAATTGGCCTTAATTGCTCACGCCAGTTTTCCCCATTTCTGGAAGCGGATTAGAACACCTCACCGCTTACCTAATCTGGAGACTACCAGTTTTGGGAACAAACCATAGATACATATATATTTTATTTGAATTTATATTTAAGACCCCCCCCCCCCCCAAGAAACAAGATATTTTGTCTACATAGCACAGACATTTTGTTTACATGTACAGCGGCCCGTTATTGGATCTTCGTCAGTGTGGTTATATTTGTCATGACTAGATCAGTATAATGATGTCCATTAATTAAAAAATTAACATACATACATACATACATATAAAATGTAACCTATATAGGCCTATATGTAATTGTTAAAATATTAACACATGTACTTACGTGAAACATTTGTCAATTGTATCAAACAAATTCTGTGCTGTCCTAATATTACATACAGGCATGTCCAAGAACTTGGTTACTATTTCTTCTCTGGCAAAATCCACACATCTAACTAGAATAGCAACTTTTTTTTTAATGTCCGTGATCATTCGACTTGTCTACTAAAACACTGACTGGACTTTTGCACAACTCCATCACCTCTGCATCAAAGTTGGGCGTTAAAGCATTCTTGACAATCATCGTGGTTTTCGTTTTCCCACAACTGAATTTGTTTGCAATGTCACTGTCCGGAAACATTACTGGTACCATTCGTGTAAAATGCTCTGCAAATTGAAAGGAAAGATTGTGTTTTGCTACCATCATTGCAAACAGCATTTCCGATCGAGTAACATTCGCAGATGGCATATTGTTCGAAAATACAAAGTTTGTCAAAGATTCGATAACTTGGCATGTCTGTCCATCTTGATATGTTGGTTTACATCATGTTTATCGAAATATTGCACAGCGTGCAGAATGCAACATTATTCTGTTTCCCACGTTTTCCAGGAATCCAAATATTTACATCCATATTTCTTCTTTTTCGTTGGGTTTCCGTTTGTTGAATCAGCAGCAACTCTCTCCGTATCCATTATGACAACAAACTTAACATTGGAAAATTGGGAAGGCCAGCATTGTCCAAGAAAGTAGTGAACCCTTTTGGATCACCGCGACCATCCTTGTACTGGAACTTGTTGATAGCAAGTACGAGCTGACTTGCCATACAGTCGGTTCCAAAAAGTGTTTTCATCATCATCTGTGGTTCGTTTGCCTTGAGAGCCGCTCTTGTGGAATTGGGTGAAGGTGGCAGTTTAACTCGTTTAATCTTGTCCCCCAGTCTCTTCAAGAAGTTAAATTGTAGCATGGTTCACTGCAGCCCGATCAGTCATTGTGTTGCTGATGTTGTTGATTATTGTCAAACGGCATGTGTCAAAGTGTGTATCATGAAATGTGCTGTACACACTAGCCACAAATTCAATCGTGTCAGTGATGTGACGTGCATAATCTTTGGCTGTACCACCAGCTAAATGATCTACAGCAAGGACTTGGCAATCATCTTGGCTGGTGATGTGGATGCTCTTCACATGAAGGCAGTCTTGGGTGGTGGCATCAAAGCCAAGAGTTATGTTTGTTTTTTTCAATCAGAAATTCTGCTGCCTGTAAATCTGAAACAATTCCCAGTTCCCTGGTCATCATTTCGACAGTACTCCTGTGTGGTACATTTTCTATGTTTAGTCCTGATCTTTTTGTATATTTTTCAATTAGTATTGGTACGTTTTTTGTGGGTACATTTAATACAATTGCATTGTAGACAACATCCTCATATCAGTCGAATACTGCTTCCCTTCCTTCTGTAATGAAGATGATTCGTCACGGGATTCTTTCAGGTCCTGTACAGTTTCTTCCAAACAAAACATTTAACTCTCCAAGTCCCTAATATCATCTTTTAATTTCAGTTCACTCTTCAATCTGCTGTACTCCAGATCCTTGTCTGATGTCGCAGGTGTAGATTTGGGATCAGTTCGTCGACTTTTATTCATGGTTTTAAGGCATCTCTGTTTTCTTACTAGTAATTTATTTATTTTTGTCTATTTTGGAATATTCCTCACTTTTGCAGTGGGTAGATTTCATTTGTTTTATTTTGGCATCCTTTGCAATTGAGATATTTTTTCTAATTATTTCCTGTTTTAGGTATTTGACTTTTGTCTGTTTTAGAGTGATAATTTGCAATTTAAATGCTTTACCCTTTTGAAATATGTAAGTTTCATTGTATGCCATGCCAAGGAAACAAATTCCAAAAGTTACTTCAATCTCAGTTTCTTTGGTGTCACAATTCTGTGGCGGTGTGATGAACATACTAGAGTCATAGGCAGCTGATTTACTGGTGTCACAGGCAACTGATTTACTGGTGTCACGGGTGGCTGATTTACTGGTGTCACAGGCGGCTGATTTACTGGTGTTACAGGTGGCAACTGATTTACTGGTGTCACAGGCGGCTGATTTACTGGTGTCACAGGTGGCTGTGCAGACTGTATGACACCATGTAGCGGGTCATATAAAAGTGTGCACATCGTTTTTTCGGTTCAAACTAGCATGAACCAAAAAATAATTGCGATCAAATCTAATTAAATTTATATGCATACTTTAACAATACATAATTGAATGGCAGTGCCATCAGCCGTAATACGCTAGCATACGCTACGCCGGTTGGCGTGTCTGTTTGTAAATGATACAGCAGTTTAATGATTGTCATGAAACAAGTTTGAAATGTAATGAGTGCATCACTAAATAAAACAGTCCTTCATTTATTTTTATTATTAATGTAATCGTAATGTAATAATTTAGCTAGTGAATAATATATTACCTTTCAATGATGTGATTAAGTCAGCCTGTTGCTTCAAGAACTCCTTTATCACAGCAGGAACTGTATATGCTGATTGTAGAGGTTAGACTGATCTTGAACTCATAGCCGTTACCTTTGCATGGTAGAAAAGTAACTGTACTTTTGAGATGTTACTACCACTGAATAAAATGGCGGTTGAAAGTAGCAGGTTGAAAGTTGGCAGTTTATTCAGTGACGACTCTTGACTGCCATCTGCTTGTGTGTCCCATTGCACTAGATGACCATGTACAAATCATTGTTCCTTTTGAATAGTCAGTCACCGACATGCAAGGAACACAACAGGTTCTGTAAACCGATAACACAATGAAGAATATTTCCTTGCATACATTATCAGTTTTTTTTCCAATCTTTGGTTCATTGTTCTTTGGATTCATCATGAGAATCATCTTAGGAACTTTCATCCTCTTTCAGTCGATATTCATTACTGCTGTCTATATATCATGTAGGTCACTTGATTGATACATCAACAAACACATCATTATCATCATCCGACACCTCATGACTTTTACAATCACAAGAACTGAAGGTTATAGTATGGCAACATCCACTGCTGATGGTTTTACTTTGATTCTTCTTGTTCTTGTGGACACAGTACATTGTGTGTTTGACATTGTTTTGGATAGCTAGAAGTGACTATAATACTTGAGGTAATACCTGAAGCTTACAGTGTTTCACCCGATTTGATGTTTTGATGCTGGGCGTCCGCGATGAACCATTAAGTGGTTGAACGGAACCAATGACCCCCCCGAAGCGTAAGCCTCACACTCGACCCCGGCCTAATCACGATAGGCACTCTTACTAACTGGAGACCAGTCCCAACCTCTGGCTTGCAGCTGAAGAAACCACAGCCCAAGATCCCTAGCCCAGCAGACAAAGTTAAGACCGTGCATCCTCACTTGACTTTCCCGACTCCAGGACAGGTACCTAATCCTCGAATGGACCCCGAGGCAGCGGGACCTCAGGTGGGACCTCACTCGGGGCCTTCCTCCCCCCCCCCCCCCCCCCCCCCTCCCATGCAACTCATTGTAGTCCCGGCCAGTGAATGCTACCGAGCAGCTGAGTCGGGACTATGTCTCCGCCGATCGGGGTTCAGCCCTGCCGCCAAGAGTGACCAATACCACTCAGAGCAGATGCCATTCGAACCATATATATATATATATTTGCCGAGTGGCAAATGGTTATTGGTGTCTTATGACACTTTCACATCCCACTGGAGCAGCTGCGTTTTTAGCTTGTAGCCCATTGTGAAGGTAAACCGACACATGCCCTTATGGTCTACTACCTGACTCTCACGTGAAACCTCACTCCGACCAACGGCCAAGGGAGACCTTTCAGATGCAGTGGATCCCGGACGTAACGCTGCAAGGGGTACTGAGGTTGAATATATTCACTCCGCCTTTTCACGCAAGGGAGTAGAGCCTCAAGCCCTCGGGCCTCACGTTGCTGCTTAAGAAAGTCAGTGTTCAGAAAGTGTTCAGAAGTACTGATTATGGTGTCTGTGTAACAGGACGTGTAATTATTTAATCTAATATCTTGCACCATCTTGTTAGATCAACCAAAGTTTATATATTTATTAATAGCCAACAAAGAATAAAACAAGTGAACGAGATAAGTCTAAACTCACTCAATCATTTATTTATAAAATAATTATTTTATATTAGTTAACCAAAATAAACATGTGTTTCTACTTTCAGGGCCCCTTTCAAAACTACATAATCCAAAAATTAAAGAGTGGTTATTCTATACCATAAATAAAACTAAAAGGGCCGATGATGGTGCTATCTCCATCTGATAGTACTTTCGCATTCCATTATCATTAAAGTGGACACCATCATCTAAATAGTCCTCGGGGGGAAACCGGGTCGATAGAGGCACTAGATTATAGCTAATAACCTTTTTCAAGCCACGATTTATAGCATTCCAGAGGGTGTTAACTCTTTCACCACTAAGTATGTGATGTGTGTTATTTCCCTGCACACTGAGTTTAAATAGCACATTTTGAGTCAAACTGGATAAGGGTTAAAATTGATTAAATTGTCAGTAATTTTGGTTACAAACTATACATTTTCAGAAAGGAGAAAGGCTAGCCTGTTAAAATATTAAATGATATTTTGAAATAATATAACCCAGCAGGTAATAAACAGGTAAATACAGGTAAATTTTGCATATCATTCATATATTCACAAATTAAATAGAGAAAAAGTGTAAAAACAAATACAATGTTGATTAATAAATTGTGCCTAGTTAAACAGCATTTCAAACATAGTTTTAAAGTTGTACTTACAGTTTACAGGATGCTCAGGTTAATTACAGGTTCTGAACATTTCCAAAGTTCCAAAGAATATTTATACTGTTCATCAGTCTTTTTCAACACAGAAAATAACAGTTTTGCACACAAAATATATACACACATAATTATTTACAGTTAACACAATTATTTACAGTTAACACAATTATTTACATGAAGAGTTCCAGTACTCTACAGGTGTACTTGGGTGTGGAAATCTTTAAAACAGGTGTTTTTGGGGTTGCAACACAAGTACACATCACATTTGTCACATTTCATGGAGGTCTTTCTCTGTTTGTGGGGATTTTCTGAGTAGTGCACTCCAGGATTTGCATTGTTATAAACTTTATGCTTCAAGTTACACACATAACACAGGTGATTTGTACCTTCACCTGGCACAGGTAGATGATTTTTCCCATCTAGTCGAATCAGTGCGTTTGATGCATCACTTCTTGGTCGACCCAGCACAGCTCTTTGTCGTCCTTGGAAACCTTCAATGAGTTGATGCGCCAAGTCCAGCTTGAAAGATAACAGGTCTCGCCGTCTCTTCCCAGGTAGATCGTGGTCGATGGTGTGTCCCTCTATGATGTAAGCGTTGTATGTTGATATTTCAAGCAGTTTGCGCTCGCCTCTCCTATACCATCGCATTGTCTTCTTCTGTTTATTCAGTCTCGTCATCTGGTCCATTCGGTCGACACCACCCATATATTTCTGGTACTGCGACGAGGCTGGGGGGCAGGGGAATTCCACTCTGGTGCCATCTTTCTTTTTTCTTGTTGTTGTCAGTCCTTCCTGTTCAGGTATGAGACCGGTACTAAGGTAGTACACAGTACGATTGTCTTTCCAACTGTGGGCGATTAGTGAACCACTCTGTCGCCATTCCATGTGGCCTCGGGGGTTGTCGGTTTTCTTCGGCCTTTGATTTAACCAATTCCACAGGAAAACCTTTCCTGTGACATCTCACTGTGCCGCAGATGTAAATCCCCTTTGATTCCAGGTAATGAGTGAGAATTGGACTTGTATAGAAGTTATCTGTGTACACAGTTCTTCCTTCATTTTGAAGATGTTCTGTCAGTGCTATCACAACTTGACCACTCAGACCAAAATACTTGTTGACACCTTTCGTAAATCTACCAACATACACATCAAAATTGTGACAGTAAGCGGTAACTCCATCGGCTAGGACCCACATTTTCAATCCAAATTTAAAACAGGTTTATCTTTCATATAGTTGAAACTTAGCCTTCCTTTGAATGGAATCATAGCTTCATCCACCGAAATATGTTCATGTAAACATAATTTGCTTTGAAGGCATGACGCAAGTTGTCGATCATGTAGCGAAATTTAAACAGTTTATCATTGTGATTTACTGTGGCGTCATCCGAAAAGTGCAGGTACCTGCGTATTTGCATGAATCTGTCTCTTGAAAATATTTAGGAATTTCAGTCCGGATAAAGGGATATTCTGTACCTTGGTACCAGTACAATTCATCTCTGTCACAAGTTAATGTCCATCAAAATCAGTACGCCATAATAGGCTTTCATTTTCCTGATACTGTCACATTATACCACACTCCTTTGTTGTTTCCGGGCCGTCATTCTTTTTCTGGTGGCATTCATGTTTGTAAAATCTACAATTTTTTCAAAGATTGTATTTGAATAGGAAAAATAATCAATGGCCTTTGTGTTTATATCAAACATTTTCACGGGGCCCATTTGTTGTAAAGTTGATCGGCACCTCACCAGATATGGCTCACCTGTCCAGGTAAATGGGGTGCATGGTAAACCGTGGCAAGTCATCCTGCAAGTCATCGTCGGCATCGCTGTCTTCCATGTTGGCCTGTTGTATTATCTCTCGTTCCGCTCACCAATCTCGATCAAATCAAACTCGCCAAAATCCATATTGTCCCACATTTCATCGTCTGAAAACTCGTCATCCGAATCTCCGCCATTACTTCCAACACGTGAATCTTGTTCACACGAATCCATGGTTAAATATGACCAAAACAATGATAAAAACTTTGAAAAACTATTAGCAAACTCGGAAAAACATGGGCGCAGCCATTACTGAGTGTTTATGGTCGCGCGAGATTTCAGCTAATTATAATAACGCCGCGTCACTCGGCGCCAAATATGAACAGGTGTAACAAGCCGCTATACCGGCCTGTCGGGGTGAAAGGACTCGGCGATCGTAAGCCGGTATACCGGCCTGTAGGGGTGAAAGAGTTAAAGCGAGCTATTGTCATCCCAGGAGATTTTTTTTAAATCCCCTGGCAACAAATCTCCAACACCAACAGTCAGCCAACAACAATGCTTGGGATAGTATCGAGACTATTGTCATTACCGCCAAGGTGTATTTATCACCAATGACGGGTTATAACACTCTAGAGCCCGAACCACCTCCACTGTACGATCCGAATGCATACCGCCCCGACTGAGAAATCGACACTCAGTGGCTACACGCAGGTCTCCACAGGCGTGCTGACCCAACCACTTTACGTAACTACTACCGAAAATAGCCACTCTCGTCATCTTGTAGCATAGAATCTGTTTGCACTGATCCTTGGTTGGCAATTGGTATAATACACTCTCAAATGTATTGGTGTCCCTTAAAAGGGCCAAATTTAATACTATCGCTGCCTGATAGTATTTCGAATGCGAATGCGAAAGAAATACTTTCGCATTCCACTATCATTAACTCATTACCACATAGAGCCCTATTGTCTGCTGGCTGCTAAGCACTATGACCTACTTAGCAGGCAGCATCTCCATAAGACAATTTGCCAATTATCAAATAACACCACACAACAAAGGGAATTAGTTATAACGTTTTACATATACATCCTAGAGAAAAAATGTAATAACAGCTAATGTAGAGAAAAGGATGAATATTTTTAAAATGTTACTTACATTGTCATATTTGGTTATTACAAGTTTCAGGTCACAACAGAAGGTCACAAAACAATGCAAAGTGTTCCACTGTATGAAAAAGAATTATAATAAAAAAATTATGTTCTATTTACAAGTTTTAAGTGTTCCACTTGAATTTGTCCTTTGAATATCATTGAGTGTTATGGAATTTTGCATGGCACCCCTCCTTACGCAAATGAACCCCACACAGTTCATACCCATAAACAGTTTCTTTGCGCTTTCCACTTTTGCTGTGAATGTTCGCCGGTGCTTTGCCCATGTGTGTTTCGATGCAATCTCATATTTGCATTAGCAACGGGAATGTTCTGAATGTCACACATGGCACTTCTCTTTCTTGAAGTGACGCCTCCAACCAGGGCCCTGGCAAGCTCCCTCCGGAAGTCCAAGTGCGTGAATCGCTTGTGCTGGGTTCTTCTTTTTGATGACAAACTGTACAGAATATATGCGTTCACAAGGCATAGTTCACCAGAAAGAAGAACAAGTACTTACACCACCGTTTGCTCTCCCTCGAAACTCATACTTAAGGCGATATGCCGTTCATGTACTTATAGCTGTGTACAGAATGTGGTTGGTCGAGCTGCACCCAGTTGTTTCCAGTCCTCCTGCCTGCTTGTAGGATGTCTTGTGGCGGACTCCAGCTACTCAGCACTCACTTTCTTCTTGTCTTGCCAAATAACAGCTGTAATGTTTCTCTTCGAAGCCGACTGCACAATTTTTCTGTCTCCACGTTGCATTTTTTTCACACATTTCAGTTCATCCGGAAAGTGTCGCTGGTTTTGTCTAACCGTTCCACAAAAATATATACCGTCTTTCAACAGATCTTTTAGTAGTTTGACACTGGTGAAGATGTTGTCAAAATATATGTGGTGATGGTTTTCCTCGTAGATCATCATAGATCATCAGTTAGTTCAGTTAAAACTCCGTGTCCCAGGCCATTTTCGTACGTCTTGTCTTGCCCAAGTAAAAGTTACTTTGTGATGTATGACGTTTTGGATTCACATCTCATCCACACTTTCACTCCTCGTGTCACTGGTTTAGCTGGCATGTACTGTTTCATGGAGTTTCTTCCTGCAAATTTTATCATTCCCTCATCAATAGCCATCTCCCTGTGTGGTTTGTAGTACTTATAAAATGTTTCTTTCACCTTGTTCATGATCTAATTTAGAATAGCCGGTCATAGTGTGGAGATCTGCGTTGTGGTTCACTTTGTCGGTCTGCCACATGAAAATACTGCGTTAGTTTTTCATAATGATTGCACGTCATTGTTTTATTGAAACCATCATTTCCAGTAAATTCGTCTGTTGACCAGTACATGTTGTAATGTGGCTTGGAATTGATCCCCATAAAGATGTTCAGTCCGATACATACTCGGCTATTTCTTCAACAGTGGTTGCTATCCACTTTGGGTCATTTACGCCGGATTGGGCCATTTTCCAAATTGCATAGTTGTTTGTGTGGTTAACAATATTAACTGTAATATCAAAGGAAATAACATGTAAAAATAGTTAAACGGCGAAGCAGTATTTACATCAGAATCTTCAGGCAGTTGAGTTCCAGTTTCTTTGCGATAATCGTTCACCACGAAAGTGTCGTCAAATTGATCGGTCCAGTTCAGGTCACCGTCATCAGCGTCGTCGGACAGTTCATCGTCACTTCATTCAATATCACTTACTGATATATTTCCAACATCAATGTCAGAAATATCATCCCCTACTTGACTCATCAAAACCCTCAAATAATGACTCTCCATCGCTCTCTTCACGGTTTTCTTCCATGGTCGACATTTTGTAAAATTTTGTTACACGTGTTGTTAAAAAACCGAATATAACCTCTTTTTATTTATAAATGGTCATGACCAGGCTTGTGGGAAATTTCCATCAGACCTTGAACTTGAACTTCGGAAAAATATGTCTGTTTTTACCAAATATTACTGGTTATAATTGTTTTTTTTCCCGTACTCGTCAAAAGACATCTGCATGGAAATGCGCTTACACATCAAGACATTTCCATGGAGAAATGTACCACACGTCAAAGCACGGTTCTGTGTGGTAATGAGTTAAAGTGGACACCATCATCTAAATAGTCCTCGAGAAACTGGGTTGATAAGAGGCACTAGACTATAGCCAATAACCTTTTTCAAGCCACGATTTACGGCATTCGTGAGGGTGTTAAAGCGGGCTATTGTCATCCCAGGAGATTTCTTAAAAATCCCCCAGGGACAAATCTCCACCACACACACCCTCTCTGCACCAACAGTCGCTGACGCAACACCAGCAGTCGGCCAACAACATCGCTTGGGATAGTATCGGGACCAAAGTCATTACCGCCAAGGTGTATTATCACCAATGATGGGTTATAATACTCTAAAGCCTGAACCATCTCCTCCGGTTTTCGTGCTGGGGTGTCGTTGAACATTCATTCATTCATTCATTCATTCATTCATCTCCTCCGGTGTACCGCTCTGACCGAAAAAGTGACACTCATTGGCTACACACAGGTCTCCACGAGCTTGCTGACCCAACCGCTTTACGTAACTACTACTGAAAATAGCCACTCTCGTCATCTTGTAGCATAGAATCTGTTTGCACGGATTCTTGGTTTGCAATTAGTATAATACACTCTCGAGTGTTTTGGTGGCCCTTAAAAGGGCCGAATTTAATACTATCGCTGCCTGATAGTATTTCGAATGCGAAAGAAATGCTTTTGCATTCCACTATCATTAAAGTGGACACCATCATCTAAATAGTCCTCAGGAAACCGGGTCGATAGAGGCACTAGACAATAGCCAATAACCTTTTTCAAGCCATGATTTACGGTATTCGTGAGGGTGTTAAAGTGGGCTATTGTCATTCCAGGAGATTTCTTAAAAATCCCACGGGGACAAATCTCCACCACACACACCTCCGCACCACTAGACAACAATCGCTGATGCAACGCCAGCAGTCGGCCAACAACATCGCTTGGGATAGTATAGGGACCAATGCCATTACCGCCAAGGTGTATTATCACCAATGTCGGGTTATAACATTCTAGAGCCCGAACCATCTCCTCCAGTATACGATCCGGACAATAACTGCTGACGCAACGCATAGGGTAACTATGTGCTTACGGTAATCCATAATGATGTACTTTGTACAGGTGAGCATGAAATTCTGCCTTTTTTAACAGTTTCCGTCCACACAAATGGCATTTAAACACACGAACAGTGAACACATGATATATAGCCCAATGCCTCATGATTGACCGGTATGTCGAATACACCTTCTTATCACAAGCAGGGACTGGACAACAACTGCCCTCTCCAGGAAACGCTCTTCGGTCATCTCTCATTTCAAATCCCAGTCCTTCCATACCAACATCACTAGCTTGAGCCATCGCTGAAATTACTAAAACATCAAAATATTGGCATTTCATTCTTATTTTAAGCACATTTTATAGCCTCCCTTCCCAATTAAAAAATAACCACTCTTATTTAAAAAGAACCCAACTTATTTTCTAAATTTAAAATTATGGAAAAAAACAACAAAAAAACCCACCACAATCAAATAAATAAAACATTGAAAAAATGTATATTAACATTCCTAAAAATAAAAACCCTCTCAACGGACGCCTGACCACGGGAAACTAGCAAGAACTTACTAACTACCCTGCATGCACCCCCCCCCCCCCTCCCAACTTCTCAAACTTGTTCTTACCCATACATTCATAGAATAACACATCTACCCCGTCATATTCAACCTTGAACCTAGACTTCAGTTCACACCCTGCTACATCATGCAGTAACTCTTTGTAACTTGCAACCAGCATACCTACATCATCACCATCAACCCTGTTCAGTCAACATCAACAATACGAGGAACTAGTCATTATGCAGACGTCAATCCCTGTCAAATAATAATTTGCATAAAGTTTCAATATATTGTTTTAATACATGTATTAAGATCAACTGTTTTATAGCTTGGGGGTCTTTGCTTTTTTTTTGGAGGTCAGTTTTTTGCTGAACCAGAAGGGACCTGTTTTGTGCTCCACCTATTGGGATATGTCATTGCTACATTTATCAGTCTTAACAAAAAAACCCACACATAACAGGGCTCACACTCGGATATGTGAAGTTTTTCATTGAAAATTAATAAAAAGTGGCCAATTTAAACTAAAAAGTATATATTGTAGCCACTGTGTATAACAAAAAAAGAGAAGTGTTTTGCACAAGAAGCTGTATCTTCATCTGTTGCTAGAGTCGCTAATTTGATCTTCACATGGTCTGTTCAAGAGTACCGACGCTATTCTTTATCGATCAAACCGTTGTCACCATTTTGATCAAGTGTTAAGCGCTCGCCTGATGCGCGATCAATCTAGGATTGATTCCAGTCGGTGGGCCCATTGGGCTATTTCTCGTTCCAGCCAGTGCTCCACAACTGGTGTATCAAAAGCTATAGTATGTACTATCCTGTCTGTGGGATGATGTATATAAAAAGATTCTTTGCTGTTAATAAAAAGAGTAGTCCATGAAGTGGTGACAGCAGGTTTTCTCTCTCATATTTGTGGTCCTTAGCCATATAACCGTAAATAAAATGTGTTGAGTGTATCGTTAAATAAAACATTTCCTTCCTTCCATTTTGATCAGTTTGCAGAAGAGCTGTCAAGTGGCTGAGGTAAAGGGAGTTTTGGGTAACGAATTGGTTAGCTTGCAGGCTGGGCAGGGCATTGTTAGCCATTATTAAGAGTGTGTGGGATGCTTACCACTTTGTTTAATCATTGTGAAAGTATGGTTACAAGATAGTTTTATTAGAAAACCTGGTGAATAACTAGCCTAAGCATGGACTTGCAATTTTTTTTTTTTTTTAATTTACCATAGTTTGACACCCAATAGCCGATGTATTTTTTGTGCTGGGGTGTCATTAAACATTCATTATTTTTTTATTTTTTTTACCTATAAACTGCAGATAGCATGTGGTCTCTTTATATGTATGGAAATGGAAAATCACCACTTTTATACTTTTATTTTAAGAGTTTAAATCTCCCCACAACTACAATACACACATAAGATATCAAATAAAATATACAAGGCTTCTGGTCAGGATCGGGTATTATATGGAATTTCATCCATGTCAATGAAACCTGCAAATCATTTATCATTTCAAAGGTATAAGAAAGTCTATTTTTGTACACCACTAGAGCACATTGATTTATTTATCATCAGCTGTTGGATGTTTCCATTAGTAACAAGGGATCTTTTATTTCTCCCACCCCTAGTTATGCATTACGGGCCTATTCCATGATGTAAGCCCCATACAGACGTCATTGCATTTAACATTGTCATAGTTTTAGGTCAATATTTTTAAAATTAAAATTTGTTAATTTGTAGTGTTAAATATAATTTAACACATGAAACAAACACAGCAAATATTATAGTATAGTTTATTTATGTTAAAATGGTCAAATAAATAAAAGTTACTTTTTCAGCCATCTTTGTCTGTTCATGTAAAATAAGTGTATTTATCGAATGGATGAGAGAAAAAGACTGTCATGTGGGATAGAAAAAATACATCCTTAGTGGTGGAAATTTCAACCCTTGGACTTGAAAACCTCATCCCAGGTGGAAATTTCCTCCACCATGGGTGTACTTTTCTATCTAACATGACCACATATGATGCAGTATCCCACAGAGAGAATAGCACATACCACAGCATTTAATAAATGTGGTGCACCGACTGGAGAAAAAAAAAATAGCCCAATGGGCCCATCAACCACTTTTAATCGGGAGTGTGCTTTACCACTGGGCTATGTCCCATCCCCTCGGTCTAAAAAAGAACTAAATATGGAATGTTGTCAGATGGTGCAACAGCATCGGACTTGTTATATGAATTACGTTTGAAAAATTATTTAATAATTGTACTATCAAAAAAAAACACAAAAAAACTTCATACCCATCATGATTGGGAGACATTATTGTATTTATCATTTCATGTGTGGATATGTTGTAGTCGATCAAATTAGTGTAATCTAGATTTTAATAGCACTGTGTGTTTTGTTGCGTCTTCTGTTACCAACAAAGACTTTTATATAATTAAGTAATTGTCGCCATTATATTGTATAGGAGGTCCTAGTAAGTTGGTAAACTTGTCTAATTCTTTTGTTGTTTATGCAATAAATATGTATTCAAACAAAACAGAGAATGAATGTACAAATGTAAGCATTCTGTGATACCAGTTGTGCAAGCTAATTATTTCATAAAAATAAAACAAGAGAACACCATTCCCTGTTCTCAAGTTTAATATCATGTAAACTGTATTCATTGCATTTATTGTTTGTAATAAAAATATATCCACCCTGATAATAGTGATAGTTTTTCTTTCATAGTTGTATTATTGTACCTTCATACATATTATGATCTGGGTACCATTGTCATATAACATAAATGTTATAGTCTTATTTGTAGGGTTGATCCGTGTATCTTTTCAAGCTGCAATCTTGCTTTACCTTTTAATAAAGTTTTATTTAACAACGCCACTATAGCACATTGATTTTTTTTTATCTTATCGGCTATTGGTTGTCAAACATATTGTCATTCTGACTGTTTAGAGGAAACCCGCTGTCACCACTACATGGGCTACTCTTTCCAATTAGCAGCAAGGGATCTTTTATTTGCGCTTCCCACAGGCAGGATAGCACAAACCATGGCCTTTGTTGAACCAAGTTATGGATCACTGGTTAGTGCAATTGGTTTACACCTACCCATTGAGCCTTGCGGAGCACTCAACTCTGGGTTTGGAGTCTGTATATGGATTTAAAATCCCATGCCTCGACAGGGATCCGAACCCAGTACCTACCAGCCTGTAGACCGATGGACTAACTACGATGCCGGTACACCTTTTAATAATACCAAATGCAAACACGAGTTTTTTTTGCTGGATTGTGTTAAATGCACATGCAGATACATGATGTTAAAACTGGCCACGATACATCCGATTTATTACTAGGGAAATGTGCAGCGATTTAAATTCACACTACAAGAAGCAGAATGCAACGAGTTGTAATTTCACTGAAATGGAATGTGACGTAGATATATCTAAGACCACCTAAAAGTGTATGTTATGGAGAAAATAAAGAGGAAAGTAAATTGAAAGCACGTGGCTATATTTTAACCATACTAAGACGAACAAGTTTAACAATGTATAGTGATTTCCCTAGAAATTAGGCAAGGCATGGTAGACCAAACACTTTTGGGGCATTTTCGGGGCACTTGTTTTAACATTAAAAATGCACATAAATTAATTGAAATAAACATTAATTTAATTTATGTGCTTGCGTTAATAAATGAATGGCAAAAGATATAAAATGCATATTTTATTAATTAATTACTGAAAAAGGCTTGTTTAATCTTAAGACTATTGAGGCATGGTGCTGCACCATGCTAAAACAAGCTATGGAAAACTACTGTAGTTCAACGCAAACTACTCTCGATGATGTGGTGGTTACACGTTTCATTTTGATTTGAAAATCTATACTGACAAATGATGCATCAGTTAAATCCAATCTCCAATTTTACATTGAAAGTCACGGTTTTCTTTTAAGCACATGTTCCAAATTGCTAACACTCGGAGAGAAATGCTTCTGCTGTCACATCATGAAAAGCATATCAAATTATGTGTGCACACTTTCTCAGTTTTTCATAGGGAGTTGTTTTCCCACAATACTCAATGCTTGGTCAAGATTTAAAACCTATTTCAAGCTAATAAAATAAATAAAAGTTTTTTGTTTAACGACACCACTAGAGCACATTGAAAAAGCTATTGAGGGTCAAACATTTGGTAATGTTAACAATCGGAGGATAGCATATACCATGGCCTTTGAAAAACAGTCGTGGGGCACTGGCTTGAACTGGGGTTTGATCCAAGACAAGACTGCATCAAGGCAATGCTTTACCACGGGGCGACATCCCACCCCTCAAACTAAACTAATGCCATTACATGAATGTAATGTGAGAAAGCCAACCAACTCATCCACACTGGGCGACATCTCACCCCTCAAACTAAACTAATGCCATTACATGAATGTAATGTGAGAAAGCCAACCAACTCATCCACACTGGGCGACATCCCACCCCTCAAACTAAACTAATGCCATTACATGAATGTAATGTGAGAAAGCCAACCAACTCATCCACACTGGGCGACATCCCACCCCTCAAACTAAACTAATGCCATTACATGAATGTAATATGAGAAAGCCAACCAACTCATCCAGATTATTAAGCCATAACCAATTAAAATTTGCAAATACTAACATGAGGGGCTTGTACATATCCAGCTGGACAATATGTAAAGCAATAAACTAAAATAATATAGACCAATTTTAAAAAGCTAAATTCGTCCACTTCATTGTTTCGTGGACTAGGAACATCCTGCAGGACAACATTGACACAAAAAGGCAGACTGTCTTTGATGATTAATTTATTGAATTTCCGACCCAATCCATCAGTGTTTGTATCACAGTCCTGTATTAACTGGCGATGTTCATCTTGTCGACGCCGTCCTCCAGTTTCTTGTTGTCCTTCTTCTTGTGTTTCTTGTCCTGCTCATCTATTGGGGCTGCCTTAACAAATAGAATCTTTTCATTTAAACCTAGCAACAAAGAAAGAAAGAAAACAAAAATTAATATCAGAATTATTAACGTATACTAATCAAAATCTGAAAGATTAGACTAATACAGTGCTTTTTTTGTTTTGTTTAATGACACCACTAAAGAACAATGATTAATTAATCATCGGCTATTGGATGTCAAACATTTGGTAATTCTGAGGAAACATCTTTCCTAATGCTGCAAGGGATCTTTTATATGCACTTTCCAACAGACAGGATAGCACATACCACAGCCTTTGATATACCAGTCACGGTGCACGGGATCGATCCCATACTGACCGCGCATCTAGCGAGCACTTTCGATGTAAAATGTACATGGTTTCAACCCCTTGGTACAGATGTATTAATTAGCATAATGTAATTAATTATGCCATTATACTGCATCACACATTTTCAAACACTTATTATAACTTTAAATTAGTAATTATATATTTTAAAGATCATTTCAATAATTCACAAAATACAGATTGGATAAAGGTGAACAATCCAGATAAAGGTAGATCAAATCGTAATACTTTCGTAAGAGCATGACTGTATTGTATATATATATATTATCCTATAACTTTACCATAATATCCATTTGATATTTTGATGTATTAACAGTGTTAATAAATAAAAAATTCCATCAGTGAGTCAATTGTTAACAATCCAACAAGGCCTGTACACCTGAACATAACAAGATTTAGTAAATATGACATTAAAATACATTTGTGCTAATTGTGATGACATATTATCGATGAAAGCAATTTTAGAACAGTTATTTATTAAATATAAAATTAAAGTGCTATTTTAGAAGTGTTATGGGATAAATAGCATTTGCTACTCATGTTTTTAGTATTGAAAATATCAACCTCGTCTAATTATTTGGTATTTGTCTCAGTGGAGCACTGACAAAGACTGATTAACATAGACTCGTTTGTATTTCCTCGTTAAAAAACTTTAGTGATGGATCCTCTATTTATGTACCTGGAGGCATGAACTTCCTGATCACCTCTGGAACAACAATCCCATCCTCGGTCTGATAGTTCTCCAGTATTGCACAGATAGTCCGTGTCGTGGCACACATCGTAGCATTCAGCATATGAACATAAGGAACCTACAAGCAGTATTCACACAGGTAAAATATTTTAACATAATGCCGACATCTTTCTACAACAATTATAAGACATCAATTGTTTTTGCCCGATCTGATTGCAAAGATCATGAATGTCCTAAAAGAGTTACATCATAATACAGTTATGGACATTTGGTCTTAACAAAGGGCTATTTTGACACTTAAATTTAAAACCCCACTGAATAGACTACTCCCAAAAAGCTGCATAAATTGTCGGGGAATTATCTTTTTACAGACTGAATTGTTTAGTTTGTCAGTCTATCATTGTGATTGAATGTCTGTACAGACTGGGAAGGAAAAGGAATGAAATGTTTCGTCAACACCACCTCAGTACATTTTTAACTATGATTATTTGGGGTCTCACAAATGGTCATTTCCACACAATTTGTCGAGAGAACGAGAGAAAACTACTAGTGCCTCATTGGCTACTCCTACCAATAAAAGAGCAATGGAACTTTTATGTTCACTTTTTCATACAGAACAGTACATATCACATTCTTTAATTGTGGGGTACTGGTTGAGACAGGGAAACAACCAAACTAGTCCCTATAGGGCGATGGATTATGTGACTGCGAGCGCTCTACTGGAGGCGAGCACTCTTATTGACTGAGCTAAATCCTACCTGTCTGTACAGACTGAGTCATGTTCGTAAAGATAAACAGAAGACCGAGTACCTCTTGGTTGAGTTTTTTGGTTTGACCGTATCGTATTCTGAGTCGTCTTGACTGGTAGTCGGTGCAGTTTGAGCATGACACTAGTTCTCGGAATGCTCCAGATCCCGGAAACCAGGCTTCCAGATCCAGCTTCTTGGCTGCAGCATTATTTAGTTCACCTAGAGGAAAATTAGTTTTTTAAAGAGTTAAATCATACAATGATTGCATGTATAATACTTTCCATAACCTCGTAAACCTATAACTTTATAAACTAAGTGTTATAATTAAATTTATATAGAAATCTGTAAATTCTTTCTTTGTTTTCAAGTATCCGAACACTATATTTGTTTACTGTTGATAAAAACATGGAAAATACACCATCTTGGAAATCCCCCCTCCCAAAAAAAAAAAAAGTTCATAAAGGTTAAGCATTACTTCACCCATTTATTGCCATTTTATATGCACAAAATCTCAAAGTCAAAGTTAATTAAAAAAACACTGCTATAGCTTGGTCATGTGAATATTTACTTTCTGTATGGTAAAACCAATGGAATATTTATCTGTACAATACAAACGGTATATACAGTCAAATCCACTTAATTGGATGTCGGATTATTGTATATTTCGGATATTTGAATATGTTTGTCCTGCACGGAACCATTTGCCATTATGGCAATACAAAATCCAACGGTTAATTGGATGTGTTTTTTAACGTGTTTTCGGATATTTGAATATAAAATTATCCTTGCCGAATGGCAATTGCATGTAAAACATAGGAAAGTTTGTGTTATGATCGTACGTAATACCATACTATCGTACATGCAGAAATGAATACTTTTAATTTTATTTAATTTCATTGTTAAAAAAAGGAGAAAAGACTTACAACAAACTTGTTTTCTTGTTTCTTAAATTATTTCGGATAACTCGTTATTAATCAATACATTTCCTAATTACATCGTAATTAATCCATGAATGGCTGAGACAATGCAGGACAATCAAGGATCAAAGTCGGTCATTCCCACCTTGTTGGCGGCCATGTGCGTTCCGTAAGCAAGCATCCCATGTCGGCCACTTTTGAAGCAGTGTATGTTTAATCCATAAATAAACACTTGTCAGATATTTTTCTCTATGAATTGTCGGTGACAGTAACAAACAAAAGCCGTTTGCTACTAGTGTTATTTTTAGCGGGATCTTTTGATCACGTGATTTTTCCTCTGCAGCTCACAATGTGAGGCCCCATTTGGGGTGACCGATTATGGTGATTACTGTTTAAATTGTTAAATGCCGACAAAAGGTAAGTTGTAGGAGATTTTCTTAGCAAGTTGGATTAATCATCTTTTGGCTATAAATATTGACAAGAACTTTTTTTCTTCACAATGTCAACATGGCAAATAAACGGAAACGAAACAATTTATCTTTGGCTCAGAAATACGACGAGATATGTGCCTAGTATCTCGCCAATGCTAACCCAGAACAAAAAAGACAGAGAACGGGAAAAGCAGCCAATGTGGAGAAGGCCTTATCAGAATGGTTTTCCATCGCCAGACAAAAAGACATTCCAATATAGGGCCCAATATTAGCGTTTGTGTTTGTGTTTTTCCTTCTGTTACATTGAATAACGGCCTTTCACTCATTTGACTTTGGCCAGTCTAGTTTACCTGTCAAATCAGTTACAAATGCACACAGATAATAGTCAGATAGACGTCCTGGTAAAATACATAACATGGAAATGACTACTTATTCAAGATTATATTGGGTGGTGAGGGTGGGGTCTTGTTGCATTTGATTTACAAATGTACAAAGAAGTTAATAACGGCCTTTTAATTATTTGACTGTGGCCAGTCTGAATGAGCTTCCGGTGGTTTTATCTGGGTCATTAGATGTTTAGTCACTTCTACTTCTAGGCGTACAAACGGCATTAACTGTTGCCTCTTGTATTTATCAAGTTTATAGACAAACTTGATAATGATAACAGTCACAATATGGAACTTGGAATCAGTATTTTATTAACACAAAATACTTACCGGTTTCTGACGAAAATTCCACATGTCATGCGGCCCAAATTGGGAGAATCGTAATTAGGGTTTGCATAAATCAACAAGAGTTCTTAATTGGGTATATCGTATGTCGAAATTGTACCTTTGGTTTATTGAATATGCCGCTTATTTGAATATAATTTTGTTGCACGAGGCACATCCAAATAAGCGGATTTGACTGTACCTGTAACTATATTTACGATCCTGTATGGTAAACCTAGAGACTTGTTAAATTTTTCGGCCACGTCAATCATCTGCTGGAACAATTCCCATGATTTGTTGTCTTCTGGTGAGGCGATACAGAACTGCTCCACCTGAAACATATAAACACACATAGACACAGGTATTCACAAAAATAAACCACTGCACTAATTTACAATATTCATCAACTAACAAATAATAAATAAATCTTAGATTTTCTTTTTGTCAGCCAGTGTTTTTTCCATTAGCAAAATAAAACCCCCAAAAAACCCTATTTCAATGTTGACATTAAACAAAATATTGTATGAAAATTTAGGCTTTATCTTATTATGGTCTAATCTACATATTGCAGGATATCTAACACAGCTGAAAAATTGGTTTTAATGTCCAGTGTTCATAATACAGGTGTCCACAAAAAGGAAGTGGGTTTATTTTTGTGTAACTTGTAAGGAGTATCACAAATGTTCAATTTTCAGAGACCTATTAATATTGTTTCGTTTATATATTTTTGCCAAAAACAATCTTGCAATATTATGCAACTAACATGCTGATTCCTATTTTAGACGGACAAAAAAAGAAAAAGTACCAGGCAACATGTTACTTAGTGACTTGGGTATTAGTATTTTATATAAATCAACCAAGAACAAGGAAATAGGCAACATACAATTAAATAAGACAAGCATTATTTTGTGTCCTTCACAAATATTCTTTAATATTAATAATTTATTCTGGATATTGATCTTCAACTGTTATAGAAATGAGGCCCATTTTTTCTAAATTAAACCACTGTGTATAACTAAAAGGTTTGACCTTCTCAAACTGATGAACTCGGAAGATGCCGCGTGTGTCTCTCCCATGTGAGCCGACTTCCTGTCTGAAGCAAGTCGAGTAGCCACAGTATTTGATGGGCAGCGAATCTGGGTACATCCACTCGTCGCGGTGGAATGCTGCTATCGGCTGCTCCGAAGTCGCTATCAGGTACTTCTCATCCATACTACCCTCCCCCTCCCCCTGCTTTTCACTGCCCTTACCCAGCACCTTTAAAAAATAAATATAAACTTATGCATAACATGTTACATACAGTCATATAGTGTAAAGTCGTTTTGCGTTAAAAACATTTTTTTAATCAAGTTCATTTCTTAAATAATCGCAATCTGTTAACATACTTTTGGTAAAAAAAATAGCACCAAGCAACTTAAAAGTGAGAATAAAACATGTTTATTTTAGTGCAGCTTGACTTTGTACTATTTTCAGCAATGTTTAAATCTGGAAACTTTAAAAAAAAAAAAAATTAACACACAAAATTAAAGTTACTATTTTACAGATTTAACACATTATGCGGAAATTACAACAGCTGAGGAAATGTGTTGGTTGTAGCTTATTTAGAGAAGCTTGAAACAATACTGCCTATCAGATATATAATCCTCAAATGTAACATATCAAGATCATACTATGTACTAGTAAGCTACTTTAACAATTGCCGATATATGGGGAATACAACAGATGGTTACAGGTGCCTCTGAACAATGCCGAAGTGACCACTGAACAATGTGAAGTGGTGAGACTAAGATGATGGGAAATGGCACAGATGGCCATAAGAGACAGGGCTAGCTCTGGGTAAGCAGAACCTTTTGGCTAATCATCTATTTAAATTTTTTAAATTGCAAAAACACAGTTAAGTTTCTAATAAAACAACAATAATTACATAAAATGTATTTGCCCAATTAAAATAAAACTTAACAATTGTTTTTAAATTTGCAATTGGTAAACTTGGTGAGTGCCAGAGCTAGCCCTGTGAGACACACTTTTCGCTTTGGAGAGACAAGGACTGAGATGTGGAATTGGATAGGAAGATTTGTGAGGAAAATCAAAGGATATAAATAAAGAGAGGCAGAGAAATAAACAAATAACTAAATCAATAATAGTTTTAAAGTCCTACCTTGTAGAGTTCGTCGTCGAACTGTGAGAGCTGCGCGACCTCCTGCATCACTTCTTTCCTCATGAAAAACGGTGTGTACAGTGGCTGGTAGCCATCAGCGTACAGCATTTGCATCGAATAGTTCACAAGGGCTTGCTCCAAGAACACAAGAGGACCCTAGCCAAACAAACACCAAAAACAAAATCAGAGCTAGATAATACTAGGTACCGATAGACAAATAGCCACCTCAATTAAACATTCACTTGTAACAAGCCAAGCTTTTTTTCTCTCAAGTCATATAATATGGTACAAAGTGACATGCATTAAGTCATTAAAAAGTGCAAGTCATAGTGCTCCATTTATTGGCTGCTTAACCCAGATCTGACAGAATACAGTAAATAAAGTGTGTAAAAGTATCTGCCTCAGTGGTGTCATGGTTAAGCCATCGGACAAAAGGCTGGAAGGTACAGGGTTCACAGCTCGGAACCGGCTCCCACCCAGAGCGTGTTTCAACGACTCAATGGGTACGTGTAAGACCACTACACCCTCTGCTCTCTCACTAACCAATAACAACTAACCCACTGTCCTGGACAGAACCCAGATAGCTGAGGTGTGTGCCCAGGACAGTGTGCTTGAACCTTAATTGGATATAAGCACAAAAATATGTTGAAATGAAAAGTGTACAGTGTTCTTTTACAATATGTGTTATATTTTCTTGCTCTACATATTATTATATTTTCCATGGATTGCTTATATTAAATAATATGTATTAGAAATGGTAAGTGGTGGACCCACTACTGGGTATAAACATGCCACAACAGTGACAGTGATTGTGAAGAATCAATCATTACCTTTAAGTAGTATCCTCTCCCACCGGCAACAGCACAACCACGCTCCATGTCAACACCGTCTACCATGACAACCAGGTCAACGTGCGAATACTTCTTCCTTATTGTACAATCACCATACGTTCTTTCAATTCCATTTTCTTCCTGTAATGAAAAATAACAAAACCTACTGAATTATAAAGCAATATGTTATAAATTATAAAAGCTTTTTTCACAAAGCAAATTAATTCGATTTATTATGACCAAAAAGTTGTTTTGTTTTTTCAATGCATATGTCACAATTGTTAACTAGAATGGACCATGATAAATGAACTCTTACATGGAAGTGAACAGAGTTGTGAGGCCTAAGGGGCTATTGACAGAGATGTTGATGTGATGGCGTTTCAACTACATGCTGACTGGGAACTAGTACTGGTATGCAAATCCAGCAACTAAGGTTTTTTTTTATTACTCATCTTTCCAACTATATAATTATTGACTTATTTTGTACACTAAGTTATAATTAACTAGTCTCAGAGCTAATGGTTTAACTATAACTAAGGCCAAAATCAATTTATTATATTAAGTGAAGTAAATATTACATATATGGGTATTCTAAAATACTTTGAAAAATTAAATAAATCTGTTTAAAAATAACACTGAACGTAAAGTAATAAAGACTTAAGAAAACATTACATTTATTAACAGTGCTGAATAACATAAACAAAATTAAAACAGAAAGGAGAAAAAGTACTATTACAGTGTTCGAGATTAAAAATTTTGGCCAGTATCCCAGTTGGATACTAACATTTCAAAATCTGGTATCCCACCAGAGAATTTAGTATTATATATATGGCATCCTGGTGGGATACTAGGTTCTTGAAGTCTGGTATCCAAAATTAAATTCTGGTATCCCCGGGATATCGGGATACTGTTAATCTCGAACACTGTATTAAAATTTCTGATATATTATTGCAAATAAATTTAACATGCACACTATATAATCAGCTTTGCAGTTGTTCATAAAGAAAGTTATTTTAAAATAGTCAAAACAAAATGCCAACAGGACCAGGTTCCCGTTTTAGAAAGCGATCTAAGCATTAAGATCACCTCCAATCCATGACTACTTAAGGTGATCTTAAAACTAAGATCACTTCGTCTCAACATAATAATTATAAGTATAAGTATAAGCTATCCAGGATAAATGTACACATGTATGTATGTATGGACGAACGTACCTCATCGTTGCTAACAATACATGTTTCATGTAAAAGATTTCCAATTTCTTTGAGTGATTCGTTGCGGTCTTGTTCATGCTTCGTTAAGCTGAAGTTATTCTCCTCCATGGCCTTGTCGATCAACACTCGGACAGCTTTCAGCTGGCATACCGTCAACGCCTGCAACAAATTCACACACATTTAAAACACGAATCCCAACATACAGGGATGTGATATATGTTAAATAATAAAAACCGAAATGATCTTTAAAAAGCTGAAACCAAATTAAAAGCCAATTTTTCTGTATTTTAGATTAACAATCTATTAACATTTATTTATAAAAATCTGATGAATCACAATCCCAGTGTATAATACTAAACTGATACACATGCATCACAGTCACAGTTAAAAAATTAATAAATTTTATTAGAAACTTCATGTGACTGCTCACATAGCACCATTTCAGAAGGGTAGTCTTTGATTCGCCTTGGTTTTGCTCATGGTAAAGACGAGTGTGTAAAACTAAACTACCTTTAACTGTTCTGCTGTCACTTCCTCCAGATTGTCTGCAATTTCAGCAGGCACCTTTTCATCATTTCCAACAGGTTCTTTTGCCTATAAATATAAACAGAATTAAAAATAAATAAACCATTCTTACGATGGGCGGGGTTTCTACCAAAGGGCAAAACGGGTATGGCGCCATACCCAAATTTCTTTCCAGATTATATCTTTTTAAGTTAACCTTTTGACAAAATTAACGACTCTCATCATTACTGTATGTTTTCTTAACCCTAACCTTAAACCAGTCGTGATGCACTGGCTGGAATGAAAAACAGAACAGTGGACACACCAACAGGGATCCCAATAGAACTGTGCATCAGCCGAGCATTTTACCACTCACCTACATCACACACCCAAACAAACAATGATCAATTAAGCTTAATTGTTTTTCTATTAATTATAACCATCTTCTCTGTGACACATTTCATCATTCTGAAGATGTCTTTGCTAGTCTAACTTCTTCGTTTCAAAATTTATACCTTCATTTTCTGGCCAATCTGCTTGCTGCACAAATTTTTCTGACGATTCAGTTGATCTGCACGAAACCTCACTGCACAAAGAAAGTCAATATCATTATTGTCATACGAGTGTTAGATTAAAGTTGCAGCTGTGCCTCCAATTGTACAACAGTTTCCTAATGCAGAATATAAACAACTAGTTTTAATAACAAAGTCAGGCCCGAATCTTGCCGGTCAAATGAGTGTTTTCTTCGCCGAATGTTGGCTAAAATCGCCATGTTATTAGCAGTAATGAGAAGTCAAAGTCGCTGTAAGATTTTGGACCTAATCCGATTTCAAAAATGAAATCACACAACAGATGTCAAGATCCCGACTTGTTTATTGACATAGCTCACTTGGCACTGTGTCACCATAATTTGGACACTGTTTTTACGGCTGACTGTATCGAGTATTATCAAAATCAACCAACAAATGTTAATACTCATGCCAGTTTCTGCGTGAAGAGATTAAATACATATATCGCTGTCTAATTCTTCAATAGCAATGAACCTAATTATTTAGCATAATTGTAAAATATATTTTAAAAATTGCTAATATAAGTTTAAAACCCATGTGTTTCAGGTTGTCCTGATGTGGTAGGCCAACATCCTACATTTTCCTTATATAGTAGAGACCGCACCGGAAGACTGGTAGCGCCACTCACATAGTTTACACTATTGCTGAATGCAAGGTTTAAAAAGCACATGTTAGTTAACGTCTATAAAACATTTATTGTTTAATATTGGAAGAATTCCAGTACTTGTAACAGGTATAAAATACATTGATAAAACTTTATAACAAATATAGAACTCGTTTTACTTGCCACTTTACGTTTTATTCAGTGGCAAAGTGAAAAAGTAGCAATATTGCATTTAATTATTGAAAAATAGTGTTGTTGTCATTATTGCAAGTATTTATTTTTGTGAGGTAATTATATTTAATTTATTACTCTTGCAGTACATGACAAAATTTAGATGTTTTGATTTATTGTATAACTGTGATCGCCCGTTAACATCTTCCTGTTTGTCTGTTTACTACAATTCAAGATGGCGGATATTTGTTTATATTTTCAATGATTTGTTATTATGAATACATTTATTGTGGTCCTGACACATCTGTTGTTAGGGAATCACATAAAAATAATCCCTATAACCACATCTTTATAATTAATGCATGTAGGACAAAATGTCCCTGGAAAAAATGTCAAGTCAAAATATCAACTATTAAAGTGGAAGGAAATGTTTTATTTAACGACACACTCAACACATTTTATTTACGGTTATATGGCGTCCGACATATGGTTAAGAACCACACAGATATTGTGAGAGGAAACCCGCTGTCGCCACTTCATGGGCTATTCTTTTTCGATTAGCATCAAGGGATCTTTTATATGCACCATCCCACCGACAGGATAGTACACACGACAGCCTTTGTTACACCAGTTGTGGAGCACTGGCTGTAATCAATTAAAGTGGTACCCTGGTAAAAATGTCAACTTTGACATTATACTTAATGTGTAAAAAAAACGCTTTTTAAAATCCTAACCATGTAGTCTACGACTTTTCGTTTCACCAATTAAACCACTGTTTGCACACCTTTGACAGCACTAAATGTGTATATAATTGTCTCAATAACACAGCATAGGTGATGTAATTTTGTTTTTTAATGCCACTAACTTCATTTTTTTAAAATCAAAAGACAGGCTGGCTAATAAGCCATACAAACAACAATGAAGCATTCTCTAATTATTCCAAATTTTGTAATTATGAAGAAACTCAATTTGCCAAAACCTAACACATACATCTGTTATCTCTCTTGCTCTGTCCTCCTTTTCCTCTCTCCCCCTCTCTCACTGTCTCACTTCTCTCTATCTCTCATATATAACACACACACAAGTTGACATTTTGACAGAGATACAACATTAATGGTACACATTTTGTCCTCTTACATATTGACCATTGACCTGTATATAATTTTTTCCATGGCCGACTTATGCTCTTTACTCTGTACAATTGAGTTACATATAGCACATGACGATGATGGTAATGTTCATTTGTAATGTACAAATGAGTTTTATTACATTCCACATGTTGTATGATATATGCTTATGCAACACAAATGGCCGTTTTCTTATGTTGAACCCTTTTTGGGGGTGGATGGGTATTATAATGACCAATCAGTCGATTATACTGATTATATTAATGGTACTGAAGGTATTTTATTTGAAAATAATGAATACATTCCTACAATTTTAAGTGTGCCAAACTTTATTTTTTTATTTTTTTGGCAAAACGGAGTTACCTAACCTGATTACAATTTTTTTTTGGGGGGGGGGGTTAGGACTAATTGAATTATTGTTTTGTTTTTTAATTTTTTTATTCTTTTAAAGGTATTTCTTCAGTATAGCAAACAATCAATATCATTCTTGTCATATTTAAAAAGTGTCCGCAGTCCCTATATATCGTACCGTCACACGTTTTCGATCGACACGGGTTTCTGATCGCTCATTTGTAATTGCAATAGTGCGAGAATGCGCAAGCATTGACGTCACCACAAGAACGAAAACGAAAGTCACTGCTTTTGTTCCGAGAGAAAAATGCTGTGTGTCAAGTTTCCAATGGTAAGTTTTAACTCAAATATCATAGTATATTTTATCAGTTTTCACTAATGTACATATTTGGTATGAAGAAAAACGGACATCGATTGTGTCTCAAGAAGAGGAGCAAACTTTAGTGACACATGTTGAGTTTATGTCATCTGTGGGCTTTGGGTATACCCGCACTGAAGTCCTTAATATTGCCACAGACCTTGCTGTTCATCTTGGCAAAAGAGAAAAGGGTGAAAAACCATTTTCCCTGCGATGGTTTTATGGGTTTATGAAGCGATGGCCCGAGCTTAGAGTTCAAAAACCATGATCACTTGAAATCATGCGTGCCAAAGCAACATCAAAAGATACCATCAACAAATACTTTGATAGCCTGGAAAAGATTTTAGACAAGTATGATTTACGAAACAGTCCAGAGTCCATCTACAACATTGATGAAAAAGGCATCGTAGAAAATCACAAACCCCCATCTATTGTTGCATCACGTTCCAATGTCCCAGTTGCTGTAACAACGAGCAGGTCCAACACTTACTACGGTTATTGGGTGTGGAAATGCCCTTGGTGTTGCCATACCACCGTACTTTGTTTTCAAGGGAAAGTGCATGCGGGAGGAATTGTTAGCAGGTTGTACGGCTGGCACTGCAGGAACCGTTAGTGAAACGGGTTGGTCGAATTCTGATATTTTTCAAAAGTATCTTAAAGAACATTTTTCAAAGTATGTTCCAGCAGCATCTTCTGACAAGCCTGTCTTAATTCTTTATGATGGTCACACGTCACACATAAATGTTTCCCTGATCCAGTGGGCACGTGAGAGGCACATAATATTATTTGTATTACCTGCTCACACATCGCATGTTCTTCAGCCAATGGATGTGGGATGTTTCGGCCCGTTTGAAGAGCATTTACAATGGCATGAGACATACCTGCAAACGCGAACATGCAACATCGGGTACATTTAAAATTTTGCACTCCAGTTAGGGTTATACGGAGACATTCTGAATTTTGGTGTCCTTGCCATAATGAAATGGAAGAGTAATAATCACTGGAGTAAAAAAAAACTAAAAAAAATTATGTAAAATATGTTAAACGTTTAGCCTAAATTTTTCTTTATTCTGAAAGTTAAGTAACATTGATTGAAAGTTACAAACATTTTGAAATCAGTTATATAACGTGGAATTAAGTGTAAAATATGACATCAATAGTGCTCCATACAACGCAACAGCGACCGAGAAAATAGCCGACCAACGAAACGATCGAAAACATGTGACGTTACTAAAATACAGAGGAAATTCCTTTACGACAAAGCAAGACATTTTCTCCAAGGATATTATGGAATTCATTGCAGATTACTGGTGTTTTATGTGGTAAACTATTGTGGCAACAGGTAGGTAAATTATTAAATACTTACAATCTTTTATTTATATTTTATTCATATATTTCGCTTAAACGATCGAAAACACGTGACGCCAGGATATAGCTGTCTGACAGCAGAGCGATTATAACCACCCAAATGTCTGTATAGCTCTCAACTTCCATCCACACTTTGGATTCTTTGTTGGAAAGATGGTAGTTTGATACATCAACCTTCAACAAATGCAATGTGACCAACTTTATCACAAACACTGAGTTACAGAAACTTACATTCCCTCTGTCCCTGAAGGCCAGTGAATTTGATCATCATGTTAAACTGTAGCCCGAGTACTCTGACTGTAAGAGAGCTAGACGGACATTTGGACATAAACACACTCTCATTACAGTCAGAGACCAACCTATGTCTTTTTTTGGCAATTCCTGACTACCAAACGGTAGGCAACGAGTCCCGCTCTAATACCACAACAATCCTATGTTTGACGTCAAATACCTTTACATCAATCATTTTCGAGTTAAGTGATACCAAAAAATCCACATATTAATCACTAATACACTTACTACAGAAAGAAACCCGACAGCACCCACATTCAGCTACGCTTCGTGACACTCCGTCGCAACAACATCATATCAAGCGAAGTTACAACATGGAAGAGTTGGCTAATGCCGTTTTGGATGAATTTGGATTTCATTACGTCATTAAACCAAAACAATTACACATTATTGATTCCATTTTGAATTTGAAGGATACATTTGGGGTGTTATCGACAGGATACGGCAAAAGTATGTGCTACGTACTGCCTCCTCTTATGAGACGACCCCTGTAACTACTGCACAAGGCGGAATCGCCCAGTCTCGAAATAGATCGCCGAGCTTTGTAATTGTTGCAACGGAGTGTCACGAAGCGTAGCTGAATGTGGGTGCTGTCGGGTTTCTTTCTGTAGTATGTGTATTAGTGATTAATATGTGGATTTTTTGGTATCACTTAACTCGAAAATGATTGATGTAAAGGTATTTGACGTCAAACATAGGATTGTTGTGGTATTAGAGCGGGACTCGTTGCCTACCGTTTGGTAGTCAGGAATTGCCAAAAAAAGACATATGTTGGTCTCTGACTGTAATGAGAGCGTGTTTATGTCCAAATGTCCGTCTAGCTCTCTTACAGTCAGAGTACTCGGGCTAGTTAAACTGTAGAAGACGGCTTCTAGATATTTTGTCCCAGCATATTTATAAATATCGGCCAAGTCCATTCTATGTGCTCTTGAAAAGATTAAAATTATGATCAATTTGAATTTAAAATGAATTAAATAAATAATGTTAAATATAACCAATGAATCCTGAACCGATCACTGGTCCAGTTTTTTTAACTTACTCTTTCTCCATGCTGTATCGTGTTCTATTACTTTATCAACCAAAGTTACGTCTTTAAATCTCTTCCTCTGATTTTCTTTTATTTTCTCCGGGTCGCCGCCTTTATCCGTTCTAAATAATTCAATGTCCAAAACCATTTTGATTCACTTCACTTCCTCGTTTCTAAAAAACTTAACGTAACGTCAACAACTAGCCGGTCTATCAACGTGGGAATGGTGACGCATGCGCATTTAGCGGGATAATTCAGTGATCTATTTTTGATAGATGATCAAATATGTTTAACGAATTGTACAAATATTTTTTTAAAAAAAACACAGTAAAAAAATATCCCAAATAAATCCAAATCAGTGTGTCTGAATGCCATTGAATAATACATTATCTTTTTTTTTTACATGACTAAATTATAAATGTCATACAATTTTTACTCCCACAGGATTGCATCACGTTGCTGGTTGCACACCACTTATATGCTGTTGGTTGCACCACGCTTACAGCATGTGCACTTTGATGATTTCTCTTAATAAACATCATAAATCGTGATAAATAGATTGTACACATACATTATTGTAAAACTGATATTTGTTATGTTTTAAAGTTTTTACTCTTTATTACAACACAGATAAGAGGAGGGTGGGGTGAGGTGGGGGTGTATGTAGTGTGTGGTGATTTGGGGTGGAGGGAGGGTGGGGGGAGGGGGCAGAGCGAGAGAGGACATGAGCCTAACAAAGAATTTAATCCCACAGCCACTTTAAGGAAAATCTGTCTTTGATACTGAACTCTTTCTGAAGCTTTTATCTACATGTATTTAATTTTTCATACTAGTTATTCAAATTCCTCTTTGTAATTCAATACCATTTATAGTGTATATTGTTATATAACAATTACAGTCAATATGTTGTTTGGTCCTACATACTATAGTACTAAAATCAATTAAATATAAATTTTAATTAAATATTCTGGGTTTTTCATAGACCAAATTTAGTTCTGGCATCTTTGGATGTTTTTTAACCTTTTCATATTCATCAATAAATATATTTAATAAATAACATGTTGGCCAGAAGCAATTTAGTACGAGTATTTTTTGTAAGAGAAACATAAGTCCTATTTAGTGCTAAGCAAGATGCGTATTCAAAATACACTGGTAATTTGTGAGTGATGGGTAGCACTGAAAAGGATATTTTTTTTGTGAAAAGAAATTTAAAAGTTCAAGGGCCATAACTCCCAAAAATGGGTAAATCGCCATGAAAGTCAAACTTGATATGTAACACCAGCCTCGGTGGCGTTGTGGCAAGCCATCGGTCTACAGGCTGGTAGGTACTGGGTTCGGATCCCAGTCGAGACAATCCAGATACCGACTCCAAACCCTGAGTGAGTGCTCCGCAAGGCTCAATGGGTAGGTGTAAACCACTTGCACTTACCAGTGATCCATAACTGGTTCAACAAAGGCCATGGTTTGTGCTATCCTGCCTGTGGGAAGCGCAAATAAAAGATCCCTTGCTGCTAATCGGAAGAGTAGCCCATGTAGTGGCGACAGTGGGTTTCCTCTCAAAATCTGTGTGGTCCTTAACCATATGTCTGACGCCATATAACCGTAAATAAAATGTGTTGAGTGCGTCGTTAAATAAAAAATTTCTTTCTTTTGATATGTAACAGTACATGATAAACCTATATACAAAATTGCAGCTCAATATTTCAAGGCATTGTGAAATAAACATCCGGAAAACTATATGTGAGTAGATGGATGGACAGACAGACAGACAGACAGACAGACAGACAGACAGACAGGGACAGAGATGAAACCTATAGTCCCCTCTGGTTGGACTAATAATGTGTCAGTACACTCAAAAATATTAAAAACAATAATAAACTATAAACAACTGGAATATTTTATTGAGCAAATCAAAATTATTTCAAATACACACATACAATTAGTATTAATGATAACATGTTATATTAAAGGAAGTCTGTACAATGTTCATTTCAATATACTAGCTATTAAAGATATAAATTGTCAAATAAAAAAAATAAAACTAATGGGTATTAATAAAATGACGTAAGCATGAATCAGTTAAATTGTAACAACAATTTTAACAGACATGAAATTTCAAATCGCTTATGTTTTTATAGTTGTACTTAACTAATAAGTACCACGTTACAGATGTAGATGTATTTATTCATCAATTGATAAGTGGTAGATCCAAAGGAGAAAAGATCACTGATTATAGCTGCTCTTAATTTTTCTTATTTAATTTTTAATGTCCTTGATCCCAACAGTGCTGAAAAACCTGCAGCATATTAGGACTTTTTTCAAAGCACACTAATGCATTCCACAATACATGAAAACTGCATATTCTGTCAAATGTTTTTTGAAAAGCTAATTTTTTCAAATATTTTGTCCACTGTCATTATCAATCCTGGTCAAACATGTTGTTATGGTACCTTCAGAGAATGAGAATAATTCATAAAGCAGGATTCATACACTTTGTTATCAACAAAATTCCACTACTTTTCATGACTTTTTAAAGGTAGTTTTCATTACTTTTTTGAACATTTTCAAAGATATTTCTGCAATCATCATCATATTATGATGAGATTACAATGTTTTGATGTAATAAATGCATCAATTCTTTCATTATTTTAAATGGCAAAAATTTTATTTTCAATTTTCCATAATCCAACTAAAAATTCCATAACTTTTCAGACCATGAAAATGACATTTACAAATTCCATGGCTCTTCAGGATTTCCACAACCTGAAAGAATCCTGTAAGAATGTATGTTTAAGTTATGCATAAAAGATCGTCAAACTAGTTGTACACAACTAGTCCTACTGCTAATATACTGCACAGGTTCAAACGTTTATTTGTAGCTCATTGGTTTTTACATCATTAAGTCTCACACTGGAACACATTTTGGTTTAACCAATTTTCAGAAATATAGAATATTTCCTTGAAAAAGTGCGTATCATCAAGTTCCAATACAAGAAGCTGATAGGAAGTTCACAGGATTCGAGGCAAATGGGTGAGTGCTAATGCCTTCCCATTAAGTAAGACTGCCCTTGAAGCTTTATAAATACTCAAAGAGAATGCTAGAAGGAGCAGCCCTACAATCCATAGATGAAAGTCACCCATTTGTGGCTGAGTGTGACGCTTCTGAAGTTGCCATATCTGCGACATTAAACCCAGGTGGTCAGCCAGTTGCATTCACGTCAAGAACACTGCAGGGTAGTGAACTACATTACCCACACGTAGAGAAAAGAGGCCACAGCTATCATCGAAGCTGTACGCAAGTGGCTCTATTTTCTGGCTGGTTGCCATTTCACACTGGTAACGGATCAGCGCTCTGTAGCCTTCATGTTGGACAACAGGAAACTTTTAAAAATCAAGAATAACAAGATACAAGACTGGAGAATTGAACTAGCTTCATTTTGCTACACTGTGAAGTATAGGCCTGGAAAGAACAATGTGGCTCCAGACAGTTTTACTCGTGCATTTCTTTCTTCAGTATCAACATCTAGCCTAGATGACATTCATAAAGCCTTGTGCCAATCAGGTGTGACTCGAATGTTGCACTTTGTAAGATCAAAGAACTTACCATTCTCGACTGAGGAGGTGAAGAGAACATGCTCTATTTGCAAAATATGTGCTGAACAGAAACCTCAGTTTATCATCCAACACTTGATACATTGGTCAAAGCAACACAGCCCATGGAACGACCGAGTATCGACTTCAAAGGGGCCATTGCTGTCAGCATCACGCAACGTGTACATACTGACTGTAATAGACGAGTTATCATGTTTTCCATTTGCCCTGCCCAAACATGCACTCATCTACTGTAATCAAATACCTCGACCAGTTATTCACTTTGTGTGGATTGCCTAGCTACATCTATTCTGATCGTGGATCATCCTTTCTGTTGGAGATTAAGAGCTACTTATCACAAGGAGGGATAGTGACAAGCAAAACTACTCTGTATGATCCAATTGGGAATGGACAGGTTGAAAGGTACAATGGTATCATTTGGAGGGCTGTTTGTCTTGTACTGAAATCTTCTATTCTGCCAGATTCCCAGTGGGAACGTGTGCTTCCAGATGTGCTACATTCAATCAGATCGTTTCTCTCAACATCCACAAATACAACGTCTCATGAGAGATTCTTTGGCTTCCAACGAAGATCATCGTTTGGTACTTCAATCCCAACATGGCTGACAACCCCAGGTCCAGTCCTACTTCTAGATTTGTCCGATCAAGCAAGAATGATCCGCTGGTTGACCAAGTCGAGCTGAAAGAGGTTAGCCCAACTTATGCCCATGTGCGGTATATGGATGGCCGTGAATCAACTGTTTCTTTCAGAGACTTGGCTCCTTACCCAAACAATACCTTAGATGCTCAGTGTGCATCTTGGGACAGTATATCCAATGTTAATGTTACTGATGATCATCAGGTCAGTCATGCTACTGATGTGAGTGAATCTATTACTCCACTCGCTACTGACATGAGTGATTCCACTGTTCCACACACCAATGTGTTTGATCAAGAACTAATTCCTACCAGAGATATACGCTTGTGATTCGACATTCCACTCATGAGATAAAGAAACCTTCTCGTTATGGCTGGTGATAAGTGATTTACCCGTATCCGTAATACAGTGAATTTTCTTCTAGGACAGAATGACGTAACATTTATATTATATATTATGGGACAATAACTTTGCACTGGTGAGACCATCATATTGGTAATGAGGTATTCTGGTTTGAAAGTTTGTTTCTTTCTGTTATATAAGTTTACAGTTAATTAAAGCCTACATTGGATACAACATTCACTTTTGATTAATTAATTTTACAGTTAACTATATTAGGTTTTAAAAGTTTACTATAAAAGAATAAAAATCAAAGTTCTCCATGCTTATGAGATGGTTCCAGTTCCTTATTGGCATTTGATATTAAATGATAATAAAAGTTTATGGCCTTTTCGTAGTCCTTCACAGATATCCTTTCATTGTCGCCATGGAAACGAGCCATATCTTCCGGGTACATGTAGGTTGGAGAAAAACGATAAATATTTTTTGTCATCTCCACATAGTGACGTGTGTCTGTGTTGCCAATCAGTGTAGCTGAAAAGAAAAAATATGCAATCATGAATGATATGATCAGGTCTATACATACCACTGAAAATCTGAAGATATAGTTACTTTCATTATAATGAATGATATGATTAAATATACACTAATCATATTCAACATATTGAAAATCAGAAAATGTAGTTATTAATTTTTATCATCATAAAAAAAAAATCCCAATAAAGGGCTTCTAATATTTTTATAAAATTCACTAGTTATGGGATCAGTGATTTAAAAAATTTACTAGCCACAATAAAAAATTCACTAGCCCTACTTTACTTTAAGTTAAAATAATTTTACTAATTAATAGTAATAATCAGATATGTCACATAAAAAGGGAGATAGAGCTTACATGTATATTTAAAAAATAGACTTAACTGCAGCATTTGACAATTTTGTTTTCACTAGCCGTCGGGCATGGCAATAGTAGTTATTTACTAGCACAACATTGAATATCACTAGCCATGGGAGTAGGGCTACCATAGTCTAGAATCCCTGCAATAGTTTTCCCATATACAGTGAGACCCCTCAAAGTCAGACTCTGCAAACCCGAATTGCCTCATAACCAGATGTTTTTAATGATCACTTGTTAAATATCAGTACAGAATAATAACTATCCAAACCGGACCCCCTTGAAAACATTTCACTTGGTTCCATTGGTGTCCGGTTTAGAGGGGTTTCACATTTCATGTATTTCAAGGATTGTCTGTTACTTCTTTTATATTCATTGGGGCATGAACCAAAAAATATCATCTGCATATTGTTTGCATAAGACTGCAGATTTGTTTTTTTCATAGTATGAATCATACTCCAATGAATGTAAACAAAATAACAGACAATCTTTAGATATAAATTTGAAATATCAACCACACTTGTATTGGTTTTATTATTTTAAATGTATGTGTGCTATACCTGGTGCTACAACCACTCCTAGCCACACTTGTCGGATACTGTTCTTCACCATCTGATAACCGAAGTCGTCGTCACCAAACGGAGACTGGGGCAATGATTCAAAGGCGTCCATTATTTCTATCTTCACTCGGTCATCATCAATCAGCTTTCGGTCATAGTCTATAACCTAAAATTATTCATCGAGTCTGTTCACAAACAGTGGGCACCATACAAAAATCCTCAATGGCAGAAAATAAACACATTTTGTAAAACAGGAAAACATGCCTAGAGTTTATCAACATGTGAGAAACCTTTTGTAAAGATAACTTTAAAAATAATATAAATTTTTTAAAATTCTGAGAGCATTCCAGTGAATACTTGATGCATATGTTCAGAAGTTGAATTATCTTTTTTTTAAATATATTTTCCAAGGGAGTATGACTTGACCACACTTAGTCTAGACCCTCCCCCCCAATCTGCATAAATTATTGTACATGCTACTGCAACCTGCTTCTTAAGCAATAAGTTGAGGGGCCTATAAACAAACCTTCCTTTGCTAACAAACATGCAAACATTTGGTAGATTTATCAATAATGTTTTACAATATACTGGCAGTTGAGATATAATGTTGTTCAGATTCGTTAAAATAAACAACATGTACTTACATCTTGAACAGACTGAGCGGGATGAATTCGATGATTAACAATGGCAGAGGCTTCAGGTGGGACTACATTAGCCTGGAAAATGGAGATAAAGAAATATGAAATGAATGATGAATCTACATATCCTGTGTTCGAAATAAGCACTTGTCTGTTTGTCCCAACAAGTGAAAATCTATTCGGACAAGCAAAATGTGCCTCGTTGGTTGTCCAGTGGACAAGCAAAAATTGTCAGTCCAGTTTCATTTTTAGCAATCACAAACATCATCCTGATACTTGAATAAAATAAACCATTTATTTGGACAAGTGAAAATATTGGTGGACAAGTAGATTTCTTGATGTATTTGTCTGGTGGACTAGTAAAACATTCTGTATATTTCTATCACAGATATCTGAACCATTTGTAACCATAAAGATACTTAAGTTCACAGGGTTCACCCTTCCTATTGTCAAATTAGCTAATTTCTATTTTTGTTAATAAAGTACTTACAACATTTAAAAATAATACTGGCTAATAAATGTTTATTGAAATTGGCCACTTTTTAACAATTTTCAAAGAAATACTCTACATATCTAAAAATGAGAACTGGCTAAAACAAAATTGTTTCAGGTGAGAGTCCTGCTGAAGTTTAATCATAAACATGCTAGAACGGGTCAACATGTCATCATAAACAGGCTAAACAAAAGAGTCACAAGTCATTGTCTTGTCTTAGGGTTTTACATGAACATTCAGAACAAGCTGTTGTAGGACACGCCTGTCAAAGGCGCACATGTTGACTCGCACCAACTCTTCCATCTATGACATCATCACAAGTCAGTCATACGTAAGCAATTTCAAGACTGGTTAGTCTCAGGTCAACCATGTTGCATTATAAAAAGGCTAACAAAGGTCACAGGTCAGCCATATGTAGGCATTTACAAGGCTACAGTCACAGGTCAGCCATATGTAGGCATTTACAAGGCTACAGTCACAGGTCAGCCATATGTAGGCATTTACAAGGCTACAGTCACAGGTCAACCATATGTAGGCATTTACAAGGCTACAGTCACAGGTCAACCATATGTAGGCATTTACAAGGCTACAGTCACAGGTCAGCCATATGTAGGCATTTACAAGGCTACAGTCACAGGTCAGCCATATGTAGGCATTTACAAGGCTACAGTCACAGGTCAGCCATATGTAGGCATTTACAAGGCTACAGTCACAGGTCAGCCATATGTAGGCATTTACAAGGCTACAGTCACAGGTCAGCCATATGTAGGCATTTACAAGGCTACAGTCACAGGTCAACCATATGTATGGGCATTTACAAGGCTACAGTCACAGGTCAGCCATATGTAGGCATTTACAAGGCTACAGTCACAGGTCAACCATATGTGGGCATTTACAAGGCTACAGTCAGGTCAGCCATATGTAGGCATTTACAAGGCTACAGTCACAGGTCAGCCATATGTAGGCATTTACAAGGCTACAGTCACAGGTCAGCCATATGTAGGCATTTACAAGGCTACAGTCACAGGTCAGCCATATGTAGGCATTTACAAGGCTACAGTCACAGGTCAACCATATGTAGGCATTTACAAGGCTACAGTCACAGGTCAGCCATATGTAGGCATTTACAAGGCTACAGTCACAGGTCAGCCATATGTAGGCATTTACAAGGCTACAGTCACAGGTCAGCCATATGTAGGCATTTACAAGGCTACAGTCACAGGTCAGCCATATGTAGGCATTTACAAGGCTACAGTCACAGGTCAACCATATGTAGGCATTTACAAGGCTACAGTCACAGGTCAGCCATATGTAGGCATTTACAAGGCTACAGTCATAGGTCAACCATAAGATTATAAACAGGCATCATCATGATGGTAAATGTGCCCAGCTCAACAAAGTGAAATAACTAAGTACATAATATGTATGTATTTTTTAGAGTCAAAGTGACCATGTCAGTATGCTGACTATAAGTATAATAAGATAGGTGACCATGTCAGTATGCTGACTATAAGTGTAATAAGATAGGTGACCATGTGAGTATGCTGACTATAAGTGTAATAAGATAGGGGACCATGTCAGTATGCTGACTATAAGTGTAAGTAATAAGATAGGGGACCATGTCAGTATGCTGACTGTAATAAGATAGGTGACCATGTCAGTATGCTGACTATAAGTGTAATAAGATAGGTGACCATGTGAGTATGCTGACTATAAGTGTAATAAGATAGGGGACCATGTCAGTATGCTGATTATAAGTGTAAGTAATAAGATGGGTGACCATGTCAGTATACTGACTATAAGTGTAATAAGATAGGTGACCATGTGAGTATGCTGACTATAAGTGTAATAAGATAGGGGACCATGTCAGTATGCTGACTATAAATGTAAGTAATAAGATAGGGGACCATGTCAGTATGCTGACTATAAGTGTAATAAGATAGGGGACCATGTCAGTATGCTGACTATAAGTGTAAGTAATAAGATAGGGGACCATGTCAGTATGCTGACTGTAATAAGATAGGTGACCATGTGAGTATGCTGACTATAAGTGTAATAAGATAGGGGACCATGTCAGTATGCTGATTATAAGTGTAAGTAATAAGATAGGTGACCATGTCAGTATGCTGACTATAAGTGTAAGTAATAAGATAGGTGACCATGTCATTATGCTGACTATAAGTGTAAGTAATAAGATAGGGGACCATGTCAGTATGCTGATTATAAGTGTAAGTAATAAGATAGGTGACCATGTCAGTATGCTGACCATAAGTGTAAGTAATCAGATAGGTGACCATGTCAGTATGCTGACCATAAGTGTAATAAGATAGGTGACCATGTCAGTATGCTGACCATAAGTGTAAGTAATAAGATAGGTGACCACGTCAGTATGCTGACTATAAGTGTAATAAGATAGGTGACCATGTCAGTATGCTGATTATAAGTGTAAGTAATAAGATAGGTAACCATGTCAGTATGCTGATTATAAGTGTAAGTAATAAGATAGGTGACCATGTCAGTATGCTGACTATAAGTGTAAGTAATAAGATAGGGGACCATGTCATTATGCTGACTATAAGTGTAATAAGATAGGGGACCATGTCATTATGCTGACTATAAGTGTAATAAGATAGGTGACCATGTCAGTATGCTGACTATAAGTGTAATAAGATAGGGGACCATGTCAGTATGCTGACTATAAGTGTAATAAGATAGGGGACCATGTCAGTATGCTGACTATAAGTGTAAGTAATAAGATAGGGGACCATGTCAGTATGCTGACTGTAATAAGATAGGTGACCATGTGAGTATGCTGACTATAAGTGTAATAAGATAGGGGACCATGTCAGTATGCTGATTATAAGTGTAAGTAATAAGATAGGTGACCATGTCAGTATGCTGACTATAAGTGTAAGTAATAAGATAGGTGACCATGTCATTATGTTGACTATAAGTGTAAGTAATAAGATAGGGGACCATGTCAGTATGCTGATTATAAGTGTAAGTAATAAGATAGGTGACCATGTCAGTATGCTGACCATAAGTGTAAGTAATAAGATAGGTGACCACGTCAGTATGCTGACTATAAGTGTAATAAGATAGGTGACCATGTCAGTATGCTGATTATAAGTGTAAGTAATAAGATAGGTAACCATGTCAGTATGCTGATTATAAGTGTAAGTAATAAGATAGGTGACCATGTCAGTATGCTGACTATAAGTGTAAGTAATAAGATAGGGGACCATGTCATTATGCTGACTATAAGTGTAATAAGATAGGGGACCATGTCATTATGCTGACTATAAGTGTAATAAGATAGGTGACCATGTCAGTATGCTGACTATAAGTGTAATAAGATAGGTGACCATGTCAGTATGCGGACTATAAGTGTAATAAGATAGGTGACCATGTCAGTATGCTGACTATAAGTGTAATAAGATAGGTGACCATGTCAGTATGCTGACTATAAGTGTAATAAGATAGGTGACCATGTCAGTATGCGGACTATAAGTGTAATAAGATAGGTGACCATGTCAGTATGCGGACTATAAGTGTAATAAGATAGATAGGTGACCATGTCAGTATGCTGACTATAAGTGTAAGTAATAAGATAGGGGACCATGTCAGTATGCTGACTATAAGTGTAAGTAATAAGATAGGTGACCATGTCAGTATGCTGACTATAAGTGTAAGTAATAAGATAGGTGACCATGTCAGTATGCTGTAATAAGATAGGTGACCATGTCAGTATGCTGACTATAAGTGTAATAATAAGATAGGTGACCATGTCAGTATGCTGACTATAAGTGTAATAAGATAGGTGACCATGTCATTATGCTGACTATAAGTGTGTAATAAGATAGGTGACCATGTGAGTATGCTGACTATAAGTGTAAGTAATAAGATAGGTGACCATGTGAGTATGCTGACTATAAGTGTAATAAGATAGGTGACCATGTGAGTATGCTGACTATAAGTGTAATAAGATAGGTGACCATGTGAGTATGCTGACTATAAGTGTAATAAGATAGGTGACCATGTCAGTATGCTGACTATAAGTGTAATAAGATAGGTGACCATGTCAGTATGCGGACTATAAGTGTAATAAGATAGGGGACCATGTCAGTATGCTGACTATAAGTGTAAGTAATAAGATAGGTAACCATGTCAGTATGCTGACTATAAGTGTAAGTAATAAGATAGGGGACCATGTCATTATGTTGACTATAAGTGTAAGTAATAAGATAGGTGACCATGTCAGTATGCTGACCATAAGTGTAAGTAATAAGATAGGTGACCACGTCAGTATGCTGACTATAAGCGTAATAAGATAGGGGACCATGTCATTATGCTGACTATGAGTGTAATAAGATAGGTGACCATGTGAGTATGCTGACTATAAGTGTAAGTAATAAGATAGGTGTCCATGTGAGTATGCTGACTATAAGTGTAATAAGATAGGTGACCATGTGAGTATGCTGACTATAAGTGTAATAAGATAGGTGACCATGTCAGTATGCGGACTATAAGTGTAATAAGATAGGTGACCATGTCAGTATGCTGACTATAAGTGTAATAAGATAGGTGACCATGTCAGTATGCTGACTATAAGTGTAATAAGATAGGTGACCATGTCAGTATGCGGACTATAAGTGTAATAAGATAGGGGACCATGTCAGTATGCTGACTATAAGTGTAAGTAATAAGATAGGTGACCATGTCAGTATGCTGACCATAAGTGTAAGTAATAAGATAGGTGACCATGTCAGTATGCTGATTATAAGTGTAAGTAATAAGATAGGTAACCATGTCAGTATGCTGACTATAAGTGTAAGTAATAAGATAGGGGACCATGTCAGTATGTTGACTATAAGCGTAATAAGATAGGGGACCATGTCATTATGCTGACTATGAGTGTAATAAGATAGGTGACCATGTCAGTATGCTGACTATAAGTGTAAGTAATAAGATAGGTGACCATGTGAGTATGCTGACTATAAGTGTAATAAGATAGGTGACCATGTCAGTATGCTGACTATAAGTGTAAGTAATAAGATAGGTGACCATGTCAGTATGCCGACTATAAGTGTAAGTAATAAGATAGGTGACCATGTGAGTATGCCGACTATAAGTGTAAGTAATAAGATAGGTGACCATGTGAGTATGCTGACTATAAGTGTAATAAGATAGGTGACCATGTGAGTATGCCGACTATAAGTGTAAGTAATAAGATAGGTGACCATGTGAATATGCTGACTATAAGTGTAATAAAATAGGGGACCATGTCAGTATGCTGACTATAAGTGTAAGTAATAAGATAGGTGACCATGTCAGTATGCTGACTATAGATTAAGATAGCAATTAATACATACCTTGATTCCACCCTGTATCATGGTCACTGATGTTACAGTTCTTATCATAGCATCAGTTACCGGTTTTCTTGACAACACCCTACAGTGAAAACAGCAATCTTTCAATAAAACATCAAGCTCATTCTATGCAGCACATTTGAACTTGAAAGAAAAAACAAATTGTATCATCGCCATTATCAACACTAACCAACAAGCTAACCACCATTAATCCATCTCTTGACATTCTGTTCAGTTAAAAAACTAAATTTATCCAGTAAACAGGCATGGATCAAGATTCTTTTGCAAAACCACTTATACACGAAAACGATAACAAAAAAAGGTTTTGCGTTTGCAGATAAGCACTTTAAAATCAGACCTTTGTTTTTGAAAAACCCAGGAATGCTAAAAATCGCACTCCTCAAAATGCTTACGAGGGGAGTGGAAATGACACTCCTCAAAATGCAGAGGAGACGAAAATCGCACTTCTCAAAATAATCAGAATTAGAGGCAAGAGACTGAGAGGAATTGCACCCATGAACATGATTAAGTTTGAGGAGTAATGATATCTAAATTAAATATCTTAAGAGTTAATGTTTTGTGTTTTCAAATTAAATATCCTAATTTAACTAATATGATAGTTGTTCTCAAAGATGAAGGAATGGGCCATTGCAGTCTTTCACAAGAAAACAAAACATCATGAACACAACATTTATCGATTACTTATGTATTATATGCATATTATGTTGCATTAAAATTCCGAATCATGATAATCTGTTGATTATTTATGAATAAAGAATTGAAACTGATTTATTTGTGTTTATTCTGTTTTATTTAAAACAAGTACAATAATTTTAATCTTCATCGCAGAATATGATTTCTCCATGGACACTAACCTGTGAACTGAATGTGAATTGGCATTGCAACAACTATGGTATTGTTATTAAGAATTCTAACTGTAAAATATCTAATAAAACACTCACAAAAAATAATGTCAGTAGGCCTATTTGTAAATCATTTCAACTAAAAAGAAATTAAAAGTGTAACAACCACATGGCACAGGGTTATCACATTTATCATTATATCATAATATACATGTAATGTACCTTCAAATTCTCTATTTAAAAATGATAATAATAATAATGTCATAACAGAGATAATGTCAACATCTACTGGTATTGTTTTCTACCCAAATATATCTTACTACAATTTTTATAAATATATATTTTTACAAACACGTCATTTATTATACTACTAACTCGAATCATAGCAACCCATAAAAAAACTAAAAAAAAAAAAAAAAAAAAAAAACCCAACATAACCACCCTAATGTAAATTTAATTTTAAAATATACATGCTTTACACTCAGTAAATTCGAATTAAATCGGTGTATGTTTGTTTCAGGGTCCCATCAACCAATCACATGTACTAGAAATCTGACTCTACCAAGGGCAATGTCCTTTGCTTTAAAAACGAAGGCAGTAAAATGAGTGAAACAGAAAGTAGGAAGATGTCTACGAGTACATGACTCTGTTATTAGAGAGGGAAAACTTCACGTGCTTTACTGAACTACATTTTTGTTTGTAAGAAAACAGTACGTGTTTATTGCTGATATCAAGATACATGAGTAAACAGAGATTGACATACTAGTTTTGGACAATGTCACTGCAATAAACAAAATCATTATTTAATTCCCTGTACGTGATCAAAATGTTAGATACTGGTATATAATACATTTGCGCGATCATTTATGTGCATTGTACGAAATTAAACAAACAAAACCGACGAGATCTTAATAAGAAGTTAACTCCTAGCTGATTGGCTCAGTGTAAAGATAACCAACCAATCGTGTTTCAGTATGTAAGAAATATTCTAGGAAGTTCATTGTGAACAGAATGAAAAGATTTGTGGCGTTGTGGATTGGATTCAATAAACAATTAAAATGGCAGAGTTAAAAAACAAACAACACAAGCGTGATTTGTTCAATTTAGGGGCGCATTATTTCGCACCCGTCAGATTGAGTTGACGGGGGTTTACGGGCGTGATAGCGCTCGCGCCCGTCAAAAACGAAGGTCTGTAAAATGAGTAAAAAAACTATGCAAGCAGGGAGGATAAGATGCCTGAAATTCTCTCTGGATCTTCACTTCTTAATATTTAGAGAGGGAATTCTTCACTGGTCATGAATCTACTATCTGAGGTACTAACATAATTTGTTTGTAAGAAAACAGTATCATATTTTAGGATTGCTCTTACCAAGATACAATGGGACCAAACAGCCAGAGATTTGACATGACTAGTTTGTGAGAAAATGTCATCTGCAATAAACAAAATCATACAATTAAACTTAATTCCAAAACCGACCATAAAATAATATAAATGTTAGATACTGGTAGTTAATAAGACTAGTTTGCAGAGAGAAAATTTATAGTAGACAAAAAAATCTGGAAAACTTTGTAGGGTCTTGAAAGGTATTATGACAATTTTACTGAAAAACACAGAAACAGTTTTTGTATTAACCTTCAGGTGTGGCACATCAGTAACAGCTTCTGGATAAATATTTCAGTGTTAATGTTACCAAACAAAATGAAACTACATGTATACCAATAGGTTTACCATTTTTTTGGAATTCAAGACCACCGCCACATCCCAGAGTTTCTGTCAGAGGGCAAGGAAGGTAAAATTATGTACCTTAAAATCTTGGAAATTAATGGATATATTTTAAAGTTTTTTTATTTTTATAAACGACAGTAAGATAACTGCTGTTTAAAACTTGCCAAAGCATATGAAATACAGTGTCCAATTAAAGAAAATTTCAAACCCGTATAACCATTTAGTTGCTGTACCTATGATCCGTTTTGTTTTTATTACATACCCTCAAATTATTTTCTGGTATAAAGCCTGTTCCCCACCCCTACCACCCCACCCCACCCCCCACAAAAAAAAGAGAAAAAAAAGAAAGAAACAGTGTTTATTTTCATGTTTAGTGATTAAATGTCTTACATCTTGAGCGAGGTGTTCAAACATGTATTTTTCTGGTCCATATCCAAACATTCTGGGTTGTCCAACAGATTCTAGTCTGCAGAAAAAGAATACAACTAATTAAAAAACATTACAACATTTTAAAACACTGGAAATTATGCACAAAGAGAGAGAGAGAAAAAAAATAGAGAGATGAACCAGTACCACTACATAGGTGGAACCTATCTATAATGCAGAAATAGAGGTTTACATGTATGTCCCAAAGAACAAGATAGTACATACCATAGCCTTTGCTGTACAAGCTGTTGGACACTATAGTTGTGATGGGAAAAGACTGGGTTCATTGAACGCGATCAATCTTATAACCCTTTAACTTGTAATTCTCATCAATCTCAAAGTGTGTACAGCTGAAAATTATAGTTTTACCTTTTGCTCATTCAGCCCCCAATAGACGGCTCAATGTGTTTTGTTTTGACCTGTACATTACGTGTTCGCTTAATGTTACATAAAATCAATAAACATAAAGAAATGGATGGATCAATAGACAAGAGGAAGGAAGGAAATGTTTTATTTAACAATGCACTCAACACATTTTAATTATGGTCATATGGCATCAGACATATGGTTAAGGACCACACAGATATTGAAAGAGGAAACCCACTGTCACCACTTCATGGGCTATTCTTTTTGTTTTGCAGCAAGGGATCTTTTATATTCACCATCCCACAGACAGGATAGCATATACCATGGCCTTTGATATACTAGTCGAGGTGCACTGGCTGGAACGAGAAATAGTCCAATGGGCCCACCAACGGGGATCAATCATAGACCAACGACAAATAAAGCAAGCACTGTACCACTGGGATACATCTTGGCCCCCAATAGACAAGAGATGTAGACAGACAGACAGTTATAACTTTGTACCACTGGGATACATCTTGGCCCCCAATAGACAAGAGATGTAGACAGACAGACAGTTATAACTTTGTACCACTGGGATACATCTTGGCCCCCAATAGACAAGAGATGTAGACAGACAGACAGTTATAACTTTGTACCACTGGGATACATCTTGGCCCCCAATAGACAAGAGATGTAGACAGACAGACAGTTATAACTTTGTACCACTGGGATACATCTTGGCCCCCAATAGACAAGAGATGTAGACAGACAGACAGTTATAACTTTGTACCACTGGGATACATCTTGGCCCCCAATAGACAAGAGATGTAGACAGACAGACAGTTATAACTTTGTACCACTGGGATACATCTTGGCCCCCAATAGACAAGAGATGTAGACAGACAGACAGTTATAACTTTGTACCACTGGGATACATCTTGGCCCCCAATAGACAAGAGATGCAGACAGACAGACAGTTATAACTTTATACCACTGGGATACATCTTGGCCCCCAATAGACAAGAGATGCAGACAGACAGACAGTTATAACTTTATACCACTGGGATACATCTTGGCCCCCAATAGACAAGAGATGCAGACAGACAGACAGTTATAACTTTGTACCACTGGGATACATCTTGGCCCCCAATAGACAAGAGATGTAGACAGACAGACAGTTATAACTTTATACCACTGGGATACATCTTGGCCCCCAATAGACAAGAGATGTAGACAGACAGACAGTTATAACTTTGTACCACTGGGATACATCTTGGCCCCCAATAGACAAGAGATGTAGACAGACAGACAGTTATAACTTTATACCACTGGGATACATCTTGGCCCCCAATAGACAAGAGATGTAGACAGACAGACAGTTATAACTTTATACCACTGGGATACATCTTGGCCCCCAATAGACAAGAGATGTAGACAGACAGACAGTTATAACTTTATACCACTGGGATACATCTTGGCCCCCAATAGACAAGAGATGTAGACAGACAGACAGTTATAACTTTATACCACTGGGATACATCTTGGCCCCCAATAGACAAGAGATGTAGACAGACAGACAGTTATAACTTTATACCACTGGGATACATCTTGGCCCCCAATAGACAAGAGATGTAGACAGACAGACAGTTATAACTTTATACTTGTGAATGGCATGGGCCAGGATGCCAATTGTGCTTTCTTTTGGAGGCATCGATGAATGACCTGCAGTTTGAGTGACCGTTAATCTTAGCATCGCCTGGCCCTTCTCACTGGTTCCTATTCTGAAAACAAGAAAACAATCTTAAGATATAAAGAACTACTAAATCAGAACATTTATAGAATATTGTTGACATAAATATAGGCGTACAGGCTGATTTTTGCCTGAATTAAACAAAATATGCCTGAATCTGAACTACCAGTACCAAAGAGCTACATGTATATAGGGTTCAAACGAATCGCTATGCATTTTCACATGGATGGTAACAAATATTGTGAATAAAATGATACAAATACACCGTGAATTATTTTCAGATCAAGGGTAAAGATTTTCTCCTGCAAGAAGTGGTGGGGAGGGGAATGACCCCCTCCCCTGCCTGCCTCATAATTTATGGACATCAAAGACAAAAAGGTATATACAGGGCACAATACTGTTGGTTATGCAACTTTAAAATTACGAGAACCACCAATTGGTTACATGGTGAACAATTACATTCTAGAATTAAAAGTACCATAGTAATGAAAGAGAAAATCAGTTTGTTTTTAAATACATTTGAACCACTAATGTAGCATAGAACTGTAGGTCAAGTGTTTTAGGATTAGGTAGGTCTAACTCATCGTTTACGAGAACTATATTCATATAACCAAACAATCGGTTACCTAAGTAAAACTCATGTGAAGTGACTTCTGGTTACCTAAGATGGTGTTACATGGAGGGACACTTGTAAGAGGGGCGATGCCCCAAATGCCCCCTAGCTATAAGCCTTAGGCAAAACATGGTGATCATCTAGTTGCCAATAATAATCTTTATTGGATTACAAATTCTTTCTAAAGCTGCCATCCATACTTTAAATTGTTTGGCAGTGGCACCAGCTGAACTGATCTCATGAACCAGTTCAATAACTTCATATGCTTGGAAGACCTCAATTGCTGGAGTCCAGCTCGGAAAATAAACCAAGTTATAGCCTTGAATAAAAATTACTCGCCAGTAAATACTTGATTAGCTCTTTGAATTTCTTACACTCCTCTATGGGGTACTGTTTGGATGCTGTTTAAAGGGAGTTATGACTCTCGATTCTCATTATTCCCCTAAGACTAGTTCAAGAAGATTAATTTTAACCTCCCCTTAGCATGAGAATTTGTGTGGTAATCAATTAATCACTGGTCATATAGTCAAGAGTTACATATAGAGTCACATGTTATTAAAGATAATAGCAATTTATTATTATCAAGTTATCTCAAAGCTACAAATTATTATATTAGATATTATATTATTATTATTCTAGTTCAATCAACCAGTAGAAAGGTGTCAGAGAGCCGTACTAGAAAAACCATCTAGCACACGTCCCCATGATGGTAATGCACCATTTTCATTGGTTAGTTGGTCTCGTCGTTTAGGAGGTAGATGGCTGTTGCAATCTGTTCATTACGTCATTCTCTAAGCAAAGGTAGTACCGGACTTCACATTATATGTAACGCTACATGTGATTAATATACATCAGCTGAGAGAAGTGACGTCATGGTACAAGTGCAAGTGATTTACACCTACCCATTGAGCCTTGCAGAGCACTCATTCAGGGTTTGTAGTCGGTAGCTGGATTAAAAATCCCATACCTCGACTGAGATCAGAACCCAGTACCTACCAGCCTGTAGACCGATGGCCTAACCACGACGCCACCAAGGCAGGTATAAAAGAAATGCATGCAGCGTTACATATTACTTGATGTCACATACTACCTTCGATTATGGAATGATGTAACGAACAGGTAGCAATGGCCGTCTACCTCCTAAACAACAAGCGGAATTAACCAATGAAAATGGTGCATTACCATCTAGGGGACGTGTGCTAGACGTTTTTTCTAGCATGGCTCTCTGGCACCTTTCTACTGGTGGATTGAACTAGAAACTATTATTCTTAGAGCTAGGTTTTATCAACAAATCAATACGTTACAGAGCTGCTGGTTTCGTCATGCCCGGGACTAGTCCATCTGTAACAACCATTCCTTCATCAACAATAAACTCCAGCTTCACATGTTGTGCCTTCAGTCTCTCGCTGATAGCTCTCGCTCCATCTGAACCACCAACCTACAATTTTAGCAACATCAGTTTTCAACAGTAAGCACTGCAAGATATTCTCCTTCTGTTTCAATCTCCCTCCAGTAGCTCTCGCTCCATCTGAACCACCAACCTACAATTTTAGCAACATCAGTTTTCAACAGTAAGCACTGCAAGATATTCTCCTTCTCTTTCAATCTCCCTCCAGTAGCTCTCGCTCCATCTGAACCACCAACCTACAATTTTAGCAACATCAGTTTTCAACAGTAAGCACTGCAAGATATTCTCCTTCTCTTTCAATCTCCCTCCAGTAGCTCTTGTCGCATCTAAACTGCTAACCTATAAGTACAACATTGGTCTTGAACATTAAATACTGCAAAATATTTTTTATCTTTTAGTCTTTTGCCAATAGCTCTAATTAAACCACCAATCTAAAATACAACATCAGTCTTCAATATTACTGCAAAATATGTTCATCTATTAAAATTTTAATACCTGTCTAATTTATTGTAATATACTAATAACTGAAATTTTACCTATCCATCCAATAACATCATTTTAAATACAAAATACAATCAAAACTACTGTTGTAATAAATGTAAAGAAAAAACCTTATTTTACTTGCTAAGCTGTAAATGTAGATGATGAATGATCATGTTTTCATGTCAATAGTAAATGACAAGGTGTATGATTTAAAGAAAACTGATGTCAGTTATAATTGTGGGTTTTTTCGTTGTTTTTAAAAACATAAAACAACACAAATATTTAACACAGAGACCTTACAAACATAATGATATTTCCATTTCGGCGTGGGACTATTTGAAAGGGCCATGATCCACATTTATTGTCAGTTGAGATATCTTGGTATCACCGAGCCTGGGGTACACAGAACCTGCAGTGCATGCCAGGTAATCATCCCCATGTGGGGTCATACATTCAAGAGACACACCCATAATCGCACACAGTGGAGAAGTGAGTAAAACTTGTTGCATGTAGCCTTACATCTACCCATTGAGCCGAATGGTGCACTCACTCTAGGGTGGAGTCGGTACTTGCATGAAAATCCCTCATCAGTTATAATTGTTGGTTAGTGTTAAAAAAAAAAAAATTATATGGAAAAACTGAATGGAGTGGAAATTTTGTTTCACAAATGTATTCCTCAAAAAAAGTTAACCAACCAATGAAATATAAAAATAAAGTATTGTTTGACAATATTCTTTAAATTATTTGATGAGTTATTAAACCTTTACCATCCTGTGAACACACCCAAAAGTGACATTGGTTGTGCTACGAGTTATTAACAGCTGTGTATTTGATAAATAACATAATAGTGGTGCACTGAATATAGTGCTTAGACAAAATTAATTATCAGTTTAAAAATATCAGACAATTAATAAATCTCCTCATAAGCTCCATGTAAGTGAGTTGTGTTCCTTAATAAAGATATTAAGTACAACTTGCACATATTGACAAAAAGAAGTTTTAATAGCACACAATGACCAACCACTGAATCAATATAATGATACTAGTATTCAAACACTGGGGTTTAACCAGATTCTTTTCAAAGAACCAGCGGAAGGCGTATCAGTCTCAATAATGTATGAGGGTCAGAATGCTACGTTATAGTATAAAAATCATGTCCGACTGCTGTGTGTCCGGGATGGAAAGAGATTATGTGACACACAGACTATTACTAAAATATACCGAACAGCAAAAGAAACACAATTCAGGCTTATGGTTAGTTTTGTAATTAGAACAAGTTAACTTGATTACAAACGCTCTCAATTCTGTCAAGGGCAGGGCACAGCCAAGTGGTAAAGTGCCCGCCAGATATGCCGTCGATCCACGTCGGTGGGCCCATTGGGATATTTCTCATTCCAGCCAGTGCACCATGGCTGGTATATCAAAGGTTGTGTATGTGCTATCCTGTCTGTGGGATAGTGCATATAAATTTTTTAGCGAGTTTCCTGTCTAAGACTATATGTAAAAATTACCAAATGTGTGACATCCAATAGACGATGATTAATAAACAAACGTTTTTTTCAATTCTGTGAATTGATAAACAGAATATCAACTAGTAATTCTCCTAAATCCCTTCTTTAAAAAAACTCTAATTTAATATTACAGTAGAAAATGAGTTTTGCATTTGTTTGGGTGTTCAGTATATCAATGAATCTGACCTCTTCATCATGTCCAAATGCCAGGTAAAAGGATCGCTGTGGTTTAAATCCACGTGACAGGGAGTACTCCACTGCTTCCAATATTCCCTAAAGACAAACATGATAATAAACATATTCCACCATTAAGATGTATTTCAGGTTATCACTAAGTTAAAAGTTTAACATGTGGCATGTTCAAGAGAACTTCATTTCTACAATAATTATTTTCTTTTTACATTTGTAACATGCCCATTACATTGATGTTGTCTTTGTAAATATGGCAATTTCTCTAGTTTTTTCTCAGGAATTGGGTGAAAATTTAATTTCATAATCTTTTTGCAATGATGTCATAAATATGAGTAATTTTTAGCACAGGTGATAATAATTATATCACATCATTAATACTCATTTCATTTAAAAATTAATTTAAATCCTGAATAGTATGATATCACAATTGTAAATTTCTCACTTTTAATACTGGAATTACATACCATCACTCCATGTTTAAAATCAATAGTGCCCCTTGCATAAATGTATCCATCTTTGATGTCAGCTGCAAATGGTGGCGCGTCCCATTTCTGAGGTTCTGCTGGCACAACATCGAGGTGACTGCACAGCATGTATGGTGTGAGGGAGGAGTTACTTCCCTTGATGGAGTACAGCAAGCTATAGTTTCCGATCACCTCCAGCTTCACCAGAGGAGAAGAATGAATTACTGGATATGCTACAAAAATAAACAGAATATAAAATTTAGCATATCTGTAATCAGCTGTAAGAAGAAAAAAACCAAAACAACAAAACTGCATGATGTACTATAAAGATAGAGAGGATATATAAACAAACTGATCTATGTCTGTAACTCTGAGAAGAAAGCTGAAATTAAAGTTGTTAAAAAAACCCAGAGAGAGGATATGTATGGTTAAAGACACTGTAGCACATTTTAAACTGAGGCTGTTTGATGTCTGGCAATATGACAATGGTGACATTTGGTCTAAAATATGAGAGGAAACCAAATGCAGCTGTAGATCAGGTCAGGTCATTGGGCTTAACGTGCATTCAGAGCAAGCTGTTGTAGTGCACGTCTGTCATGGGTGCAGGCGTCGACTTACAACAAACGTCCTGGACAAGAAAGGGGTTGGGGTGGGTGGGAGAAGTGTGTTAGCTATACAAAGGTAATACATAGTACATAGTAATCTATTATATGCTTCTTTTTTCAGAAACATTAATAAAAAAGTACCAGTCATGATGAACGGATTAGGATGGGAAAAACATTTGTTTCACCAAAGATCAATCATTGAACCAACTGCATGTCAGCTGAGCACTCAATTATATGCACTAATAAAGAGTAGAGTGGGATGCATTTTTTAAAAAGGTGGACCTTCAATAGAAAAAGCTATAAATAATCTGATGGAAAGTTACAGTTTGTTTTGGTTAATGACACCACTAAAGCACATCACTTTATTAATCATCCAATACTGGATGTCAAACATTTGGTAATTTTGACATATAGTCTAAGAGAGGAAACCTGCTTCATTTTTCCATTAGTAGCAAGGGATGTTTTATATGCACCATCCCACAGAGACAGGACAACACATACCAGTCGTGGTGCACTGGCTGGAACAAGAAATAGCCCAATGGGTCCACGAATGGGGATCGATCCCAACTGATGAAAAGAAACCTACACCTCTATTAGGAAGACAGTCAGCTGGTTTTGGATAGGGATGTTGCAAGAGTTGAGTCAACACTGGCATTGACGACAGCTGCCCTAGCTGTGTTGTCAACTGTCATAGGGACAGTTTTTGCTGCTGGATAAAAAAACATTGAAGTCTGTTGTGGTGATAATGTTTGCTATTTCAGATATGCTTGTTTATTGTAAAACTTAGTGGTTTAAAATAATCGGATTTCTTCTTGTAAGTATAGTTGTATAATGGCAGCTTCATGCTATTTTGGCCATGACATTTAAGAACTTGTGCTCTGGTCCCCAATCTATGGCACATAACAAAGAATATGTGCTATTTCATGAAACATTAATAGAGCTCGAAACTCACCAAAAAATATGGTGACCAAAAAATAATAACATGGCTTGAACTTAACGGTGCCACTGACGGCAATTGCCAATGTTGAGATATAAATTGCCATAGGTAGAGAGCATCACCAATGGCACTTTTGTGCCGTTGGTAAAGCTCCTCAACAATGACGAAATGTATACACCTGGTGTACATTATCTGCCAATATTTAACATTTGCACATTTAAAAGATGTCTAATTATAACAAGATAGCCTTTCAGTCAGGTTTATAAACTGTTTATATCCTGCAAATGTTATTTAAAAAAAAATTGCCATAGGCAGACTCAAAATTGCCATCAATGGACTGTTGCACCTATTGCAATTCTTTAAAAATTGCTGTGGGAGACAAATTGTTAAGTTCGAGCCCTGTAATAATGGATGTTGGCAAATTAAGGTAAGCGAAACATGAACCAAGAGCAAGATTTTAATGTGGAATAAACATATGCAATACAAATATTAATAGTGGCTCATATGTTATAGCTCTAAAGAAGATTGCCCAAATAATATTATTTGGGCAAGTAACGCCATTATTTTATTAATATTTAAGTCGCCCAAACAGGACATGGCCACAGGCCGTTTCGACCCCTGATTAATTTTTTGTCAATAAAAAGGGACAACAATCATAACATTTGAAGAAGTTGCATTTATAACTTTGGTGTATATTATTGAGAAAACTGGTAAGTGTGACATAAGTGTTCCCATAAAACAGATGTGACTGATATGGCCCCAACCGGACTTCCAGCACTTGACAAGATAATCACTGCATGACCACCTCAACTCTCCTCCTCATTCCGGTAAAATATCTGCCTATTACCCCCTCTACTTTAAAAGTTTAGGCTAATACTAGGCTTAGGACTTGATTTAGGGAGAATACTAGGGTTAGATTTAGGGCTTGGGTGAAGTTCTAGTGGTCTTGTATTGTCATCCATATAACCAGCCTCAGTGGTGTCGTGGTTATGCCATCGGACATAAGGCTGGTAGATACAGGGTTCGCAACCTGGCCTCGGTGGTGTCGTGGTTATGCCATCGGACATAAGGCTGGTAGATACAGGGTTCGCAACCTGTACCGGCTCAGTGGGTAGGTGTAAGTCCACTACACCCTCTTCTCTCTCACTAACCACTAACAATTAACCCACTGTTATGGACAGACAACCCAGATAGCTGAGGTGTGTGCCCAGGACAGTGTGCTTGAACCTTAATTGGATATTAGCATGAAAATAAGTTGAAATGAATGAATGTTATCCATATCAGGGCAAACTGAAGATATCTATACTGAAAGAGTATTAGGGCTAGGCGAGTAATCGCATTAAGTTTCAAATAAAATGTATAATTTTTTTAATTTATTGCTCTCCCATTCGAGAGCTAGACGGACATTTGGACAGTTATGATCACTCTCTCACCCACTGATAACTCTATAGCGAAAACATGGAAACTGTGGTAGATAAAAATTCCCACTCTTAATACAACAATAACCCCATGTTTGACGTTAAATACCATTACATTTCAAGATCATTTTCTAGTTCACTGATAACAAATACACGGGCGTAGGAAGGTGCATATATATATATATATATATATATATATATATATATATATATATATATATAAATACTTGTAAAAATACTTGTAAAAATATATAAAAACCATCACAGCTTATTTGATGCTGCTATAAAGTGAAATATTTGACATAAGAATGACCAATACACACACATGAAGAAAGCCATCAGCACCTACATATTTAAGTAGAACATTATTCAAAGGGGTGCTGTCGGGTTTTTTCCTCTTGTGTATTTGTGGTTAATAATAATATGTCAAATATTTGTTCTCGTCGAACTCGAAAATGATCAATGTAGCGTCAAACATAGCTTTATTGTTATATTAGAGTGGGAATTTTTGCCTACACGGTGTTTTTGCAATAGTTATCTTCGACAGCAGAGACCGATCATAACCGTCCAAATGTCAATTTTGCTCTCGAACTGCAGAGTACTCTGGCTATGTGGTGTGGTGCAATCTTGTGATCACGAGAAAGAAAAAAGAAGAAAAAAGAAATGTTTTAACGATGCACTCAACACATTTTATCTACAATTATATGACATTAGATATATGGTTAAGGACCACACAGATATTGAGAGAGGAAACCCGCTGTCTCCACTTCATGGGCCACTCTTTTCGATTAGCAGCAAGGGATTTTTTATATGCACCATCCCACAGACAGGGTAGTACATACCACAGCCTTTGATATACCAGTCGTGGTGCACTGGCTGGAACAAGAAATAGCCCAATGGGACTACCAACAAGAAACGATGCCAGACCGACTGCACATTGTGTGATCATGAGTGCCCAAGCTACCTGTGTGCCCCACCCTTAACTCCAGTAGCTGATCTAAGTGGTGGGGGGGGTCCTAAATTTTGCGACAGTTAATTATAATTATAATATATATACCGGTAAAATAATAATATGTCTATATATATATATATATATATATATATATATATATATATATATATACTCTTCAAAAGAAGAAACGCAAAACCACATTGTCGTAACATTTGGAGAATTGATTTAATTATTGAATGGTGAGTCCGATAATTACCAAATGTTGCAGGATTGTTTACAATTCACTCTAGTCCATTGTGAGTAAGTGATAGGACACACCACCAAGGTCAAGGTCATCTGGAGTCAATACCGGGTGTGGCCTCCGCGTGTGTTGACAACTGCCTGGCACTGCCTGCCCATTGAAGCAACCAGAGTACGGATGACGTCCCGGGGGATGGTGGCCCACTCGGCCTGCAAGGCTGCTGCCAGCTCGGGCAGGGTCTGGGGCTGTGGTTGTCGCTGTCGGAGGCGTCGCTCCAACTCGTCCCATAGATGCTCAATTGGGTTCAAATCCGGTGATATCGATGGCCAAGGAAGGACATTAATGTTGTTGTTCTGTAGGAAAGCCGTTGTGAGACGTGCTGTGTGAGGCCTGGCGTTGTCATGTTGGAACACTGCGTTGGCGTTGGCCATAACTGGAACGATGTGTGGCCGGAGGATCTGGTCAATGTAGCCCTGTGCATTCAGGTTGCCCTGCACGTGGACCAGGTCAGTTCTGCCAGTGTGTGAGATGGCTGCCCACACCATGACACTACCCCCGCCGAATCTGTCCACTTCCTGCACGCAGTTTGCCGCATAACGTTCACCACGACGCCTATACACGCGACATCTTCCATCATGACGTCGGAGCAGAAATCGGGACTCGTCACTGAACCACACCTGTCTCCATCGCAGTTGAGGCCATTGTCGATGAATCTGGCACCACTGCAGTCGGAGTCGACGGTGTTGTGGTGTTAAGATGACACCTCGAACTGGACATCTGGCACGAATTCCTACCTCACGTAGGCGGTTCCGTACGGTCTGGTCGGATATCCTGCGCAAACCTGGTATTGCTGCGGCTGTGGAGGTGGCAGTAGTCAATCGTTCCCGAAGGTGGCGTACCCGGATGTAGCATGAACCGGTAGGAATGGGTTATAACTCCGATTTTATGTTTCCTACCGGTTCATGCTTTGTGAATATAAGGTCATTGCATGTCCCAAACACATTCCCATGGTTACATTCGATAAAACGCAGCTACTGTACAATAAAGTTCCAAAATGTGAATATTCGCAAAAACGCAGCCGCGTGCAAACCATGTCACCACTGCACGTGCGTTGTCTGCACGTGCAACATGAACACTGACAGTATAAAAGTGCAGGGTGTTCGCTTGCCTGGCCTCTGTATCTGGCCGACAGTTGACAATCCAGGACATGCCACGTCTCAGTGAACCGCAGAGAAACAATGCCATCGGCCGACTAGACGCAGGCGAATCCAGAACGGCCGTTGCCAGGGCATTCCATGTGTCCCCAAGCACCATCTCCAGACTGTGGGACCGTGAGTGAATTGTGAACAATCCTGCAACATTTGGTAATTATCGGACTCACCATTCAATAATGAAATCAATTCTCCAAATGTTACGACAATGTGGTTTTGCGTTTCTTCTTTTGAAGAGTATATATATATATATATAAAACAATTTTTTTTTTTTTTCACTGTTTACACTGGAGAATCCGAGGTGTCGATTCGTTCAGGAATGGCCTTGTCATTGCTCCTCACCCCATTTGGTGGGTTTTTTATCGAGCAATGCCTCACTCCAGGGGCGTAGGCTGTCGGGGAGGGGGTTCGGACTTTGTAGCAGCATCAAATAAGCTGCGATGGTTTTTATATATTTTTTACAAGTATTATATATATATATATATATATATATATATATATATATATATATATATATATACTGAACAAAATAAGAAACTTCCGCTAACTTTGCTTGAACATAACTTGATGAAAACAAACCGGGGGAATAATTGTTATATATATATGCTTTTAAAAAGTGTTCCATGATGCATCGTTTGGTGCAAAAATCATGGCCATAGGTTAACAGAAACTGGGAGAAATTTTGACCAAGTGTGGTAGGGGTTAAAAAAAAACACCCACTTAATAATGGGTATGACCACTTCTTGAATTGACCACTGCAGTGCATCGCAGGCGCATAGAATTGACTAAAGTTTTGATTTCTGCCTGTGGAATATTGTTCCATTCCTGAATGAGCGCTTGACGAAGTTCGTTGACGTTAGCGGGTGGGTTGGGACGACGCCTCAATCGTCTGTCCAGACTATCCCAGACATGCTCGATGCGGTTGAAATCAGGACTTTTAGCAGGCCAGTCATCAATGAAATCAATGTTATTTGGCCTAAGAAAATTTACAGTGTCTCTAGCTGTATGAGAGGTGGCATTATCATGCTGACAAATCGAGATGTTGGCATTGTTATTGAACAGAGGAATGACGTGATGAGCGAGAATGTCATCGCGGTAACGTTGAGCATTTAAATTGCCATCAATGACAACTAGTGGTGAACGATAACCATGGGCAATGGCTGCCCAGACCATGACAGAACCCCCACCCCTGAAACGATCTCGTTCAAGAACACAACAGTCAGCATAGCGTTCATTTCTCCTACGGTAGACGTGCACCCTGCCATCACCACGTTGTAAAGAAAATCTGGATTCAAAAACGCATCCGACGTAAGGACGTCGTGTATGTAAACTGTTCTCCCGCAGACGATTACGAACAGTTTTCCCACTGATTCGGTTATTATGAAGCCCAGGTATGTTAGCAGCAGTAGCAGTGGCAGTTTGGAATCGATTGCGCAAATGCGAGTTCATGATATAGCGGTTTTGACCACGCGTTGTAACATGCGGATGTCCACGACGTTGGTGCTTCCTGTCGTGCGAAGATTTCGTATCGCTCGACTAGAACTCCCAACATGCCTTGCAACGTCTTCTGTCGACATGCCAGCATCAAGCATGCCAATCGCCCGTTTGCGTAAATTATTGGGTATTCTTGGCATACTAAAAATGCTACAATGTAAAAAACTTTAATTGTTTTTACAAATTTTGATGCGTTTTCGTTCACTTGACAACAATGTCAGTAAGACAAGTAAAACAAATTGACCGAATACTACACGGGACATGTCGAACCATGCATGCACGTGCAAATTGAATTTCATGTTGTCCACGATTAACAGTGCAAAAATAATCTATAAAATTCATGAATCCTGATAATACAGCTCAAGGCTAATACTACCTATATAATTTCATTACACAATGAATTCTTTAACACAACAAATACTATATGTACAAATCGGAAGTTTCTTTTTTGGTTCAGTATATATATATATATGCACCTTCCTACGCCCGTGTATTTGTTATCAATGAACTAGAAAATTATCTTGAAATGTAATGGTATTTAACATCAAACATGGGGTTATTGTTGTATTAAGAGTGGGAATTTTTGTCTACCACAGTTTCCATGTTTTCGCTATAGTTATCAGTGGGTGAGAGAGTGATCATAACTGTCCAAATGTCCATCTAGCTTTCGAATGGGAGAGCAATAAATTAAAAAATTTATACATCTTATTTGAAACTTAATGCGATTACTTGCCTAACCCTAATACTATTTCAATATAGATATCTTCAGTTTGCCCTGATATGGATGAAGCAAATGATCCACTTTCAGAACTAAAAGATACAAGTTTATACATATAGTTTCTGGTGGTGCAAAAACAAAATAGAAAAGGTCCACTGCACCCCTGCACTCCACCCTTCAATTACAGTAACAAATACAAGTTACCCACCTGTTCTAATTAACTGCTGTAGCTTGAGCAGTTCACCCGTGTCATATTCGTGTACGTTTTTTGACACTGTCTTTATTTGTAAAGCTCGACGAAAATTGCTTATGATCTTGTCGGATGCGCGAATGAAATCTTCGTCAGTTGCCGTGCAATCGTCCACTGTGTCCGTTCTTACCGACAGTGTAAATGTTCTGATTAAAACAACAATAACAACAGACAAGAACAGAAAGCCACAAAAGGCAAAAACACTTCGACAAGTCACCATTTTGTCATCCAAACCTATTAATCGAAGTTCAAACCATATTTACTACTCATCTCTCACGTTCCTCTGATCACGAGACCGAATCGGAGTACCTGACCGACACATTTGTGAATCACTATACACACGGAACGGGTCAATTCGCCATTGTAACGTATGATTGTTACCAGTTCACCCATACAGTTTGTTTGTTTTGTTTAACGACACCACTGAAGCACATTGATTAATTATTCATCGGCTATTGGATGTCAAACATTTGGTAATGCTGACTCATAGTCATCAGAGAAAACCCGTTTTAATTTTTCATATGCACTTTCCTATACAGTTGTGGTACACTGGTTGGGAAAAAAAGAAGAAGAAGAAGAAAAAAAAAAAACCCCAAGCAGTTGAATCAACCTCTAGCTGCAATTAAGAAAATAGTGTCCACGGCATTTACCCGTCAACATGTTTACAACTCTGGATTTAAGTAAATTTGAATGATTATCGGCTGACCATAACACTTCAAGTGACTTGTAGGAGTGTATTTTAAACATTTTACTGAAAATAAAACACCCGAAATGCACCATATATCCACGGTTCAACGATGCATAAGCTGTCACCCCACCCCACTGCAATCCAGTGGTCCCTGCAGGTTCCATTAGACCAAATCAATTCCTATTGCCGGTAATGTTAACGTTTACTAATAAAACTGATATAAGCAGCGTTTCAACACACCCAGGAAGTACAGCAATAGAAAGTGTGGCACCTCACATCTAATCTAGCTGCAAGAAAATGGGGGGTCACGTATCATTTAAGAGATTTAATTTATGTTTTTAATAGCAACCGTCATTTTTGCTGAAAATTGCAGTTCCATTTTTGGGGGTACCCCGCATTAGTTTCAACCTCTGGTGTATACTGCATAACAACTGTATAACAAATAAAAGTGTATTTATTTATTGTCAATGGATAATAGTATTAGCACAAATAATCAATGTCACATATTACTACCAATCACACCCACAGCTGCTTTTACTCCGTAAATATTTGACTGCACGTCGAACCTTGACACGGTACTCTCTTCTTTGGTACTATGCAACCTGCAATGCATGCTATGAACAGTCAACAGACTTCTATGACCTAGTTGATACTCGCCTAATGCTGGTAATTTACATGTATTTACATGCCCGATGACGCTGAGGAAGGAATAAAATGTTTTATTTAATGACGCACTCAACACATTTGATTTACGGTAATATGGCGTCAGACATGGTTAAGAACCACACAGATATTGAGAGAGGAAATCCGCTGTCGCCACTTCATGGGCTACTCTTTTCGATTAGCAGCAAGGGATCTTTTATATGCACCATCACACAGACAGGGTAGTACACACCACGGCTTTTGACATACCAGTCGTGACGCACTGATTGGAACAAGAAATAGCCCAATGGGCCCACCGACCGGGATCGATCTTAGACCGACCGCAAGCGCTTTACCACTGAGCTACGTCCCGCCCCTCGATGGCGCTGAAATGCAACGGTGCGGTTACTGTGCATTTCACAAAGTATATATTATTTTGAACAATAAGAAAAAAATACATCTGGAATTTAAAAAACTCCCTGGCAATCCCCGATTGCCGCGGACAATTGGAGGGGTTGTGAATGGATCCAGTGATGTGGTTCGATCCTGCGACGTAAGCACCTCAGACGAGCACTCAACCGACTGAGCTAAATCCCACCCGTACAGTAGTCTGTAGCCGTAAGCTAAAATAAACTTGTAAAAACGGTTATCTAAATTATTATTCTTAGGGTGTGTTTTTTCTCCAGATTCTAAGAAATTGTGTTTTAGGCTATCCAAACACAGAATGTGTGAGAAGGACCACTCCACCCCCTCCCCACACTACCACTTAGATCTTCCTACTTCTGGGCTACGTTCATCCAGACCGAGTAGAAAAACGTCCGCTAGACTGGTTTAAACGCTTCACATTAAACCAAATGGCCATGTTGGGAACGATCAAATAGTTTGCGAACGTTAGCGAAACGGTTGCTGGCTGAACATGGACAGGTTTACGCTGCAAAAAGAATTTTGATGTTTTTGAGGTCATGGTCAGTGGGTGTGGTTAAATCCTTGAAAATGATTGGCTGAAAATGGAGGCAGGTCTTAGTCTATGCTATGAAGGTTACAGGGGCAATAGAATGTACTTTTACTAAAGTAATAAAATATATTCGCAATATTTTAATTTTAGTTTTGCTAAACCATTCTTAAAGGCTGCTAGTGATATAAAGTCGGATTCCTCAAACAATCGTGATTCATAAAATCGTACTATTCTACAAAACGAACTATGCGCACACCCCTATAAATGGTTTGCATCGTTCCAATTTTGCAGTTAGTGCAGATTATTTTGTCACTGCAGATCTTGAAGGTATATACACTGGTTTGCAAAGTTAAGGTATTTGTTTAATGCAGGTTGCGTATTTCTTTATTTGATAAACATTTTATTCCGTAATTGACGCATTATTTAAACTTGTCCTTACATCTCTAACACATTTCATCATCATAGATCGATCCATTCATTGGTGTCTTCAAGACGTCATGCTTGAGTTGATTTTAAAATTAATTAGGTTCTGATTCATTTTGTTTTAAAATGGTATCTTTATTATTATTATTATTATTATTATTATTATTATTATTATTATTATTTATCACTGCAATCGATCATCCATATGTTGAGTCACAGTTAAATACAAATGTGAAGAACTTGTCAGTTCAGCTCTGAGCTGTTCAACAACTAATTGGTGTCGTCTCAGGTAGTGCGATACACAATCATGTGACAATGTTTTGGTGATGTGTACATATTGTGTAAAAAACCCATCATGTAATATTGTTAAAACCATGTGTAATTTTAACTTGTAATTTGAAACAGGCATAGATAATTTTATTATTACTTCTTTTTTTTTCTTTTAAAATATTTTTGTTTGTTTAATGCCAAAGAAATAAATTTTATACAAACAGAAAACATTTTGTTCAGTATCTCTGTGAACACAAGTTTCAGAGATCACTATATAATTTTAAAACATTAAACAGCAGCTAATTGCAAATCAATTTTTAATTGACTAGAAATATCGCTAATTAAGATTTAGAAAACAAAATGTTACCTGTAATAATATGTCGAATTACTTCATATTAACAATGAAATTGTGGTTGGGATGTGTGTTACATAATTAAAGGGGAAGGAGTACAAATAGTTTGCATTACATTTTCTTTAATAACTTCTGTGTTTGCATAAAACAAACATTCCTATTGGCTTCATTACTTTTTCCTCAACCCAGGAAATAATTCATAAATAGTACAGTTAAATCACTGCAAGCTGGAATTCCCTCAAAACCAGATTTTTTTATGGTCCCGTTTTAAATACCAGTACAGAACATAATGTCTGTAGTAAACTATTAAAACCAGACTTTTTTCTTGGTTTCACTGAATTGAGAAGTTGATTGGTTTGTGCAAACCACTGATAACTGATAATTGATAACAAGTACATCAGGAATGTCCTTGTTCCACCCCAATGTTTCTGTTGATAAATGACAAGCAGTGTTTAACACTTAGTTTTTTGTTGAGCAGAAACATATCTTTTGTTAGGCAAAATATCTTTTGTTTGGCAAAATATGTTTTGTTAGGCAAAATAAAAATGTCAAACATTTTTATTATAATTTATTATTATAATGTTTTACTTTTTTATTTTTTTATTTTTTTATTTTTTTTATATTATTACTATTTTTAAAAAAACTTTATTATCCCCAGGTCAAAGACAATACAGTAATAATATTTTAAATGAAACAAATAAATAATACAGAAATTTAGCATTGATATGGAGAAATTTAACTCAATAAAACATAAAAATGAGGAAAAGAAAAACAGAGAGAAAAAAAGAAGAAATTTAAAAGATAAAGTAAAACCGATATTATTAAGGAAACATGAATATATATATATATATATATATATAAATATAAAAGTTAACAGGAACAAAAGTTAACAGGAAGAGAAAAGAAGAGATTTCCAGACTAGCATCTTTTACCTTTAATTTAAAAAAAAATATTTGCCATTATACTACTGTATCTAAAATTAATTAAACATATTACTGCTTTAAAATTGTAGATAAGATGTCATTTTGTCATTGTGTTTTCAAAGCATCAATTGGCTTGTCTGATTGGACATGTTGTTAGAATAACTGACTAGTTCTACACAGAGAACCACTTTTCTTGGACAAACTGACAAACCTTATTATTGAGTCCTGTCCATTCTGATAGCAGTTTTGAATAGTATTCTGATAGTCATTGTGAATAGTGTTCTGATAGTCGTTTTGAATAGTATGCTGATAGTAATTTTTGCTGTATCTGTATTTTGATAGTATTTTTATATACTTATATTTTAGTAGGATTCTTGATTTATCTGTATTTGCTATTTTATATTTACCTATATTCTAATAATATGTAGAGTTTTATTGATAATTATTACACACCAGTGTAAGATATTGCTCATGTCAAAACAATCACTCAATATCTAACTAGTGTAATATTGATGTGACGTAGATCACTTGCTGACCAAATTCGTAGAAAAATAACGTGGAGTAGGTCTCGACATCTGCTTACTGCTGCGTTGCTTGTTTGCAATTGATTTGTAATAAATAAAATACTAAACTAGCTTGCCTGTCATACCATTTTTATGAAACTCGTAAACAGTGTTGGTATCTGACTCACTTTCGCTCGTCAGATATCAAAACTGTTCACTCGTTTCATAAAAATGGTAGGACTGGAAAGCTTTTTTAATATTCTATATGTATATTCTGATAATAGTCTTTGTTTGTCTGTATTCTGATAAAAGTTTGGTTTATCTGTTCGCTAGTGGTATTTTCTGTTTGATTTAGTATGCCGACTGTCAAACTCAATTACAAGTAGGCCACTGTACTAGTAAGTGGGTGAAAGATCATCAATTGTTTCCTCCAGGTGACCTTTTCTTGTCAGCATAATGACAGGATTATCCATACTTAATCTTTAGTACTGTACTTTTTCTTAATCTCTAGATTGCATAATTTTTCATACTTAGCAGATTTCGAAGGAGGTCGGGGATAGAAGTTACAAATTGAACCCTACCAACATTATCCCTGGTGTTCCAGACTTAAATTAAGTACTAATGTTCCAATCAGCACTTGACCATCTTCCATGTACTAGCTAGGGTTATGCAGTTAAGTGATTTGACTTGTATTAATATAGTCTATACTTTCTGTGTGCTGACAAAATGACTCATTGTTAACTGGTAAAAATAGCCTGTGTGGAAGCAGCTGATTTCATTTCCACTGTTAACCATTAAAGTGACTATCCTGAGTTTTTAGCTATAAACACATATCCAGCTTTTTCCAGTTTAAAAAAAAACTACAAAAAAGTAATTTACTTAGAATGTTTTTAATATAAAGGAATTACAAAGTTTGTTTTGTTTTGTAATATTGATATTTATGGGTCATAGTTTGGTTGATATATTGCATATGATGTTATTTAACACAAATGTTAACATGGTTGCCTAAGTGATTTTATTTGGTATAGTCATACCATCACCATCACCAACATTATCACCAACATAATAATCATCATCGTCATCATCCTTATCCACATCTTCACCAACATAATCATCATTATCATCATCATCATCACCACCACTACCAATATCATCATCACCATATATGAATTGCACTAGATCTTTAGTACATAATCTGAAGCACACAGTAATGGATTCACCCTCATATGTTAATGTACATTATACATATAGCACAATAAACAGTATACCCATATTTGAAATTCAAATTATCTGTATATGCATGAGCACATGTGGAATATCATTAATTTGCTGATAGTCTTAAAATAGCCGTAACATGAATTGTGTTAAAACTAGTTTATAGTTGACGGCAGGACACATAAGTATGTTTTATGTGGTAGGTTCATGACCTCTCTTGCTTTAGGGCTTTATGTTTTCTCTGTTTAGGCCATAATAAAACAAATGCTAGATTGGCATCCAGTTTATTATTTTCAAAATGGCGGTGGGTGTATGATGTGAAATTTAATTTTTAATTTTATATTTTTAGGACAAATCATTTTAATATCACAAATTATAATTTGATTTTTTTTTTGCCAAGATGGCTGTTATCCTCTGAGTGGGCAGGACTGAAAATCTAGGATTGTTTTTCATTATGGCTTTATTGCACTGAATAAATCATCAAACTTCATTATGGCTTTATTGCACTGAATAAATCAGCAAACTTCATTATGGCTTTATTGCACTGAATAAATCAGCAAATTTCATTATGGCTTTATTGCACTGAATAAATCAGCAAACTGACCTCTTGATGTTTTGACTTTCTGTCTTGTTTTGTTTTACATCATTTAGTTCAGGTTAGTATGTATTATCTGTGTTGATTTCATTTGATTTATTTTAGCGACATTGTACTGACAACTAGCCTACTAAATGCACCTGCAGAAGGTTACTCAAAATTTAATTTAGTGAGTTTTGCAGTGATGGTTTTCCATATACTGTTATCTAGTTCATACATCCTTGTCATAACTGTTGCAATCATTTGTTAGTTCATCCATGCATGCATGCATTCATCAGTCCATTAAGGCATCCATTCATCCATCCATCTATATATCCTATCCATCCATCCATCCATTCATCAGTTTAATTTTACATGCTGCTTTAATCCAAACGTTCATCCAAAATACATCCACCCATCCATCCACCCACCTGTCCGTCAGTCCATCCATCCATCCATCCATCCATCCATCCATCCAATCCATCCACCCACCCATCCAGTCATCCATCCATCCATCCATCCATCCATCCATCCATCCATCCATCCATCCCATCCATCCATCCATCCATCCATCCCATTCATCCATCCATCCACCCACCCACCCATCCATCCATCCATCCACCCACCCATCCAGTCATCCATCCATCCGTCCGTCCATCCATCCATCCATCCATCCATTCATCCATCCACCCACCTTTCCATCTGTTCATCTGTCCATCCATCCACCCATCCATACATCTGTTCATCTGTTCATCTTCCCACCCACCTACCCACCTTTCCATCTGTCCATCCGTCCATCTGTCCATCCATCTATCCATCCATCCAGGACGTGACATTGAGCCAGGACGTGACATTCAAGATGGCAGGTTAAACTGAGTAAAGATTAAAAATGTATTAAATCTCTCTATATAGAGAAATTGGCAAAACTGACTAGGTAATGCACATGTACCGAAAAGAAATTACTTTTATTTTCAATATTTTTGCTCTCGCCATCAAGAATCGGAAACTGGACGTTCGTGGGAGCATGTTCAAATATTTAACATGGATTTATGTAGATACAAAAGTACTATTATCAATTAATTCTATGCTTCTTTGTTTTGGCCAAATAATGAATTATTGATAATCCACCAATTTAAAGAATATTGTATTTATACAAAAAATTTCATTTTGTGAATCCAAACTGGTATACACATAAAATAAATGTGTCAAAGAATTGTTCAAATAGAATGTGCTGCTAGAATCTCAAGTTTATTCCTTGGCAGATACAGGTATCCAGACATGAATTGGAATATATAAACCAACATTTCTTCAGTGAACGATGCAATTGATAAAGATATATGAGCCGTCACACGCGAAAACCTACAACTTAGCATGACACAGAAACCGAGTAAACACGGCTCAAAGTTTGACATCACATGTAAACGTGGAAGTAAAAGTTGACATGCTGTTTGCGTTGATTGTTTTGAAGAATTTAGAAGATGAGATCTTCTTTACACGAAGATCAGTTTGAAGTAAACATATATATACAATAGTGTTTGGTTACTATTTTGCATTTTGTACCTGAGAACATTGGTCGAGATCATTAGCAATACCATGAGTACTGTGATACACATTTACAAACATAGGGAGAAGTCCTATATATCGATATGGTATGCAAGTATCACACGTTTTTATAACGTACATGATTATACATAACATAAAGTTCAACAACTTTTCCAGAAGTTATATACAATATTCATAAGTTAGACCAAACATCAAATTAGGATCGTATCGGGTTGCATGGGTCTACCACTTGGTTAGGCCTACCTGTTCTGTAAACTACAATCAACACCACTATTTCTACTCCTATTTCTATTTATAATCTAAATACTGAAAACTAAATCATTTCCTACAAAAAAATATATGTGTCTGTAACAATACTACATTTTTAGTTATTTATTTTACCATCGTTTGCAAACACATTTACTGTCGTCTGCACACACATTGCGGTATGGTAACAGAAACGTTTCATTTATATACCTTTATTATACATCATGATGTCATTGCATAAGCTGGTTTAGGGATTAACATGCGGAGGTATAGTAGATCAATTCTTGAAAGGTTGTTTCTCCCAATTTTATTATTATTATTATTGTGTGTGTATGTGCATACGTGTGTGTGATAATTATTAAATTATTATAATATATGTTCACTTTACTCACTTCACATCATTTGTATAGAAGGAGTTGGTTTTCTTTCCTCACAGATTTATAGTTTAATTTTACAAGAGCCTGAAGTAGGCCTACTCTTTGAGGCACATTTTGGAATTCGAAATAGAAGACCAAGACTAAGAACAGTGGAAACGGAAGAAACAGTATCTGTATTAGATGATGAGCAGGACGTGGTCCAATGATAAAGCACCCGCCTGATGCGCGGTAGGTCTGGGATCGATCCCCGTCGGTGGAGCCATTGGGCTATTTCTCGTCCCATCCAGTGCACAACGACTGTGCTATCCTGTCTTTGGGATGGTGTATATAAAACATCTGTTGCTACTAACAGAAAAATATAGTGGGTTTCCTCTGTAAGACTATAGGTCAATATGACCAAATGTTTGACATCCAATAGCCGATGATTAATAAATCAATGTTCTCTAACTTTAACTTTAACTGTATTGGATGAATATGATAAATACAGTCCAGTAGATGTTGACAATAATACTGAACATAGAATCAAACACTTATCTGATGATAACACCAGTGAGCAGAATGACACTGAACCTAATCCAATTAGCACAAGTTACAGAAAGGATGCAGTGGATTGTCTTTTAGAAAATAATCTGAAAATCAAATTTATGACCATATTTTGAAGTTGAGGGAAATGGAAAAAAAGCAGAAGGAAACGTAGGCCTACATAATATTCTCGCTGGGTAAAAATTAAAGGAGGGCGGAAGCCCCCCTCCACCCCACCTCCTAAAAATAGGCTAGCTGAGTACTTGGGCTACGTGTAGGCCTGTCGTTGGGTATTGGTCAACTTTGCGAAAAGACATACCCCTTGTTTTAATATTATTTTAATACAGATTTCAAGATATCTAAAAAAACATAAAGGTGGTCCCTTAAATTGGGATAACATGTCTGTGTTCTTTTTATTTCTTCATCGAATGAATTGATTGCACTGATATCGCCAGGTAGTTTAATTTTTTTTGTAAAGGCGATATATATATAATTTGGCGTCCAAGAAAAATACATTTAATGATGAACACTACCACTTCCGTTATTTTTATAAGCAGTAATACCCCCAAAATGAAAAGTTTCTAATATTTTATAAAGAATTGCCGAATAAACAAATGACAGTAATTAAAAATCATCAGTTACGACCAACTAGCCTACATCTGCAACTGAGAACAAAATATCAGACGAAAGTTAGTGGACACAAAAGACTGATTGACTGAGGCTGTTAAAATAGTGTTAAATTACGTTACAGTAACTATCATAAGCTACTGAAGTTTTTGCACACCATGGCTTGTTTTCTTTGATATCGAGTGTGCCGACTGATCAATTTTTTTTCATTGTGAAAAAAAGGTGTGTTCATAGCGGAGCTGGATTCTGTAAAATATAGTAGGATGCTGGAAAATAAAGAAGGATGGAGAAAAATAAAGGGGGCGGGAAAACATGAAAGCAGGGCAGCAAAATGCAATAGCGGGCCGGCCGCCCCGCTTAAATGGAGAAGCGAGAATACTTGTCACAACAGAAACAAAACTAAATATAAAACCATTAGACCCTGTGTCCGCCCCAAGTTCCAGGTTACAACATGCCCCCTACCAACTGAAGAATGAAATGATATCGTTCGACAGTACGACACCAGCAAAATATGAAATTACTCCATAGTGGATACAGGAATCTGAATAAAGTGGGGTGGGGTGCAATATGTAACAGAAAATTGAAAAATATTGGTGTGAAATATAGTTCGCTAAATTTCATATCTCTCACTAATTAGTATTACATTCATGTATGGGATCTGTAGAGTTATTTAAAAAAATTAAATCAGAATATATCGCTTTAAAAAAAAAATCATAAAAAAAAATCAGAATATATAACTTAAAATACTGGGTAAAAATAAAATGAAAAAAGCACTGATTCCAAATCAGTTGATTTAATTGAAATTGGGGGGGGGTGGGAAGTAACCTAGAATAAGGTAATAACGTTGAAATTTCATTTTGATGTGGTCTACTTTGATTTAGAAAATGTGACGTCATTAATGCTGTATTTTTACAAGATATAATTAATATAGAGCTCAAATACCTGAGATTTAGTTTTGTAAGGTTATTACCTGTTATTTACCGAAAAATAAGACAAACTTTTTTTTTTGCTAAGTTGTAGGTTTTCCCATGTAACAGCTCATATGTGGAAGATAAAACTTGGGGGAATTCTAATCAATTGTGTCATTGAGAATTTTGCTATTGTTATCCATCAACAGTTTATATTAATATACATTGTTGATAGTTTGGCCTATCAGATAATGATGAACAGAAAGAAGAAACTGTCCAAAAACTATAATTTCTGTACTGATTGAGGTTCATATTTTGAATTCCAGTTAAATCAGATGATCATAAAAATACCAACAAAAGGCAAAATATAATAATATATTAATTCTAAAATATATGGTAAATTGCAGACAAGAATTCTACAGAATTAAATGTCTGGCCTACCATAAACTTATTCAGTGTCATTGATAGTGTATCTGTAGATATCTCTCTCAATGCATGTTAAAAATATTTTAAAAACATTAAAAAAAATTAAACTTCCAAAAATTAAATAAAATGTTTAAAATAATAAAGTTGAAAACAATTTTTTGACGTGCACTGAGGTGAACATTCATAGATAGAACTGTAAATGAACCTTTACTGATGCAGGACATGTAATTTATGAGAAATGTAGCTACATTTGTAGGTAGTACTAAACCAAATAACTTCCGGCTGGGTCAAAGTTCGAGGTGCACCCAACTTTTGATAGAGAAGTGAACACCACAAGTCCTGTGATTGGTTATAAATGTGAGTGTGTTGGTTGTAAAAAATAAGTTTCATCTGGGTGAAAAAAATGTGCAATTTTATTTCATCTAGTACCAATGTGTCAAGTAGTCTTGTGCTTGAAACATATATGGGGTACCTGTGAAAAAAAGTACTCGAATTTTGTGCGAAACTAGGGTAGTCATAGACGCTACCCGTTATCTCAGAAACGAGCAGCTTGACCCCCATTTTTTTCTGATTCACTTTAAGTGTAAGGGGTGGTAGTATTTATATCAGTGGTGTTTATGTCGGTTGATACGTTGCAGGTAGGAGTTTTAGCCACATATGTTACTATTGTCGTCTATGGGATTTGATTTGGTAGTATACACCCTGTACAATCAATGTTGAGCTAAATGCAAAAGTTGATGCCGCAGCCAACGAAAAAGTTATACCTATACTTCATCTTTTTAGTTTGTACATTTATTGTAATGCACTTATTTTGATGATAAAAACACTTAAAACAAGTAAATATCATTGATTTCATAAATTAACAGTGTTTCATTACTAGTATTTTATATACATATCATTTATTAGTTGTATAAGTGAACTGGACAAAAAGTCACGTCCTGGCTCCTACTGAAATTTTAAAAAGTAAATGTTACATCATAAAGAATTTTTTTTTTAGTAAATTGTTATACAGCATTTAGAAATAGACTGGATATTGTGTTAAACAGTGTATTTCAATAAGCAAACATTCTATCAGGAGAGCAGAGTTTTGGAATTTACTGCAGTGTTAAAAAAGTGATGTCCATTTTCGTCACGTCCTCTCACATTTTACTTTTCACTTTATAAGTCTTTTTTTTTTTACAAAAATAAAATTAGGCCTGACATGCTTATACTACTATATGTAATGAGTCTATAAATGATAAAACAGCATTTCCATTTAAAAAAGATTTTTAGTGAAGGAGATCATAAGAGTCAGAATGTCACGTCCTGGCTTAAATCATTACCATGGAATGGCCCCTGTCCATCTGTCTGTCCATCCAGCCATTTGTGTATTTATTTGTAATACTGTTTTCACAGGCTGCTATAAAGAGGATGAAAATAGCTGTGATCGGTCAGTCGTTGTTTGGTGCGGAGGTGTTTCGTCTGCTACAGAAAGATGGACATGAGATTGTTGGAGTCTTCACCATTCTTGATGTAAATGGAAAGGCAGACCCGCTTGGTGTGTGTTACTTCATGCTTTAGTATATTTACATTCATTCATTTTTGTTATATTTACAGCTTTACAATTGTTTTTCACTGTTTTGTTTTCCTCAATAATAAATAATTACATTTCATTGCTATTTCTACACTTGTTGGCAGTCCTATTGGTCTTAATCAGGTACTGTCCTATTTTATATCTGTGGATGTCCTATTTTATATATTTTACCCAAACTACAGACAAAATTAAGTCCCAGCTTTAGTTTTCTATAAAGTTTTTTTTGAAAAATGGATGGAAGTGACTGAAACATATTAATAATAAACATAATTAAATTTTGGCACAGAAATAAAAATGAAGAAGAAATTTTTATATATCTGGAATACTGTCAAAAATAAGATTGTAAGCAAAAGCAGCTTGTGAAACTGATTATCAGACAACAAATTGTATATTTTGAGCGAAATCTGCTTCCGGTCTTCTGTTAGTTTCGGGTGTTGCTCTGCCTGGTAACTAGGGTGAGTGACTTAACTCCTAATGACCGCCGCTGAGTAAATAATGTACTTGGGTGCATGTACAAGAAATTGTGCAGGAGGGGTCTAGACTCGTGAGCAAACTTCATAGGAGGATCGGGTCATACTTGAATTATAATTTTTTTTAATTCTTGTAGCAGGGTGTGTGTGTGTGTGAACCCCCCAAACCACTTGTATGCATGCCTGGTACTGAGGTGTCACTAACGAAACATTCTCTTCCTCTGAATGTAGCCCTAGCTGCAGAGGAGAAGAAGGTTCCTGTCTTCAAGTACAAGAGGTGGCAGCTGAAAAAACAGGCCATCCCAGAAGTGGTGGAGGAATACAGGTCTGTTGGAGCCGAGCTGAACGTTATGCCGTTTTGCTCACAGTTCGTTCCCATGGAGGTGATCACGTTCCCCAAACACCAGTCTATCATTTATCACCCGTCTATTCTTCCACTACACAGAGGGGCGTCCGCCATCAACTGGTAAACTCATTTTAATTGTCTTCAACATAGAACTACAGTATTTTCTTAATGTATATATATTAATCATTGTTCATGTTTTGGACCCAGCTGACGAGAAAAGATGTACAATAAAGTACTATTATAGTGAACTAGAAGGGACCATGATAGTTCATTATAGTTGCATAAGTTGGTTTATTAATATATATGGAGATAAAACGGGACTTTACGATCACTTTGTTCTATGCAGTAGTTCATTCTAAGCATGTTTGTTATAAGTGCACTTTACTGTATTTGGTAACAGAAACATATTGGAATCTACTAAATTTCATCTAGAATTAATTTTAAAGTTTTGGAAAACCTTTTTAATTTTTATACAGTTTTAAAACATACTTACCTTGATATTAATATTATATTGGGATTTTACCCACAGCTGTTTACACATTTTTTTTTTTTTTAACATAATTATATAAGTTTTATTTTAAATTTAATCCTATTCATATACTTACCTTTGTTTCACATTCAATAGCCGGGGTGTATTTTGTGCTGAGGTGTCGTAAAACATTAATTTTTTATATCCATAATCTTGCATTTCCTTGATAGTACAAGCTATGGTCTGTCTGTTTTTTATTCGAGTGGCTTGTTTTAGTATATATTAATTTTGGTTATTAATAATAATGGATTTTAAAAATTAAGAAAATATGTATGAATTACAATATTCTTAATTGAATTAAAAAGAAAATTGTAGCCATAAGCGATGGTATCTATTTTGATCATTATAATTGCAATTCAGTGTTATAAAAAATGTGTTAGAATGCTGAAAACACCCTAAAGCTTATTTTTGATTAGTCAGTAACAGTAGGGTGACTTTACACAGCTGGATTTTGACATAAATATGTACCTCTTAACATCCATGTGGAAATAGCATGTTCGAAACCATAGTGGTATATGGGCACGTTAAACAACTAGTCAAGTCAAGTTATATGGAAAAGAAAAGTAGTAGCTTTGTATAAATTTAAGTTTGAAGCACCTTTTCCAAAAATGGCTTATACATGTATTATATTTTCATTAGAATTGCTAAATTGAAAAAAAAAACTCACAGCACCCCCCACCCCCACCCCATCCAAAAAAGGGATAACATTTCTTGGTCATGGATATCTGTGAATAATAAGAGTGCTATGAATCGTTTGCAGGACTCTGATACAAGGTGACAAGAAGGCAGGTTTCTCGATATTCTGGGCGGATGATGGACTGGACACGGGACCAGTTCTTCTACAGCGACACACCTACGTGGAGCCCAACGACACAGTGGACACACTCTACAACAGATTCCTCTTCCCAGAGGGCATCAAAGCTATGGTGAGACGCTGAGTCATATATTTAATGATTTCCAAAATGGTGAAACACTAATCAAAGCTATGGTGAGACACTGAGTCAGATATGTAATGGTTTCCAAACTGGTGAGACACTAGTCAAAGCTATGGTGAGACGCTGAGTCATATATTTAATGGTTTCCAAACTGGTGAAACACTAATAAAAGCTATGGTGAGACACTGAGTCAGATATGTAATGGTTTCCAAACTGGCGAAACACTAATAAAAGCTATGGTGAGACACTGAGTCAGATATGTAATGGTTTCCAAACTGGTGAAACACTAATCAAAGCTATGGTGAGACACTGAATCAGATATGTAATGGTTTCCAAACTGGTGAAACACTAATAAAAGCTATGGTGAGACACTGAATCAGATATGTAATGGTTTCCAAACTGGTGAAACACTAATCAAAGCTATGGTGAGACACTGAATCAGATATGTAATGGTTTCCAAACTGGTGAAACACTAATAAAAGCTATGGTGAGACACTGAATCAGATATGTAATGGTTTCCAAACTGGTGAAACACTAATAAAAGCTATGGTGAGACACTGAATCAGATATGTAATGGTTTCCAAACTGGTGAAACACTAATAAAAGCTATGGTGAGACACTGAATCAGATATGTAATGGTTTCCAAACTGGTGAAACACTAATCAAAGCTATGGTGAGACACTGAATCAGATATGTAATGGTTTCCAAACTGGTGAAACACTAATCAAAGCTATGGTGAGACACTGAATCAGATATGTAATGGTTTCCAAACTGGTGAAACACTAATCAAAGCTATGGTGAGACACTGAATCAGATATGTAATGGTTTCCAAACTGGTGAAACACTAATAAAAGCTATGGTGAGACACTGAGTCAGATATGTAATGGTTTCCAAACTGGTGAAACACTAATCAAAGCTATTATGAGACATTATAAAAGCCATGGTGAGATGTTACATTTAGTGACTTTTGTAGATATTAAAAGCATTAACTGAAATGACTTTGTCAGGTTTTCTAACATGACAAAGATATGGTGAGACAATAAATTATAAAAATTATGGTGGTGAAACTTTAATGCTATGATGAGAATTTAGTGCCATTCCTTTTGTCAGCTTTTTACTGAACATATGTTTCCAATAGAGAAGTTATAAATGTCTAATGATGATTTTAGGACGCATGTAAGATAAATATTTTAATTTGTTTTGTGATGATTGTAGGGAGAGGCAGTACAGCTGATTGTTGATGGCAAGGCTCCCAAGTTAGTTCAGACCGAGGACGGAGCAACATATGATGCCATGATAAAGAAGGATAAAGTGGAGGTATAGTATATACATTTATTATTCACATAGTTCAAGATATTCAAGGAAATATAACCAGTATGACCCACGTGTCATAGTGATTTCACGTGCACAATGAATGACGTAATTTTGTGAAGCGACATCATAACTTAATGCGGCTTCCCCATGTAAACGCTTTTCAAAATGATGTCATTTCAGAAAATGACGTCGCTTAGTTGTCTCATTTCAGTTACATTTGAAACATTTTGAAATGGCCATGGCTTGTTATTCATGAAAATAATAGTTTGGATAATGTGGATAATAAAGAAATTATTACACTCATGTGTGAATTGTACTGATTTTAAAAAACTCGTGTCAAGATTCACTCGTTTCGTAAAATCAGTACGACACACAAGCTCGTATACTAATCTCTATGTATTACTGTGAAATACTTTTCAACTTGACCTAACCTCTGACCTATGACACTCCACCAACCATTACATTAGACTGGTCCAAAAATCCCAACAGCCCATTAACTAAAAATCTTCCATAATATTCATGATTTAAGCTGGACTTGCTTTTTAAATTTGCAGTTTAATAATGAAATATGTTAGCCAAATTCAACATTCTCATTGGGTGATCTGGTAAATAATATAATATGCTATTATGCGAGTAGCAGTTTGTTTTTACTCTGTTTAAAATATGAAGGTAACCTTGAAATCTTTCACTTTTTTGTTAACTGTGTAGAAAGACCAGGACTCTAAGTTAATAATGACACCGACAATAATTACTATAACTACAATATGAGTTGCCAAGGTCAAGATCTTTACCAATGATTAATTTTTGCTGGTAGATAAAAATTATTGCCATTGGCTGAAGGGAATATTGTTTTTGATAAATTTGATATTTATTGCAAAAGTTGCTGGTTTTAAAGTGTATATATATACTCTTCAAAAAAAGAAACGCAAAAGGGTACAAATGGGTTATAACTCCGATTTTATGTTTCCTACCGGTTCATGCTTTGTGAATATAAGGTCATTGCATGTCCCAAACACATTCCCACGGTTACATTCGATAAAACGCAGCTACTGTACAATAAAGTTACAAAATGTGAATATTCGCAAAAACGCAGCCACGTGCAAACCATGTCACCACTGCACGTGCGTTGTCTGCACGTGTAACATGAACACCGACAGTATAAAAGTGCAGGGTGTTCGCTTGCCTGGCCTCTGTATCTGGCCGACAGTTGACAATCCAGGACATGCCACGTCTCAGTGAACCGCAGAGAAACAATGCCATCGGCCGACTAGACGCAGGCGAATCCAGAACGGCCGTTGCCAGGGCATTCCATGTGTCCCCAAGCACCATCTCCAGACTGTGGGACCGTTACCAGCAACATGGATCAACACGTGACCTCCCTAGATCCGGTCAACCACGGGTCACTACCCCCGGGCAGGACCGCTACATCCGGGTACGCCACCTTCGGGAACGATTGACTACTGCCACCTCCACAGCCGCAGCAATACCAGGTTTGCGCAGGATATCCGACCAGACCGTACGGAACCGCCTACGTGAGGTAGGAATTCGTGCCAGACGTCCAGTTCGAGGTGTCATCTTAACACCACAACACCGTCGACTCCGACTGCAGTGGTGCCAGATTCATCGACAATGGCCTCAACTGCGATGGAGACAGGTGTGGTTCAGTGACGAGTCCCGATTTCTGCTCCGACGTCATGATGGAAGATGTCGCGTGTATAGGCGTCGTGGTGAACGTTATGCGGCAAACTGCGTGCAGGAAGTGGACAGATTCGGCGGGGGTAGTGTCATGGTGTGGGCAGCCATCTCACACACTGGCAGAACTGACCTGGTCCACGTGCAGGACAACCTGAATGCACAGGGCTACATTGACCAGATCCTCCGGCCACACATCGTTCCAGTTATGGCCAACGCCAACGCAGTGTTCTAACATGACAACGCCAGGCCTCACACAGCACGTCTCACAACGGCTTTCCTACAGAACAACAACATTAATGTCCTTCCTTGGCCATCGATATCACCGGATTTGAACCCAATTGAGCATCTATGGGACGAGTTGGACCGACGCCTCCGACAGCGACAACCACAGCCCCAGACCCTGCCCGAGCTGGCAGCAGCCTTGCAGGCCGAGTGGGCCACCATCCCCCGGGACGTCATCCGTACTCTGGTTGCTTCAATGGGCAGGCGGTGCCAGGCAGTTGTCAACACACGCGGAGGCCACACCCGGTATTGACTCCAGATGACCTTGACCTTGGTGGTGTGTCCTATCACTTACTCACAATGGACTAGAGTGAATTGTGAACAATCCTGCAACATTTGGTAATTATCGGACTCACCATTCAATAATTAAATCAATTCTCCAAATGTTACGACAATGTGGTTTTGCGTTTCTTCTTTTGAAGAGTATATATATTCATGACTTGTTGAGTGGCGTTTTGGTATGTTAGAAACAAAATTTCATTCCATAAAAGCAGAAACATATTTAACCACTATTTCATTTCCATTATCCTAATTATAAAGGAAATTAATTTTTTCTTTGTATAGTGTCTTTAGGACGACAGTATACTTGATTAAACTAATTTCAGATAAACTGGAAGCAGCCAGCCAGTGATCTCCACAACTTTATCCGTGGTAACGACAAGGTTCCTGGGGCGTGGACTACCATCAATGGTGAAGTAAGTATAAACGTCTGTAACGGAGAAAATGTGAAAATCACTCTGGTTTAACAGATTGGAGAATAGGGGAAAAGGTGTATTTTGTAAAATGTAAAAAGTACACTAATTTATGTGTTTTATTCCACTGCCCCCTTTCCTTTCTCTCCTTTGAATTCCATCTCATTTCTTCCTAATCTGGCAACTCCTTTCAACTATTTTTCAATTTCTTTTACTGTCCACCTCCACATCCCAGTGCTTGTCTCTCAACCACAACAGGGTTTACGTGTAAATTCCTTTAATATTATTATACAGACATGTTTGCAGAATTTTTAAATTGAGGTGTTAGCAGTGTCTGCCTTTTCTCTAAAATGTTTACCTTAGAGTAAATGTAATTGCTAAAACAAATGAACATAATATAATTTTGTTTTATAAAACAATTTCACAATTAAAGGTGCATACATACCCATTTCACTTTACATCCCCCAAGTATGGGCATATGTGATACACACTTTAATATATGATAATGCTAATTAATGAATATGGTTACTAAATTGTTACAGAAAATCACCCTGTTTGGATCACGGTTGTGGAACCGACTCCCGCCGCGTGGAACCAGTGTTGAGATACCCGGTGCTACTAAACCTGCTATTGTTCACAAGAATGGAATGGTTTTCTTCGGCAGTGATCAAAAGATGGTAACCGAGATATGAAACAGTATAATACATATAGAGGATATTTCATTCATGTTTTTTTTCTTCAAATATGATTTATATCTCATCGAGTGAAGTTTGCAATCATATCTCACGAGTCGCGCAACTTCTGGCAATTTACCTTTATTTTTAAAATGCCAGCAGCAAGATAGTTCTGGCTTTCTTACAGTGAAGATAACACTTTCTACAGTTTCACTCTAAAATGTGTTATCGACACTGAGTGACAACACTTTTATTTTAAGATATCTCACTAAATGTTATATAATAAGTCCATATTAGATAATTATAACTTTATGAATTTAATATTAATACTGTTAAAATTAATAATGATATTTTTTTTTTACACATTTATAATTTTACAATTAAAAATTAAAGATTAATGCAAAAGATTAAACTGAAGATACATGTATATTTACAGTAGCCTAAACTAAGGTGACAGCTGATACATCAACAATTTTACAGGTGGGTGGTTGAGAACACAATTTAAAAAAATGTATTCAAATTTAAAACATGTACATATATAATTATTTAAATAGATGTAGTGATAGAGAAATATAGGGTTCTGTCATCCTAATATAATTTCATACATCTAATGGTTTAAAAGTTTAATTAAGTTATAAAGGGATTATATTTGGGAGAGAGTATGCCAGCCAAGTTAATCTTTTACACATATACAGTTTTTATATACATGTAAAATTGTTGATGTATATAGAAATAGAGAGAAGATTCGTCACATATATTTTTTATATCATTCTATGTCAATTGGTATTTGTCGAGGCTCTACTGAGACAAATACCGATTAACTAGACGAGGTGGATATTTTACATATTAAAAAGCATAAGTAGTGAATTTTATTTATCCTATAACACTTCTAAAATAACATTTTAATTCAGATTTTAGTAAATAATTGTGACAGTACTGAAGCCGTCTTCATCAGTAATATGACGTCATCACAATTAGCACAAATTAGTTTGACATCTTGCATTTTAACTAAATCTTATGAAAATGTTACGCTCAGGTATACAGGTCTTGTTGGCTAGGAAACAAATTACCCATTCACAGCAACACATTATTACCCCTAGAGACCTTGCAAATTTGCATATACCTTTACATTTGTATGCCATTATTAACTGGGTTAAGATACTAAATTATCAGATAGGTTTATGACATGGATATCATGGGTAAGTTATCGGATAATTATAGGATATTAAACAAGCTTCCATTTCGTATCATGTTTATGTCCTGAGTGAAATAATTTTCAATTGTCGCAAGCTTTAGCTATACATGATTGAAAATACATTGTAGTTTAAAAAAAAGAGAAAAAAGTTACTACATTAGGATGATCAGAAACATACTAGATAAAGAGACACTGATGTTCTAAACAGTAAAATGTATTTAAAGTGTGATTTCAGTTGTTAAAAAGGCTGTTAATAGACAACATCTTATAATGGCAGATAACGACAGTCCCTTTAAGATAAAAGTAAAATAATGTCTGCTTACAGATGCCACCATGGCAGGGTTCGTACAGAGTCTGGAAAACCTTGAAAAAAGTATGGAATTTTGAAAATCCATTTTCCAGACCTGGAAAACATGGAAATTTCTGTTGCGTGAAACCGGCAGAATCTGATGACATTTTCCGATCTCGGTACTAACGTAAATTTGAGAAATCAAGACTAACAATTGCCAACATTTACCAAAGATTTTAAGTACGTGCTTACGCAATACATATGTCAAAAAGATAGTCCATTTTGTCAAATTTTCCAAAAATATGAGGAGATTACCATAATTTTATATACTGATTATTGAGTAATGTGAGTCTTAAAAAAAAAAAAATGTGTCTTTGAAAAGGTCTGGAATTTTTTTGTTTCCAAAGTATATGAACCCTGCCATTGTGATTTCTTTCTGTATTTCAGATAAACGTGAACCAGGTGCAGCTGGGGAGTGGTAAGATAATCCCTGCGTCGAAATACGGCAAAGAGGATCTGTCCTCACAGAAGATAGAACTCACCCCGGAGGAAGACAACATGGTCAAAGGGCTCAAGGTTTGACAGTCAAATTGATGGTGTAATATGTTTAATAGAAATATTTAACAACAAATTTTATAGTGTAATATTAAGTTTAAAAGAAAACCCTAAAATTTTATTTAGTGACCCATGTGTAGAATTTTTGACAAATATTTTTATCTTCAGAGATATCCGATGACAGTGTTTGAATTGATCTGCATTATGTAAGTGCATTTTCATAGATTGATTTTTGTGTACAAAACAAAAATTGTTTTTTCTTTTTATGATCAATCCCCATCGGTTGGCCTATTGGTCTATTTGTTGTTCCAGCCAGTGCACCACAACTGGTATATCAAAGGTCATGGTATGTGCTGTCCTGTCTGTGGGATGGTGCATATAAAAGATCCCTTGCTACTACCGGGTAATGGAAAAATGTAGTGGGTTTCTTGTCTAAGACTATATGTCAAATGACCAAATGTTTGATATCCAATAGCCATTGATTAATAAATCAGTGTGCACAAGTGGTGTCATTAAACAAAACACACTTTAACTTCTTCTTTTTTTTGAATTGTCAACAATTACTTTATAATAGATATATATATCAAATGAAAACTGATAGACTAAACTAAATTAGTATTAATTTTAAAAGATGAATTATTACTCAGTTAATATCTTAATTACTAACACATTGATGCCATATTTGATTTGAAATAAAGAATTTCTCATTATATGTCGTAATCTTGTGTGTTTTGTTTCACTGGTATAAAAATGTGTTTTGTGTGTAACAACACTAGCAGAAGTATTGATTCCTCTTTCAGGACATTTGGGGTGGCATTCTAAACGTGTCGGTTACAGATAGCACAGATTTCTTCAAAGCTGGAGCTGGGTCTATGGATGTTATCAGGTGTGAACTCAATCAAAAGAATAATAACTAATGTTCATTGTAAGGACTTAGGGTGAGTTTTATGGCTTGCACACATTTATGGTTTACAACCATTCCTCAAGACAACCGTATGGTAGTTGTAAATGCCCCTCTAACATTTGAAATCTTCTGTGTGAATCGATCAAGAAGTTAAATAATATGTTAGTTACAGACTATTTGGAATATCTTGGATATATACTCTTCAAAAAAAGAAACGCAAAAGGGTACAAATGGGTTATAACTCCGATTTTATGTTTCCTACCGGTTCATGCTTTGTGAATATAAGGTCATTGCATGTCCCAAACACATTCCCACGGTTACATTCGATAAAATGCAGCTACTGTACAATAAAGTTCCAAAATGTGAATATTCGCAAAAACGCAGCCACGTGCAAACCATGTCACCACTGCACGTGCGTTGTGTGCACGTGCAACATGAACACCGACAGTATAAAAGTGCAGGGTGTTCGCTTGCCTGGCCTCTGTATCTGGCCGACAGTTGACAATCCAGGACATGCCACGTCTCGGTGAACCGCAGAGAAACAATGCCATCGGCCGACTAGACGCAGGCGAATCCAGAACGGCCGTTGCCAGGGCATTCCATGTGTCCCCAAGCACCATCTCCAGACTGTGGGACCGTTACCAGCAACATGGATCAACACGTGACCTCCCTAGATCCAGTCGACCACGGGTCACTACCCCCGGGCAGGACCGCTACATCCGGGTACGCCACCTTCGGGAACGATTGACTACTGCCACCTCCACAGCCGCAGCAATACCAGGTTTGCGCAGGATATCCGACCAGACTGTAATGAACCGCCTACGTGAGGTAGGAATTCGTGCCAGACGTCCAGTTCGAGGTGTCATCTTAACACCACAACACCGTCGACTCCGACTGCAGTGGTGCCAGATTCATCGACAATGGCTCAACTGCGATGGAGACAGGTGTGGTTCAGTGACGAGTCCCGATTTCTGCTCCGACGTCATGATGGAAGATGTCGCGTGTATAGGAGTCATGGTGAACGTTATGCGGCAAACTGCGTGCAGGAAGTGGACAGATTCGGCGGGGGTAGTGTCATGGTGTGGGCAGCCATCTCACACACTGGCAGAACTGACCTGGTCCACGTGCAGGGCAACCTGAATGCACAGGGCTACATTGACCAGATCCTCCGGCCACACATCGTTCCAGTTATGGCCAACGCCAACGCAGTGTTCCAACATGACAACGCCAGGCCTCACACAGCACGTCTCACAACGGCTTTCCTACAGAACAACAACATTAATGTCCTTCCTTGGCCATCGATATCTCCGGATTTGAACCCAATTGAGCATCTATGGGACGAGTTGGACCGACGCCTCCGACAGCGACAACCACAGCCCCAGACCCTGCCCGAGCTGGCAGCAGCCTTGCAGGCCGAGTGGGCCACCATCCCCCGGGACGTCATCCGTACTCTGGTTGCTTCAATGGGCAGGCGGTGCCAGGCAGTTGTCAACACACGCGGAGGCCACACCCGGTATTGACTCCAGATGACCTTGACCTTGGTGGTGTGTCCTATCACTTACTCACAATGGACTAGAGTGAATTGTGAACAATCCTGCAACATTTGGTAATTATCGGACTCACCATTCAATAATTAAATCAATTCTCCAAATGTTACGACAATGTGGTTTTGCGTTTCTTCTTTTGAAGAGTATATTTGTTCGTATAGGAAGCCACAAGTAACTTCGCCAGTTGATTTTCCAAGTCATAGTTTGGAGGTGGGAGTTAGCTCAGTCGGTTGAGTACTCACTTGACGTGCTTGCAGCATCAAACCACCTAGATGGATCCATTCAATTGGATTTTTTCCCCATTCCAACCAGTGCACCACAACTAGTCAAAGGCTTTCCTCTCTGTGGGAAAGTTCATATAAAAGATCCCTTGCTGTATTAGGAAAAATGTAGCGGGTTTCCTCTGATGACTACATGTCAGAATTAACAAATGTTTGACATCCAGTAGTCGATGATTAATTAAACAATGTGCTCTAGTGATGTTGTTAAACAAATCAAACTTTAATGTTATAGTTGCCAAATTCGTAATAAATGAGGGTTATCTCCCATATTTGTTTGTGAAGGTCATATGGCCTAAAACAAAATTTCATTGAATGTCGAGTTTAGTAATAAGTATTAGGGATTTATTAGATTAATTTTAACACAAATGAGTTTGTTCTTTTCTTAGACAAACCTTATCAAACTGTTATTTGACATATAATGTCCTGCAAATGCCTTGAACTTATTGTAAATTTTCACCATAATTTATTATAATATTACTGGCCTCGGTGGTGTCATGGTTACTCCATTGAACATACGGCTGGTAGGTACAAGTTCCCACCCAGAGCAGGTTTTAACGACTTAATGGGTAGGTGTAAGACCACTACACCCTCTTCTCTTTCTCACTAACCACTAACAATTAACAACTAACCTACTGTTCTGGACAGACAGCCCAGACAGCTGAGGTGTGTGTCCAGGACAGTGTGCTTGCACCTTAAGCACAGAAATAAGTTGAAATGAAATGAAATATTATAATATTAAACTATGCCATGTCGTGGAACAGACTGACAATTTTAGTAAAATGTTATGGTCATGATAGTAGATATTTAAAATAATAGTAATGATAGTAATGCTAAAATCATTTCATAGAACCGTGTCTTTTTCATCCTAGGTGTTGAGTTTTAAACATAAACTTGTAATATGTACATCTATATAACCAGGACAGACCAACACTGCATTAGGATTTACTTGACATCAAACAGATTGTTAACAATTTAGAAAATTCTACCAACCTCATTTTGTCAAACGAAATATGATATTGAAAATAAAATCACATTATGGGGTTTTCCAAAATGTCTACATTTTCATAAGCTAAGAGAATACTCTTTTGTGTTTGTTCTTCTCCACCTAAAAGTACATTTTTCATTTTAAAAGCATATGCTGGTGATAACCCCCCTCACCCAAGCATATGTTTTTGTGAAAATGTTAATGATTTTGAATGACCCTTAAGCTGTAGTATTAAAACTTGAATAATTTTCTCTTTTATTAATACTTAACCTGACCTCAAACAATTGGCATTTTACTCCTATGTTAGCAGACTGGTCCGAACATCCCAACCACCAATGGGATGGCTTAAAATATTCTGTTTCCTGTTCCTATCACATGACTGAAGCTTCCTTCTTTTTCCTTCGGTAATTGTAATTCTTGAAACAGGTTATGTGACCCCGAATAGAATGCATGATCCCTGCCATTGTGTAGAAGTGTGACAGTAACGTGTGTGTTGTTTAACAGGTTGGTAGAGGAGGTGAAGCAGAAGTGTGGTGGGATTCGGCTAGAGATCGACGACGTGTATATGAACACCGTGTTTGAGGAATTCACCGGCCTGGTGGTTCGCAGAGGCCGCGGTATCGAAGACAAGGAACCCTTTACGTTTGACGCAGTAAGTTCATTTAAAACATGGATTTGAATGATAACCCAGTCAACTGGATGGATATTTTTACAAAAACTAAGTTGAGTGGGTACAAGTTTATGAATGTTTTAGTTTTTTTTGCACCATCTGTGAACCCGATATTCTAGTGTGGAGTTGGGAGTGAGTGCTCTCTCCCTACAACCGTGGTATTATGCAGAATGATTATATTGTCAAACCTGGGTTTTAACAGACTATGTTGAGTGGGTACAAGTTTATAAATAGTTGGTTGTTTGTTTTTGTGCACCATCTGTGAACCTGATATTCTGGGGTGGTGTTTGGAATCGGTGCTCTCTCCCTACAACCATGGTACTATGCAGAATGATTATACTGTCAAACTTGGGTGTTTACAAAGACTACGTTGAGTGGGTACAAGTTTATAAATAGTTGGTTGAATATTTAATATATATGTATAAACTGGTTGTTTATTTGCACCATCTGTGAACCCGATATTCTGGGATGGGGGTGGGGCTGAGTGCTTTCTCCCTACAATTGTGGTATTATGCAGAATGATTATACTGTCAAACCTGGGTTAAACAAAGGGTGCATCAAAAGATGATTTTTTGAGAATAAAAAGGTGTCCTCTTAAACCAGGTCAGTTTGTACTATCTTGAATGATTTGAAATAATAGTAATATGGTCTCTTAAGACAGGTGGCTGTTTAATACAGGTCAGTTTGTACCATTATATACTGATGGAAAGAAATAAAGGATCACATAGATAGCAACAACAAATAATGATTGCATCAAAAATCAATTCATATTGTCAGAAGTTGACTGGGAACATATAGGCAGCACATTCAACACTACAGATATTCAATCCCACAATACAACTTGGTATGAAATACAGACATTACTATGCTAGTTGTGAATTAAATTTGGTCTACAATTTGATGTGTTCCCTTATTTCTTTCCATCAGTATATAATAGATGATTTTGAGAATAAAAAGGTGGCTTCTTAAGACAAGTGGCTGCTTAATATAGATGTCCACGTGGACAGGTTTAACTGTATTGATCTTGTTTTTTAAATTATTTACAGGTAGAAATGCATGTTAACAACATGGACATCACATTTCCCCATCAGTGTTTCATAGACAATGAGTTTGTCGATTCTTCTGATGGTGCAACTTACGAGACGATCAACCCCACTGATGAAACGGTAAGATGTGCGACATTGTGCTAAACACTTGTAATTCCGAACCACGTTAGTTAACAACTACGATAAATTACTCTCCTACCGTTAATTACACTTAAATTCCCCCACATTTTGTTTAGACAGAAATCGTGAAAAAAAACCCCCCATTTAATTGGCATAGATTCCACATACTAGAATGTAACCATTGAGATTTCCTGGGACAAAAAAACATGTAATCTTTTGCGATCTGCCATTTAACTTGTTTATGGAATACTCGTCAAGAGAGGTAGAAGCCTCTGAAGAATGTGCCATAATTAATATGACGTCATGATTGCATATACCATAACACGTCACATCCTTCCACCCCTCTTAGATAGTATTCTATCAAAAAGCAAAATGGCAGCTTACATGTTTTTTGTCCTAGGACTAGAAAATTTCAGTGTAGTATATGAAGGTGACATGGTCACCATCTAGAATGTGGAATCCATGTCATTGCAAGGTTTTTTTTCCACAATTTCTGTCTCGACAAAATATTGGGGAAATCTAAAGGTAAGAGGCAGGAGAGTAATTTATAGTAGTTGTTAACAATTTGGTTTGGACTTTAGGTTACGGGATACCACAAATTGTACAAAGTTGTGTTGTTTGTTATAAAATAATTAATAACGCTGTCATATGTCTTAAAAATTATCATTTTAATAAATAAAGTCTTGCCGATAAACTACTATTATTTTTTCAAAGTGACAAAAAATGCCCCCGAAAAATTATCTGTAAAAATATAGCATGACTTATCTGCCTTTTTACAAACCAGAGCTGTTACATCAGCAGGGGAGACTGACCTCAGTGGCGTTATGGTTAAGCCATCAGACATAAGGTTGATAGATACAGGGTTTGCAGCCTGGTATCGGCTCCCACCCAGAGCGAGTTTTAATGACTCGATGGGTAGGTGTAAGACCACTACACCCTGTTCTCTCTCAATGACCACTAACAACTAACCCACTGTCCTGGACAGACAGCTAAAGTGTGTGCCCAGGACAGTATGCTTCAACCATAATTGGATATAAGCACGAAAATAAGTTGAAATGAATGAAAATCAGAGTGGGGAAAACATTACAAGTCACATGGTTAAGCTTTTGAATGCATTCAAGGCATCAAGCGTGGGGAAAACATTACAAGTCACATGGTTAAGCTTTTGAATGCATTCAAGGCATCAAGCGTGGGGAAAACATTACAAGTCACATGGTTAAGCTTTTGAATGCATTCAAGGCATCAAGCGTGGGGAAAACATTACAAGTCACATGGTTAAGCTTTTGAATGCATTCAAGGCATCAAGAGCGGGGAAAACATTACAAGTCACATGGTTAAGCTTTTGAATGCATTCAAGGCATCAAGCGTGGGGAAAACGTGGAAAGACTGCTAAATCTCAGAACAAAATGGACTTTTGTTAGTGGTGGTCTAATTTATATGTAGTTTCTAGACTAGTGAAGTCAACAAATTTAGATTTATAATAAAGCAAAACCACCAAAATTTAAGCCTGCAAAAATAAATGATATCGCAGGACCTGAATTTTATTTCTATTTTGTTAATGACATTTAATGACATCATAAATTAAGTATTTTATAAATTAACCACATGAATTTCTCACTTCTGATCTCTGTGAATTATAAAATTAATGTATATTGTTTTCAGCCCATCTGTAAAATAGCACTGTCAACTGTTGAAGATGTCCACAGAGCTGTGGAAGCTGCCCAGGTATGTATAGTCAGCACCATCCTCCTTCAAAAATATTTTTTTTTCGTAAATAATTTCAGTTTGGTTTGATGTAAGAAGAAAAATAAAAGTGTTTTGGAAAAATAACAAAATATTACTATTATTTGTGTGTAATTTAGAAAACAGTCAGCTCAGAAATAAATAGCGTGTAGTAAATTCCATAGTATGAAAATTCCCTGTGGGATGGACTTTAGATGTCTTAATGGTCATGTCATTCTGGTTATAGCTGGTGAGTACTGGCTTGTTTTCGGTTGTGGAGTGCCAAATTAATTAGAAAGTGATTATACACACACAATTGATGTTTATCAGGGCTTCTAGAATTTTTTTGAAATCCACTAGCCTTGGGATCAGTGATTTTTTTTTTTTTTTACTAGCCATGATTAAAAATTCACTAGCCCCACTTTACTTTAAATTAATACAATTTTACTAGTAATAATCAGATATGTCACCTAAAGAGAGAGATAGCACTAAAAAACACTAACATTGGGTGTTGGGGTGGGGTGAGGTGGGGTCAGGATATTCATATTTGGGTCATTCCACAGAAAAGGGGAAAAATTCAGATTTAGTTTTTCTTAAAAATTAAACAACTTGAATCTATTTTTTATTTGCAGTACTGTATTCAGTATATATTTCTGCACATGAAATGATGGTTTGGCACGCTAATAGCCATTTTAGTTTGTATGTGTGTTTTTTAAAACTGTCACTGGTAAGAAAATAGTGTCCACTAAGTTATGGACAACAGCAATATCAAACATTGCACTAAACATACACAGGGGACATTTTATATGGTACTACAATTTAGGCAAGCTGTCCCTTTCTATGAATTAACGTCACTTTGTTTCAAGATAAGGTTATATTTTATGTAATCACCTAAATGTTTACTCTTATCATATATTTTCTTACAAACTATCATTTATAATTTGAAAAATATTTTCTTTATGTTGCGAGAAGTAGTTTTACTATATATCAACCAGCACATCCTTTTACTGCCACTGTAAATATATGCTAATATCCATTAACAACATACATTTTTATTTTAAAAAATACATTTGTTCATGAAAGTAACCTAATGGACATGCGGTAACATAGTAGACCAGGTTTAACTTCCACTAAGTTACTTATAATAACCATCTAATGAACTAACTGACTTACAGTAAAAACTCTGATTATCTATATTTAATGATCAGAACAGGCTGATACAGAAATAAGAATGAATAACAAGGTGATATGTCTAAATACAGACAAATAATTATTTTACTGATGTGAGGTCATCATCAGATGTAGATGATTCAGTCGGAATTGACAATAAATAACATTTAAAATTGTAACTGTTACACATTTAATTCAAATGAGTAAATGAATGATTAAAGCCACCTCAGAATGAATATCATAATATTTGGAATCAAACAAAATGTTCCATGGACAGTGGTTCTGTCAGAAAGAAATGTATGGATATGACGCTATGGAATTGAATGCAACCACAGTATGAGGGCCTCCTCCAGAAAAAAAATGGGTTAAGTTTTGGGCTAGGGTTAAGACAATCATACAGTACTGATAAGAATAATTAATTTTGTCCAAAGTTAATTAAAACAAAAATCTACCCAAAAATGTGGGTATGGCGCCATACCCGTTTTACCCTCTGGCAAAAACCCTTATGGACCCTTATAACAAATACAAAATTGAACTACAAGCCAATACACTTTTTTTTTTAATTTACTTCAGCTGACAAAATCATATATTATTTCTATTTTTATTTTTCAACACTTTTGAAATTTTATGTGTTAAATGCATGCATGTGTACATGCTTATATCATTTATAAGATCTGGCCTCATAACTTGTGTCAGTTTGTTGATGCCTACTACCATTAGCAGTTGGTTTGGGAAGGAGACAAACAGTTTTTATAAATATACCCATAAATGTCATTGTTGAGGCAGAATGCACTCCACCTGTATAGCTGTCTCATTGTACAACCTTATGATGCCTTGTTTAACACTGAATCGTAAAAACAAAATACAGCCAGATACATTTAATGCAAAGATGCACGAATATCCTTCATTTGTAGTAGTTTGAGGTACAAGAATAAGGAGTGGGATGGGATGGGAACTCTATTTACGTGCCCATATCCACAGAGGTTCAGGCACGCCCACCTCGGATTTAGCCTCTGACTTCGCCAGTGACTAATTCTGGGGCAGGAGGGAGAATAAGGAGTGTACACATCAACAGTGACCCATGGGATTATATATACAAGATACAACAGTCACTTCAGTGTTGATTGAGCTATTTGTGCTGTAGTTTGAGTAAGAGTAGTGTTAGCCAATATTTCATAATTAACATGACTCTACAGAAGTTAGAATATAAGAACTCTGCAGAAGGAATGTATTTGCATTTGCACAGGTCAGCTATTAAACAAACATAACTGGCATCCCCTGGTCAGAATTCAGTGGGGGGGGGGGGGGGGTATTTTTTTTATTTATTTTTTTTATTTATTATTATTTACTTCGGTGACACTTTCATGTGCCAGGTAGAGAACACATTCATTGGATATATATCACTAAATCAAACTGAAAAGATGCCATTACTAATAAACACATTAGTGCATACAGCAGCTATATGTATAACCATTATTTTAATCAACATATTACCACAAAATTAAAATATTAACACAGTGCACACCATAACACCTGACCCTTAAAATGTTTTATATATCGGGACACATCTCTGACTTCTGACTATCCTAGTTCCACATAAAAAAGTTCATCCTAATTTTATTGGCACTCTGCACATGTTATAAACACAGTATATAGTAATTAACTGGTACACTGGTAGTAGTTAAATAAAATCTACCTGTATTTATTAAAATAACTGACAACAAGTATGTGTCCATCATTAACTATTAGTATAAATCAATGTCATGACAACTGTGATGTGTTTTATACTGGTAACTGATATACTGACAGTGTGGCCACTAAGTTACTCTGTTGTCCGCTATGTTACTAAAGTGTCACAAATTTACACTAAAGCTAATATTCTAGGACTACACTTTAAATAGGTAAACTATTATTCAGTATAAAAATATAGTAACATTTTAGCAATAACTCCATGTAATGATAGCATTTCTACCTGTTTGTCTACTAGGTTACCAACACTGGTCTACTAAGTTACTTTGTTGAAGGTAACTTAGCAGACGGTAACATAGTAGATATTTTCTTAAATGTCTCATCCTATGACCTTGCAAGTTTGACCTATTACCACTCAGGCTTTTGTTTTAGGTTTTGGTATACTTAACCTACTTTGTGGTATAATGGTCAAACTCAGTCAATATATTGGTGGATTACTACATTAGTAACCTTGCAGACATATAATAAAAGTACGACTGACTCGTGTTTGCAAAATTGAAAGTAAATTAGAAATGTGTCACATCTGATCAAAACCATACTTCTCATTACTGACAGGGATTGCAATGCCATCTGGTGAGTATTTAAAAACATTCCATATGTATCTCTCAGTGACTGTGCTTGTCTAAAATAAAATAATAGCATAGTGGACATAATAAATGGGGACACAAAGTAAATCCTAAATAATTTCTATAGTTTCAACAACTGTGTCATTTATATAATTGATTTCAACACTGGACACTATCCAAAATAAAATGGTTTTAAATGAAAAATAATACTACCTGTTTATTTGGTTCATACAACAGACTGTATGTATAGACTTACTGTTTGGGACAGTAACTTAGTGGACAAATTTGACAAAATGTGGTTTTTGACTATCAGTTTCGGTAAAATAATTATTATTGAAATGATGAATGTTTATGTTCTTGCTAAAGCATGATCCACAATATTTATTTTCATATAAAAGATAAAAGTGAAGTAATTTTTTACTGAATAAATGGAAGGGGACAAAATCATCCATGATTTTTTACATTTTCTGTAGAATGACCCATTTACAAAACGACTTAACTGCAACATTTGACTTTTTTTCACTAGCCATCGGGCATGGCAATAGTAGTTATTTATTAGCCCAACATCGAATATCACTAGCCGTGGGAGTGGGGCTACCATAATCTAGAAGCTCTGTTTACATAAGGTACATTGTATAAATCGCAATACCGAAATAAAAATGATTAGCTGGTAGAAATTACTACCAGAAGTGAGATAATTAATAGCAGGTGGAGGTGAGCATGTTGAGAATATCGTGGCCAGTGAGATCAGAAGCTATGTGTCTTGGAATATTAACTAAATGAACTTCAATTTTATTTCAAAGTCTGTTCTGAAAAAATACAGTTCACATGACCAAATATTAAAAAAACTCCCCCAAAACCAGCCAAAACAAATCCCCCCCCCCCCCCCAAACAACTTCTGGTCCCCCAAACCCCCCAGCCAAAACCACCACCACCACCACAACAACAACACCCCCCTCACTATTTGAAGCAAGAAACCAAGTTTTAGACAGAAATACCAAGGACCTTTATCAGGTAATTGTTATAAAATAACCTGTCTGTAGGTTTTCTAAACTATCTTAGCACTATGATATCATAAAGCTGTCAAAGGCTATGGTGTTACTACATCACACGCCACAGTGACCTCATAGCTTGCAATATCGTAGTTCTAAGATAGCTTCAAAAACATAGGCCCAGGCTCTTTTAGAACAGCACATTTCCTAAGAAACAAATAATACTATGACTCTATATTAATTGTAACAAGATTTGGGGTTTAATTTTTGAAGGAATTTTTACTTCTTTTTTTTTTGATAGAATTTTTTTATTTTGTTCTTGAAGGAATAAAAGTTGATTTTGTTGATTTGTGTTCTATTTTTAGGAAGCCTTTGAAGAAGGAAAGTGGGGCAAGATGAATCCTCGGGATAGAGGAACACTTATGTACAGGTAAATACATCAGTCCTCATGTACAGGTAAATACATAAGTCCTCATGTACAGATAAACACATCAGTCCTCATGTACAGGTAAATACATAAAAGTCTTCATGTACAGGTAAACACATCAGTCCTCATGTACAGGTAAATACATCAGTCCTCATGTACAGGTAAATACATAAAAGTCTTCATGTACAGGTAAACACATCAGTCCTCATGTACAGGTAAATACATCAGTCCTCATGTACAGGTAAATACATCAAAGTCTTCATGTACAGGTAAACACATCAGTCCTCATGTACAGGTAAACACATCAATCATCATGTACAGGTAAATACATCAAAGTCATGTACAGGTAAATACACCAAAGTCATCATGCACAGGTAAATACATCAAAGTCATCATGTACAGGTAAATACATCAAAGTCCTCATGTACAGGTAAATACATCAAAGTCTTCATGTACAGGTAAACACATCAGTCCTCATGTACAGGTAAACACATCAGTCCTCATGTACAGGTAAACACATCAGTCATCATGTACAGGTAAATGCATCAAAGTCATCATGTACAGGTAAATACATTAAAGTCTTCATGTACAGGTAAATACATCAAAGTGATCATGTACAGGTAAATATATCTAAGTCATCATGAACAGGTAAATACATCAAAGTCCTCATGTACACGTAAACACACCAGTCCTCATGTACAGGTAAATACATCAAAGTCATCATGTACAGGTAAATACATCTAGGTCCTCATGTACAGGTAAATACATCTAGGTCCTCATGGACAGGTAAATACATCAAAGTCATCATGGATAGGTAAATACATCTAGGTCCTCATGTACAGGTAAATACATCAAAGTCATCATGGACAGGTAAATACATCTAGGTCCTCATGTACAGGTAAATACATATAGGTCCTCATGTACAGGTAAATACATCAAAGTCATCATGTACAGGTAAATACATCTAGGTCCTCATGTACAGGTAAATACATCAAAGTCATCATGGACAGGTAAATACATCAAAGTCATCATGGACAGGTAAATACATCTAGGTCCTCATGTACAGGTAAATACACCAAAGTCATCATGTACAGGTAAATACATCTAGGTCCTCATGTACAGGTAAATACATCAAAGTCATCATGTACAGGTAAATACATCTAGGTCCTCATGTACAGGTAAATACATCAAAGTCATCATGGACAGGTAAATACATCTAAGTCATCATGGACAGGTAAATACATCAAAGTCATCATGGACAGGTAAATACATCAAAGTCATCATGTACAGGTAAACACATCAAAGTCATCATGGACAGGTAAACACATCTAGGTCCTCATGTACAGGTAAATACATCAAAGTCATCATGTACAGGTAAATACATCTAAGTCATCATGGACAGGTAAATGCATCTAGGTCCTCATGTCCAGGTAAACTTATCAAAGTCCTTATATACAGGTAAACATGTCTAAGTTCTTATGTACAGGTAAACACATCAAAATCCTTGTATACAGGTAAACATTTCAAGGTCCTTACATACAGGTAAACACATCAAAGTTCTCAGGTATGGGTAAACACTTCAAAATTCTCTTGTGCAGGTAAATATGTAAAAAATCCTTTTGTATAGGTAAACAAGTAAAAGTCCTTATGTGCAGATAGTTAAATGTTTTAAATATATATATTAAATAGTTCAAATATAAACCCAGGTAAACTCTTTAAAATCATCATGAACAGGTAAATACATCAAAGTCCTCATGTACACGTAAACACACCAGTCCTCATGTACAGGTAAATACATCAAAGTCATCATGTACAGGTAAATACATCTAGGTCCTCATGTACAGGTAAATACATCTAGGTCCTCATGGACAGGTAAATACATCAAAGTCATCATGGATAGGTAAATACATCTAGGTCCTCATGTACAGGTAAATACATCAAAGTCATCATGGACAGGTAAATACATCTAGGTCCTCATGTACAGGTAAATACATATAGGTCCTCATGTACAGGTAAATACATCAAAGTCATCATGTACAGGTAAATACATCTAGGTCCTCATGTACAGGTAAATACATCAAAGTCATCATGGACAGGTAAATACATCAAAGTCATCATGGACAGGTAAATACATCTAGGTCCTCATGTACAGGTAAATACACCAAAGTCATCATGTACAGGTAAATACATCTAGGTCCTCATGTACAGGTAAATACATCAAAGTCATCATGTACAGGTAAATACATCTAGGTCCTCATGTACAGGTAAATACATCAAAGTCATCATGGACAGGTAAATACATCTAAGTCATCATGGACAGGTAAATACATCAAAGTCATCATGGACAGGTAAATACATCAAAGTCATCATGTACAGGTAAACACATCAAAGTCATCATGGACAGGTAAACACATCTAGGTCCCCATGTACAGGTAAATACATCAAAGTCATCATGTACAGGTAAATACATCTAAGTCATCATGGACAGGTAAATACATCTAAGTCATCATGGACAGGTAAATGCATCTAGGTCCTCATGTCCAGGTAAACTTATCAAAGTCCTTATATACAGGTAAACATGTCTAAGTTCTTATGTACAGGTAAACACATCAAAATCCTTGTATACAGGTAAACATTTCAAGGTCCTTACATACAGGTAAACACATCAAAGTTCTCAGGTATGGGTAAACACTTCAAAATTCTCTTGTGCAGGTAAATATGTAAAAAATCCTTTTGTATAGGTAAACAAGTAAAAGTCCTTATGTGCAGATAGTTAAATGTTTTAAATATATATATTAAATAGTTCAAATATAAACCCAGGTAAACTCTTTAAAATCAGCATGTTCAGGTACAGGTAAACTTCAAAGTTTGCAAATACAGGTGACATCTTGTCATCGAAAGCTCTCGCATGCAGATAAACATTTGAAATATCCCAAATATCTCAGAGATAAACATTTGAAATATCTCATAGGTAAACATTTTAAAGTTCTCATATGCAAGTCAACTCTACAAGTGGACATTTCAAACTTTTTAGGTAAACCCTACAAAATGTTTGCCTGTAAATTCTTCAAAGTTCTCATACCCCAGGAGATGTTGTTAATATTGCGTTTATATGTTTGTGTTTTATCTTTGAATTTCACACTGACTGATTATGGAGGAACATTTTTCTTTTCACATTACCTGTCCTCAAACAAGGGCACCTCCCCCCCCCCCCCCCCCACACAAGTGGTCTGGTCCGAACATCCCAACAGCCAATGGGATGGCCTAAATTCTTCTACTGCATACTGCTCTCTAGTTCCGGTCACATGACTGTAACTTCCTTCTTTTTCTCTTCGCTAAAGGGTCTGGACGTCCTTTTGCTTGCCTCTGTTTGGAGTCAAAATTTATTTTATAAGACCTTTGGTTTTGTATTCGTGTTGGGTGAAATGTTTTTCACCTTCATTTTTGTTAGCTTCGTTAGCTTTCATATGTCTTTCGCGTATGTCGCTTGACTTTCCAAGCGTTTAATTACATGAAATGTTTATATCGCCGATTGTCGTGTCGGACACCATTTGCAAAATGGCGTCTTTATTTACCGGCTTTGTGTTTGTGTTATGGTTGGTTTTTCTTTCTTTTCACAGATTGGAAAACTATTATTATCATGTCTGATAATGTTCAGCGACTAGTTCGAGCGTGTTTACGCTGCAAAAAGTTTACTGCCGGCGGTGACCCTCACGACTTATGTCTGGGTTGTCGTGTTCCGTGTGGCCTCACTTCAAGATGCGACCTTTGTTCAGGGTTGTCTGATGTCGAGTTCGTGGCTTACCTGAAGGTGGTGTCAGCGAGGACCAAGAAGGTGGAATCTTCGCCTTCAATTGCGGACTCAGTGGCGGAAGTGTTATGATCCATTCTACCGACCATGTTGAAAGAAACAATTGCGTCAATGGCGACCTTACCCAAACCGGCGGTTTCGGGGTCAGGTCCGGTTCCAGTCCCCTCTTCAGGGGGTGCGGCTTCTTCAGCTCCACCGATACCTAAGACTTCGGATGACAGGCCTGCAGTCTCTACGCAGCCGTCTAAGAAGCGGGTTCATGCAGATAGACGTTCCACGGACTCCAAGGCTCACCGATCTTCGGCGGGGAAGTCATCTTCGGCGCATCGGAGCCGGGACCGTAGCCATTCTCCACGACCTGCATGGCTCCCTACGGGTTCAGCGCTGACCTTCGATTGATGTGACTTCCAAGGCCTCCGAGGGTTCTCAACGGGACCGTCCACGGTCCGGTTCACTGGCGGCTTCCGTTTCGGCAGATCGATTGGCCTGTGCTCGAGTGCTCCGAGACTTTGGGGATGCAGCACCTACAGCGGTTTCTATCATTGATGAGCCTGACTCGACTGACCATATGACTATGAGGGATTGCTTGCCGTCCTTGCCACATCCACCAACATCCTCCAAGAAGGGACCAACACCGATGATAGTGACTGATGTCCCTCCGGAAGATGTGGTTATCCGTTCCTTGGCAGCCGGTACACTCATATCCGACGTGGCGACAGATTTAGACCGCACCTTTAAAGAGACAGCGGCGTCCTTTGTCGCCTTTCCGTCTTGGAATCACCGTATATATCCGGTGTTTGACATGCTATTTAAAGATGGGGCTCCGTCTTTGGATGAAGATGTTCACCGTCTTGGGAAGTCGTCGACTATGGATTTGACGGACAAACAGGTCCAAGCCATGGATACTGCCCAGAGACGTTGCTTGTTTGTGTTGTCTTACTTGGACGTTTTCCTTGCTGCGATGGCCACTCAGGCAAAAGATGCACGGTGATGCAGTACCGTCGCCAGGCTTATCTGAAAAAGTCAACCTTGGATTTCCAGCATAAGAAGGAGCTGTTAGCTCAACCGTGGTCCGCAACGAAGCTGTTTGCGGGCAAGGTTTCTGACGTGGTTACGGCCAATGATAAAGACCAGCAGTCAACAGCAACTGTCAAAGCTTTACAACTTATTTCGACGTTGGAATCCACGAAGCGAAAATCTACATTCACTGCACAACCACCATCTAAGCGCTGGAGAGGTTCCTTTCGAGGTCAACCTGGCCGACGTTGACGCCAGCCAACCAATCTTGGACTACTCAGATTGTCTCGACCTACGCCCGCCCCTGATTTTGAACCAGAACAACGACTCAGTTTTGACGCTTCCGGTGTGCAACACACCGGTCGAAATATCCATGGTCGGAAGTCGCCGTTATTGGCGAAACTGGGAAACACTTTGCCAAGATTCGTTTGTCACGTCAATCTTGAAGACAGGGTATCGTCAATGTTCTGATGGATGCACGTCATTAGGTTGTCGCTTGTTATTACTAACACTTCAATACGTGAGGGTTACCTAACACATGCATCCCTGGTGGCTACTTCTTCCCACCCTGTCAGAACCAGCATGAGATGTGGCTGCCGCCTCCTGGTCCTTTGTCCTGGGAGCCGCACTTGCCACTGCTGACGGATGCCACCATTCTGGTTGTTATTACTAACATTACCTGTATTGGTCTGTGACTGGCATCCCTAGGATGAGAGGTTACCAAGGTTGGCCTTATTCTTCCACTAGTCAGCTTCTTTCCGGTTTGGGGAGTTATCACAAGCATCTACGGATCTTGGCACCCACCACCATCTGTTGAATGCTGCCCTTGTTTGAGGACAGGTAATGTGAAAAGAAATGGAGAAAACTTGGAGTGTTTTCTCTTTTATAGATACATTACCTGTCCTCAAGATTTCATCCCGCCCGGGCCTCCCCGCTTCCTGTTCTCTGTGCGATGCGCTCAGGGAAAAAGATGGAAGTTACAGTCATGTGACCGGAACTAGAGAGCAGTATGCAGTAGAAGAATTTAGGCCATCCCATTGGCTGTTGGGATGTTCGGACCAGACCACTTGCGTAGGGGGGAGGTGCCCTTGTTTGAGGACAGATAATGTATCTATAAAAGAGAAAACACTCCCAAGTTTTCTCCAATTAGATGTTTTTGTGTTTGTGTTTTTACCTCGCCTTCATGAAGTAAACAGGCAAGATATAGGTACCGGTATTACTTTTCCAACAACAGCGATATCAACTGTTGTGTTTAGAGCTCAATATTAAAGTTTTGTGTATAGTTCCATTTCTCACAAACTATAAGTTCTACAGCAAAGAAACTTGTTTATAGTTGCATGTGAACTCTTTTTCTTTTTTATTATTAATAAACAAAATGAATAATTAATTTTTTTAATTAATTCTTGTTAATTAAAGTTTTATTTTTGATTTTGATTTTGATTTTTTTTAAAACAGATTAATAGGAGCATCTATGGATGCAACTGTCAGTGACATCGAATAAATTTATGGTAACCTTGATATTTAATGCCGCAGAATTCTTGTTGTATATATTCCATGAATTTCTAATATTTTGTCAGACTGGCTGATTTGATGGAAGAACACCAAGAGGAGCTTGCGACGATAGAAAGCATCGACTCGGGGGCCGTGTACACGTTGGCTCTCAAAACACACGTAGGAATGTCCATACAGACGTTCAGGTACTTCGCAGGATGGTGCGACAAAATCCATGTAAGTTGGTTTCCATCTCCTTATTTCAAAACATATTGTTTTCCTCCATTTTTGTCTGTTAACAAGAGATTTCTTTGTTTTCACGAGAGTGCTTGGCAGTCAGTAAAACATAACACAGATAGGAATATAAAATATGTCTTACAAATATTGAGAGATAGTTGATATGTATTCTGACATGTTGCATGTACCAGTATATGGATAGATATGTGAAAGAGCCAATCAAGGGATTTCAGATATGTCCTTATTAAAGGCGCAGACCCTAGTTTTAACTCGGAAAAATGGACACTAAGTTTAGTTAATCTATAAACCTCTTAACACATTTGGATAAAGTTACAACAGACTTTAAGAAGAGTCTGTGAAGTTAAAACCGCAAAATATCCATAAAAAATGGACTAGAACTCGAATCAATAACCTCTACTTCTCAGACGCACATGCGTTTTTAAAAATATGAAAATACATTTTGTGGTATTAGAAACAATTGGATGACCAGAAACAGAAATGGATAATCTAAACAATAAAATATATGTAATGTTTGATTTCAGTGATCATAAACGGCTCTAATAGTGAAATATATGCTGTAGTGTTTAAAAACTAGGGTCTGTCCCTTTAATAAAACATTTAGCTGTTTAATCCACACAGCTCTCTTAAGCTCTGTTAAACAACATCACATCAAAACAAAGTTGCAAGGTTTTGGGGAATTAGACTCCAGGTAAATATGTGCTGTATTAACAAGGTTGAAAGAATAATCAATTGACATTGTAAGACTCCGATACATGGTAAAACTTGTGTTTCGTTGTAAAACTCGGGTATCATTGTAAACAAGTAACTAATTCGTACTGTACTGGGTTTATTTCTTGATACTGAATCCAGCACAGATGAGTTTTAGTAGCTCGTTTTACAGAATGTATGGTCGCAGCATTTACTTCTGTCTCATTAACCACTTAAAACTAAGTGGATATAAACGTGAAAATATATCAGAGAAGAGGAATACCATTGGTAAGTGCATGAAATGAGTGAAATGAATGTTGACCGTCCCAATGTCTCACTGTCGTTACAGGGCACAACCATTCCAGTGAATCATGCCAGACCAAACAAGAATTTAACATACACTAAGAGAGAGCCCATTGGGTAAGTTTGCACCATAACCGTACAAAAAGATTTCTCTCAGTTAGAAATAGAGGGTGTATACTACCAAATCAAATCCCATAGATGACAATGGTAACATATGTGGCTAAAACTCAATCCAAATAAACGCCACAGATATAAATACTACCACCCCTCACCCTTAAAGTGAATCAGAAAAAAATTGGGGGTAAAGCTGCTCATTTCTGAGATAACAGGTAGTGTCTATGACTACCCTAGTTCCGCACAAAATTAGAGTAGGCTACTTTTTTGTTACAGGTACTCCATACATGTTTCAAGCACAAGGCTACTTGACACAGTGGTACTAGATGAAATAAAATTGCATACATTTTTGCCCAGATGAAACTATTTTCATTTACAATCAACACACTCACATTTATCACCAATCACAGGACTTGTGGTGTTCACTTGTCTATCAAAAGTTTGGTGCTCCTCGAACTTTGACCCAGCCGGAAGTTATTTGGTTTAGTACTACTTAGAGACCTTTAGGGCCATTCCAAAATGATCACATTGTGGGGGAGGGACAGTAATTGTTATGGTACGCCTTGTGGATCCACCTCATTTTCCCCATTAATAGAAAATGTATTTTTCAGTGAATAGATATATAAAAGATTGCCTCCCATTCACCCACTCCCCCACCCACACCCTCTGAGGTGATTAGTTCTGGAACAACCCTTATTTAGATATTCTAAAATTTGTTGAACACCATGAACAAAAGTTGATTTCACGGTACTGTTCTTTCTGTTGCAGTGTTTGTGGTATTGTTGTGCCATGGAACTACCCACTGATGATGCTGGCATGGAAAATGGCTGCCTGTCTGGCTGCTGGTAACACTGTGGTGCTGAAACCAGCACAGGTAACAAAGTTGAACTTATATATTAATTAAAAAACAAAACACCTCTAGATTAATAAAAATAAATTGCTTCACCAAAAACCGTGTATCCTTTTTTACACTAAAATTTATTGTATCTGTCATTTCTATGTGTTATTCTACTTATTAGGCAGTGTAAAGTTTTTGGTCCCCTACCAGTCTTTCTATCTGTCTATCTGTCCCTCATATAGATTCCCAGACTTTTTAACAGTGGCTCAAGATACTGAGCTGAAATATTGTTTATTGCTTTGTCTTGTACTGTTACACATGAAATTTGACTTTCATTTCATTTCAGCTTATATTTTCATGCGTATATCCAATTAAGGTTCAAACACGCTGTCCTGAGCACACACCTCAGCTATTTGGGCTATCTGTCCAGGACAGTGGGTTAGTTGTTAGTTGGTTAGTTGTTAGTGAGAGAGAAGAGGGTGTAGTGGTCTTACACCTACCCATTGAGCCTTTCAAAACTTGCTCTGGGTTGGAACCGCTACCGGGCTGCGAACCCTGTACCTACCAGCCTGTACCAGGCTCAACCACTTCCCCACCAAGGCCGGTTATTGTGTATTGCTTTGTCTTGTACAGTTACAGATGAAATTTAACTTTCATGGCGATTTACCAATGTTTGACAGAGTTATGGCCCTTGAACTTAGACAATAAAACAATATTTGTTGAACCTGGCAGGGACATGTATTGATTTAGCAATACTGTCAGAATGCTTGTTTCATTTAAAGAGACAGATCCCACATTTTAAACACTACGGCATATTTCTCACTATTAGAGCCGTTTATGATCACTGAATTCAAACATTACTTGTATTGTATTGTTTAAATTATCCACTACTGTACAGCCGAAGTGTTCTTGGTGTTTTTAATACCACAAACTGCATTTTTCATATTTTTAAAAATGCACATGTGTCTGAGAAGTAACTTATGGAATCACATTTTAGTTTATTTTTAAGGGTATTTCAAAGTCGCAGACTCTTGTTTCACTCTGTTGTATCCATATCTGTTACAGGTTTGTAAATTAACCAAACTTATTGTCAATTTTTACGGGTTGAAACTAGAGTTTAGGTGAAAAATATGCTTTGTGTTTAAAAACTAGGGTCTGTCCCTTTAATGCATTTGTTTTGTATTAAAATAAACTGTTTCAGGCCTTGCAGTGGAATTTTACATTGTAATGTTTATCATGAAGGTGACGCCGCTGACAGCTCTGAAATTTGCCGAGTTGGTTGTCAGGGCAGGATTCCCTCCCGGAGTTATCAACATTCTGCCTGGATCAGGTGAGTGGCTCATTTAAGAAATATTCTTCAATGTAATAATACAAGTTTTACTTGAGTTGTTCACTTGCTTCGGCTGACAATTAACACAGTGAAATACCAGCCTCGGTGGTGTTGTGGTTAAGCAATCGGACATAATTCTGGCAGGTACAGGGTTCGCAGCTCCCACTCGGAGCGAGTTTTAACAACTCATTGGGTTGGTGTAAGGCCACTACACCCTCTTCTCTCTCACTAATCACTAACAATTAACAACTAACCCACTGTCCTGGACAGACAGCCCAGATAGCTGAGGTGTGTGCCCAGGACAGCATGCTTGAACCTTAATTGGATATAAGCACGAAAAGAAGTTGAAATGAAATGTAATGAACACAGTGAAATAGATTTTTTTAAAAATTAACACAGTAAAAAAAACAAAATTAGTCATAAAAGAAACTTAATCTCTTGCAATGATAACATTCTAACAAACCAACATGGATGCTTTATTTTTATCGACAATCTTTTCCATTGTCCTTGGTCAAATCATGTTTTTTTCTCTCATCCAAACCAATGCCCCACGACTGGAAATCAAAAGTCATAGTATGTATTGTGCTATCTATGGGAAAATGTGTATAAAAGGTCCCTTTTTCCTTTATGAAAGGCAACCAGATCCAGGATAGGCATGCCTGAACCTTGCAGGGATATGGTCATATAATACGTGTTTGTCCTTGTGAAAGATGTAGCCTGTTTTGTGGCTGTAGGTTTTCTTTCTCTTAGCCAGGTGTTGAGATAACCACATGCTAGATACCTAGCTGTAGGTCAAAATGGGCCCACCTGTCGTTAAACAAATAGTCTTTTCCTTTTCTAAACTGACTAAACCACATTCCTATGTCATTTTTATAACACCTGAATTTTAAAACACTCTACTAAATAACAGTCTCACGGAGCATTCGTGATAATAATTTTAGATAATGTGCTTATATATTCCAACCCCTGCAATTGCCCGCAGAAATCGGCAATGCCGTGGAGTTTTTCATTCTCCACGGTACTGTTTTCTGCTGTGGACTATATTAGAATTTGTTTTCCACGGCTTGTTTTTTTTTTGCCATGGACATTTTCTTAATTGCAGGGGTTGATATTCTAGTGAACTAATGACAGTTATTATTATTGCTATAAGGGGCGCGAGTTGGCCAGGCATTGTCCGACCATCCTGATGTGCGGAAACTCGGATTCACTGGATCAACAGCAGTTGGGAAAACAATAATGTCCAGGTAAGATACTAACTACTGCAATTTTATTGTTAGTTTATCATACTTATAGTTTTGTACTAGCTGGAGTCTTCTTTGCAAACATTAACTTTGGCCAGTTTTAGGCCTAAATATTATGGGCCAACTTTACGAAGCCTGTTTTTTTTTAACCACAGGTGTTTAAGTATAGTAAATGTATGTAGTTACACGTGTGTAAGTCATAAACAGGCTTCGTAAATTCGGTTCAGTTTTTAAAAACTATTTGTGTGTAAAAAGAGAGAAGAGATAAAGAGTAAGAGAAAAGTAATGTTTGGACCATACCAAAATGATTGTGGTTGAGAATTCATGCAAGTATAGCAACTTTTGCTGTAAGCGTAAACCCATTTTCAGGGGTGTTTCAGCAGAATACTGTAATTGTCAAGTAGAAGATTTGGAATTCCATCCATGTCGAAACCTGCACATCATTTATCATTTCAAAGCTCTAGGAAAGTTAGTTTGTTTTGCACATTGATTTATTAATCATCGGCTATTGGATGTCAAACATTAGATAATTCTGACATACAGTCTTAGAGGAAATCTTCTAAATTTTTTCATTTTTGTTTAAGCGCAACTTGTGACATATGATTGCAAACTTCACTCATTGAGATACAAATCTTATTTGACAAAAAACATGAAATATCCTGTAAGTATCAGTAAAGTGAAAACAGTGATATCAATGAATAACATGTGAAGGAAATTTAATTAGTAAGAGGAATTTTGGGAATTGTAAAAAAAATAAAAAAAATATTACCAGGTCCATATTTTGTGGTAACCTGTATGTGTATTACCAGATATTATGTTTAGTTCAATGTTTTCAAATTAAAACCACCTCAAGAATCTCCTGTTTTCAACATGTAAAATATGTCTGACAAAGATTTTCACTTGATGTTGTCTACACTTCAGCTGTGCTCGAATCAATCTGAAGAAGGTGTCATTGGAGCTGGGAGGGAAGTCTCCGCTTATCATATTCGCTGACTGTGACCTGGACAAAGCCATCAGAATGGTTTGTCACTTTGATTGTGGCACTTTAATACAATCACTCCATGGATAGCTTGTATTGTTTTTATTACACATACAGAAATGGTACATCTACCGTATATCGCTGTGTATTAGCCGACTTTTCAAGCCTCTAAATACCATCATGAGAAGAGGGGTCGGCCAATACACAGTGTTAACAAAAAATGTCTTTAAGAAAATACAACAAAATAGCGGCATGTACGAAAATACAATACTAACGAAAATGCGTTGGTCAATCTCGGCTTCAAAACCTTACCGTTGCGTTATTTAATCAGCCCATATTAAGTCACATACAAGTGTCCATTTGATTGTTTGATACACACAATAAAAGTTATATTTTATTTGAGAAATGAATTGAAATGTCTTTATTGTGTCGACAATTTCCGGTAAGAGCCACTGACAAGTAGCACCAGTATTTGGCACCGAATGTGTTGTGATCAGAACGTTCATTAAATATTTTTATGACCACTGATATTTTGTCCTCAATTGCAGATTTAATTGGTTGGAATTGATGATATTTACTAACCATCATTGTTGATTTTGCAATTTCTAATACATTATGATACATGTATACTATGTTATATTAGAGATATCATACTTATAAAAATAACGGAATAGATTGTGTTCATCATTGCAATTATCTGTTGTGGGTGTTAAATAATATTTACACTGCTGTATAAAAGTGAAACTTCATTTATCAGCTAGCGATGTCCATACGATCGATTCAAGAAATGAAAAGAACAGAATAATGTTATCCGACATTAGGGGATTTTTTTTAAAAACCTTAATTTTTTTCAGCTATCGTAAAATCTTTATTAAAATAGTTTTTGTACTTTGTACTTCGATCGGTTCACCAAAACAAATTCCCGCGATTCACTGTTGCCCGAAATCGACAATATCTCAATCGGATATCAATGGCGTAGCCAGCATGAGGCAGACGAGACAATTACCTCGTCTGGAATTTCCCCAGATTTATTTTATTTTTCCCATGACACTGATATTTATTTTACAGGTCTAGGTTTGCCTCAGCGTTTTTTCCTCTCTGGCTACGCCCCAGAATATATTTTTGCCCATTTTAACTACATAAAAGTTGAGTCAGCTTATACATCATACCAACCATTTTGTACCAGATATTGAGGGGAAAACTAAGAGGTCGGCTTATCCACAGAGTCTGCTAATACATGGCGATATACGGTATGTCAAGTTTAGGGCTTGAATCGCCTAGTCGTATGCCCCCAATGCCATTGAAAATTAAAGAGATTGTCAAGGCCAAACTGGCCATGCCTTATTTTCATGTTACTTTCATGGGTCGTCATACTCGAACGAGACTCCTGAAAGTTGATTATTATGAAAACATGAAGACGTTCATGCTTTTCAAAATTTTGAATGGGTGCTGTTGTGTTATATTAAGACACCTGTTGAAGTTTGCCTACTTGTCTGGCCGTAATGCCCTCAAAAATCTCAATCAGTTTAAGCCAAATGGCCTTGCTGTCTAATTTGCTCGGTTAATAATTTTTAACATTCTAATCCGAAATTACATGGTTCCAGTGCACCACGACTGGTACATCAAAGGCTGTGGTATGTGCTATCCTTTCTGTGGGATGGTGCATATAAAAGATCCCTTGCCATATAATTGTAAATAAAATGTGTTGAGTGCGTCATTAAATAAAACATTTCCTTCCGACGTTGCATGGTTTATATGTCACCCAAAGTGACAAGTGAGTATAGCTCATATTTTGTCGAAAACAATTTGAACTCTATGTTTTTGCTGGTCCAGTTAAATCAGATAAATGTTAAAAAAATTAGTCTATCAAAGTAGAAGTAACATTACCGGTAGTTTAGTTACTGCTGAAAAATATTTAATCTTATTTTACCTGAATAATTGTAGTTGTAATATTAGTTTTAACTTTGTGGGTTTTTTTTTTTTTAAAGTGGATGGTTTCAGACAAAGACTTTTGGCTTTAATAGTAATATTAATAATGTAAGTGGAATTTTTCTGTTTTACAAATTTTGATCACTCGACCAAATGCTGATTTGCACATTGACTCACGGTTGTCATGTTAGAAATGGAAAATCTGTGTTATTTATGAACGAAATAATCAGATATATTAAGGATTTAAAATATGCAGTGACTGTATTGTGAGTGATACTGGAATTGACTACTTGTTTATTGCAGGGCTGTGGAGCAGTGTTTTTCAACAAGGGAGAGAACTGTATTGCAGCTGGCCGACTGTTTGTTGAGGAGTCGGTGCATGATGAGTTTGTCAGAAGAGTGGTATGTCTTTAAAGTACTGTTTTTATCATTTGAAATATAGTGTAATGAAGTAATTGTTTAATCACTGGAAAGTATAACAATAATTTGTTTTACACAGGTTGAGGTAAGTATAAAGGGTATTACACAGGTAGAGACAGCAACTATAATTTGTTTTACACTGGTAGAGGAAGTAACTTAATTGTATTACACAGGTAGAGGAAGTAACTATTAATTATATTACACAGGTAGAGGAAGTAACTATTAATTGTATTACGCAGGTAGAGGAAGTAATTATTAATTGTATTACACAGGTAGAGGAAGTAACTATTACAGGTATAGGAAGTAACTATTACACAGGTAAAGGAGGTAATGATTGATTTTATTACACAGGTAGTGGAGGTAACTATTAGTTTTATTACACAGGTGAAGGAGGTAACTATTAATTGTATTATTCAGGCAGAGGAGGTAACTATTAATTGTATTACACATGTAGGGAAGGTAATGATTGATTTTATTACACCGGTAGAGGAGGTAACTATTAATTTTATAACACAGATGGAGGAGGTAACTAATTTTTTTACACAGTCAGAGAAGGTAACTATTAATTTTATTACATAGGTAGAGGAGGTAAAGAAGATGAAGATTGGTGACCCTCTTGACAGATCTGTTGACCACGGACCCCAGAATCACCGGAACCATCTGAACAAACTACTAGCGTACTGTAAGAAAGGCGTGGAGCAGGGGGCCAAGTTGGTGTATGGGGGGAAGCAGGTGGACCGCCCAGGTATGTGTTTTCAGTGATCACCGAGTGCTGTTACAATAATTAATTCTTCTATACGGAAAGTGGTTTATTTCACAACTAGCCATCCACTGAATAAAATTACTTAGTTGAATATATTATACAAAATATTTTTAGATAAATTTTAGTCACAGAGTTCGGATATAATGCAGTATTAAGTAGAAAGAACTTTTAGCATTTCGTATATTAATGTTGTATTGAAATATAAAGTTATGAAAGTAACATGTTAAATAGAGGATAATACATGAGTGGCCGTTAGATACCATTTATCTTACATCAAATTGTTCTAAAATGTATCTTAACGAACGAAAGCAAGTTTGATACATTTTTAAGAAATAAGTTTGAAGATAAATGGTATCTAACGGACACTAATGTATTATTCTATTTCTTATATATCCTCAAAAATCAGGTTTTAAGCCAATTTTAACATCTTTTTCAACTAAAAGTTATTTACAGCCATTGGGCTTGTAGCCAGCTTACAGACAAATGATTGTCAGGTTAACTATATGTCACAGTGTAATTGATTTCGATCGTGCTGTTTTTTTATTGGATGTATGGCATTGGTGACCTGGTCATCACCTAGGAGCAGCCAGTCGTATATTTTGAAATTGTTAACAAGTATGTGTTATCAAAACTAACGAATGATGTTCTCACCAACAGGTGTGTAAGAAACCAGTTTTATTGTTGCCTCATATTATTGTCTTTAAAGTGTATTCGAATACACAGTTACTTAAAAAAAAACCAAAAACCCAACCTGTTAAGATATTATTACATGATGATTGTATTAGAACACAACATTACTATTGTAGAAATTTCATGGCTGTATTAAGCTTAAAATAACAAGGGGAGTCGGTGAAAATGGAATTAGGGCACAGTCTTTTCCAGCTAGACGAAAAAGAGTACATATAAACTAAAAGGAGTATTTTGGGGGGATGTGTGAGTAGCTACACCCCTCTACTCCTGCTTGGTATGTTCCTGAAGTTATGGTGTTGTGGTTTATTTGCAGGCTTGTTCATGGAGCCGACAATATTCACTGATGTGGAGGATGACATGTTCATTGCCAAAGAAGAATCATTCGGACCAGTTATGATCATTTCCAAGTTCATCGATGGGTAATTCACAATACACAGTTTATTTCATAAAAGCAATTTAGATTAAAACAAAATAGTAAACTGTTAACATTGTACAGAATTTTGTTACGGTATCCGTAGGCCTATTGTCTGTAATCCAAAGTGCATGCACTAAGACCACTAAACCAAATTATTGCAGTGATCACTTTTATCTTCTGTGCTGGACAAACAAACCAGATAGCTTAGGCCAGCATGTAATGCTGTCATGATTTCCGTTACATAGGAGACGTGATATAGCTCAGTAATAGAGCAATTAATATGATGGGTTGTAGGATCAGCTGCACTCGGTGGATGTTTTTCTTTTATTACCCCAGCAGTCACTCATAACAGGGAAAATATTTTCCATATTTTCTCAGTGAGAAATATTCTGCATTAGTCTAATGAACAATACTATTGGACAATTTGACGCTGACAAACCAATAACCTTGTCGGTACTAAATATGACGTCATCACGATTTGGCAAGAACACAAAATTACGTCATGTATTTTAAAGAGTTTGCATTTTATAGCTCTCTGTTTTTGGTGTTAAATTTATAACAAAATGTCATTTTAATGCATTTCATTATAGCTTTTGTAGTAGAATAAAAATAACTTTTGTTTTTGAAAATTATCTATGAACGTGATTAAATTGCACGGTTATAGCGATTCTCAGAACAGTGTGTAAAGTGGTTTACCTCGTTTCTATACAGGTTGGCCTTGGTTTTTCGAGAAAAATAGCTGAGGTAATAAATAGAATAACAAACTCGGTACCAATTATTATCAAATTTATGTCCCTTGTGAAATAATTTTCATGACAGCTGAAAATTATTTCACTCAGGACATAAATTTCATAATAACTGGTAACTCGTTTATTATCCTCTATTTATTTCACATTCCAATTAATGCCACATGAGTGGAATATCAAAGGGTATCCTATTCATACCCTGTCTATGCAAAAGATCCACTGGTGCTAATAAAAAAAGTAGCTTATGTGGCAGAGCAGTTTTCTCCTCCCTCTTTCTCTCTTTCTGTCTGTCTCTCACTCTCAGTCTCTTTCTTTCTTCATCTCTCTATCTCTCCTCTCTCTTTCCGTCTTTGTCACTGGCTCTCTCTCTCCCTCCCCCTCCCTGTCTTTCTCTCTGTGTCTTTCTCACTCTGTCTCTTTCTTTCTTCATCTCTCTATCTCTCCCCTCTCTTTTCGTCTTTGTCACTGGCTCTCTCTCTCTCTGCTTCCCCCTCCATCCCCCTCCCTTTCCTTCTCTGTCTCTCTCTCTCTCTGTGTCTCTCTCACAGAGTCTATTTCTTTTTTCATCTATCTCTTTCCGTGTTTGTCACTGGCTCTCTCTCTCTATCTCTCTCTCTCTCTCTCTCTCTCTCTCTCTCTCTCTCTCTCTCTCTCTCTCTCTCTCTCTCCCTCAAGTTTGAAATAACCATTATTAGACACAATATAGACACAGTAGTTTAAAATGTGCTGAGATTTCAGTAAACCTATATTATTTCTTTCTTTCTGTCAGTATCTACTGTTGTTATGATTTCAGTGACATAGATGGCGTCATCAAGCGAGCGAATGACACCGAGTACGGCCTGGCATCTGGTGTGTTTACTAAAGACCTGAACAAGGCAATGCACGTGGCCGACAGTATCCAGGCGGGGACGGTGTTTGTCAACACGTACAACAAGACAGACGTCGCCGCACCATTCGGAGGATTCAAACAGTCCGGCTTCGGAAAAGATTTAGGTATTCTAGTGTTTGATTTTATCTAGCTTTGATTAGGGTTTTGGGTTGTTTTTTTACTTGTTAGAGGTTTATATAAAATTCATTCTCCTTGGTAGTTTCCTATATTTGAGGGATGTGGGTTTTTTTGTTGATGTGAAATTTCCATATCTTTGTGTTGTCACGGCATCATTCTTAGTATTGCCTATTCACATGCTTGAATCACTGACAATATGCTTCTGTATTTTGTGAGTTGTCCTATCTGTATTTCTCTCTGTATCTGTGTCTACCTGTCTCTCTCTGTCTTTCTCTTTTTATCAGTGTTTTTCTCCCCACCTTCCTCGCTCCCACTTTTTCTCTCCCTCTCTCTCTCTCTCCCTCCCTCCTTCCCTCTCTGTCTCTCTCTCTCTGTCACTCTCTCTCTCTCTCTCTCTCTCTCTCCCTCACCCCCTCTCTCTCTCTCTCCCTCCTCCCTCCCTATCACTCTCTCCCTATCACTCACTCTCCCTTCCCTCTCAGTCTCTCTTTCCTCTCTCCTCTCTTTCCCCTCTCCTCTCTCTCACTCTCTCCTCTCTCCCTATCACTCACTCTCTCTCTCTCTCTCTCTCTCTCTCTCTCTCTCTCTCTCTCTCCCTCTCTCTCTCTCTCTCTCTCTCTCTCTCCTCTCTCTCTCTCTCTCTCTCTCTCTCTCCCTCCCTCTCTCTCTCTCTCTCTCTCTCTCTCTCTCTCTCCCTATCTCTCTCTCTCTCTCTCCCTCTCTCTCTCTCTCTCTCTCTCTCTCTCTCCCTCCCTATCACTCACTCTCTCTCTCTCTCCCCCTCAGTCTCTCTTTCCTCTCCCTCAGTCTCTCTTTCCCCTCTCTCCCTCAGTCTCTCTCTCCTCTCTCTCTCTCTCTCTCTCTCTCTCTCTCTCTCTCTCTCAATTAATATGCCTTCTATTTATTCAGGTGAAGAGGCACTTCATGAATATCTGAAGACAAAGGCAGTCACACTAGAGTTTAGTGTGTAATGTGATACAGCATGAATGAAGTATAATGACAATAATAGAGTAAAGATACACTGATAATTAAATAAACTGTAAACAGTAATAGACAGATGGCTACTATATTGGATAATTTGGAATAATCAGGTGGCTGTTTAATACAGGTCAGTTTGTACTATATTAGATGATTTGAAACAATAATTGGCTTCTTTAAACGTGGCCTTTTAACTGAGGTGCCTGCAGGAGCAGGTTTTTCTTATTAGTCCTCTGCTGGTCCAACCAGAAGGGACTATAGGTTTCATCTATGTTCTTCTGTCTGTCCGTCCATCTGTCTGTCCCACATATAGTTTTCTGGACGTTTTTTCAACAATGCCTTGAGATATTGAGCTGATATTTTTTATATAGCTTTATCAAGTACTGTTACAGATCAAGTTTGTATTTATTGGCGATTTATCTATTTGTGACAGAGTTAAGGCCCATGAACTTAGGAGATACTGAAATTTGTCGGGCCTGGTAGGGAACATGGGTTGACAGATGTGATGAAATTTTTTTGATTTTATTTTAATTCTAAGGTTTTGTTTTCTGTTATGTATGATTTTATATAATATGAATTTTAAATATAATTTTACTTAACTAACTATTTTCATGATTTAACATTATAAAATCATGTATCTGAATTGTTTATATATGATTTTATGTATGAATATTTTAAATGTGATTTTGCTTAAGTATTTTTCATGATTTAACATTATAAAATCATGTATCTAAATTGTTTGTGTTAAGCAATACATGTCCTCTTTATATTTGTTTTGTTAAGCTAATTTGATTGGTATATGTTAAGACTGTTTGTGTATTTGCATAATTTAGTATTGTTATTTATTACAGTGTATTGAGACATATTGAGAAATACAAAAGAGTCAATACAAATTCCAGAACAACCCAGGCAATTAAGAAAATGATCCACGGCAAAAATTATTCCTTGGACAAAATATTCTCCACTACATTTTCCTTGGCAGCTTTGAGGTTAATGTGTATGAGAGGAGTTTAATTTGTCAATATTAAAACAAATAATAATTATTTTTAAAAAGTGACATAGAAAATTGCAAGCTCCATGGGAATTTAAATGTCGTGGGTAATTGAAAACATGGTGGCAATCTTCACAGCATAGCTGGTTGTCGTGGTTAATTGCTCAATAATTGTTAAGTGATATTACTGATCTAGATAGAGGCATATAAAACAAACATGGTTGCATAGGCGTACGGGCTCTCATTTTGGTGAGGTGGGACGTAGCCCAGTGGTAAAGGGTTCGCTTGATGCACGGTCGGTCTAGGATCGATCCCCATCGGTGGACCCATTGGGCTATTTCTCGTTCCAGCCAGTGCTCCACAGCTGGTGTAACAAAGGCCATGGTATGTACTATCCTGTCTGTGGGATGGTGTATATAAAAGATCCTTTGCTGCTAATAAAAAAAAAGTAGCCCATGAAGTGGCGACAGCAGGTTTCCTCTCTCAATATCTGTGTGGTCCTTAACTATATGTCTGACGCCATATAACTGAACATAAAATGTGTTGAGTGCGTCGTTAAATAAAACATTTCCTTCCTTCCTTAAATAAAACATTTCCTCATTTTGGTAAGGGTTTTGCCCAAATTAAACAAAAATGCCCGAATCTGAATAGCAACATTTATTCATATTAGCATTACTACCAAACAGCTACAAATGAATCACTTGGAATTTTTACATGGATTACATGGAAACTATCACATGTCTTAGGTTTCTATAAAATACTCAATACCCCTAACCTGTGTATACAATGTTTGAGTTATTTATTGCCTACCAGAATACATCCAGTTAAAAAAGATCAGTTAGATGTATTAGTATTTCTTCTCCTATCCTTGTTACAACTACAGATCAGGGGCCTAATTCACTAAACTCTCGCAACTTTGCGATCTCGCAGTGCAATGCTAAAAGACTTACAAAAAGGATGCTTTGTTGTCTAGCAGAGCCTAAGAGACCTTTGTGAATTAGGCCCCTGGTGTATTTTCACTCGAGTTCAGTATATATTAAAATGGCTGCTTGTGCTAAGAGTATGGTTAACATGTTCTAAAGCAAAACCTGCCAGAGGTTATTACAATTATTTTTATTTTGTTTCTCTTTCATTAATAAATGTTGGGATACCCGGTGAATTGTTATACTGTATAAATATTGTGTTGTTTACTGGTCTTAATATAATGATCATTAATATATTAACTTACATTGCAGTGTGAATTTATAACAATATTTATGGATTAATCACAGTTAACATTTTCAAGAATATTGATTTTGCAAGGGCTATTTTTATAGACAATTTTGTTTTCCATTTATATGTGTATACTGACACTACACTAACCCTCTTTACAGATACGGACACAGACATTGTATGGTTTGTGTGCTGGTGAACATGCTCATGACTGTAAATGAATTCTGAGTCTGTGAAATTCAACAGTTTCTCAATTCAAACTATAATTTTGAGATTGAAATACAGTTCCCATTCTTACTTTTAATTTTTATGTTAAATTTTATAACAATTAAAATCTAAAAAGTGAAATACTAATGAAAAGTGCTAAATATATCTGCCAACCCATAAGTGAGCTCATTACTGGTCCTGCAGGGCAGTTACCCCCACCCCAATCTAATTAAAATTAGCTCCACTATTACATGTGGATCTAATAGCAGCCCGTTGGAGCTCATGTCCAGTTGACCTTTCATTCGACCAATCAAAACCTTACTTGCAAAATCATGCCAGTGATTTGAAAAGAATTTGAAAACATTCAGGATTATGCCACGGGTATACGAAATGATTCGGGTGAATTATGAAGTATGCCGGAAACTAATTTCAATATAATTTTTTTTATAAAATTTGTTTCAAGACAAAAAAACACACAAAAACGGTGATGGTATACCAATGAAATCTGTTTATACTAGTATACAATCCAGAGTTTATTACTACACTTTCCCCTTGTTTTTTTCAATGTTGAAATAGACCAACAAGTTCGCCTATTGCATAAATAGTCTCGCCCGATATTTTTAGAATTTGTATGCTCCCGAATAACGCTATAAAAGGCGAAGTGTAATTGGTTGATATTTAAATTGTTATTTATAGATAAAATATCACTTGGACATGGGGTTCCACACAATGCTGTTAGATCTACTGTTGAGACCAGTAGAGTTAATTTTAATCAGATTGCCCCCACCCACACCTCAATTTAATTATTTTTTAAAAAGTGTCATTTTAAGAAGTGCCAATCTTTTCCTAATGTAACTCACAGTTATTTAAAGTGACAGATCCTTGTTTTTAATCACTATGACATATGTTTCACTATTAAAGCTGTTTTTTGATTAATTAAATTTGAAGTACTAATATTTTATTATTTAGAATATTAATTTTTGTACACCTAAAATGGTTCTAGTCATCCAGGGTTTTGCAATATACCAAAATACACTTTCATAATTCTAAAAATTCTGAGAAGTAAGGGTCATCAACACAAGCTACAGTTATTTTTTGACTGCATTTTTCTTTTTAAACATCACAGACTTTAGCTTCTCTCTGTTATAACCGTATCCAAATGTGTCTTGCAGCTTTGTAGATTAACTAAACTTTGTATCCATTTTCATGTGCGGAAACTAGGATCTGTGCCTTTAATGCTAGGTATGGCTACTTCTTGAAGTTTTTGTCTCGAATTGATCGACTTTAAGAAACATAACCTGTTACGAAACTTAGGTTACCAGGTTACTACATTCCCAGCATTTCAATCTCTGCTTTTAGATGTTTTATTGTTTGTGCTCACATTTTACATTAAGTGGTGACAGGTTTTGGTATAATAACCCTGGAAACTGTGTGTTTTGTTTTTGATATGTATTGAATATTAAAAAAAGCTTAAAATCAGAAATTTGTTTATTTTGTTGCTATGGACATGTCTTTAGCTGCTTGTATGCTTGTTTTATATTAATGATTTATATTTCAACATTAACATGCTTGAATGTTAGATGATTTTGAGTATCAAGAAATAGGGATAGAAGTTAACAAATTTACTAGTCCTCATGAAAAAGCATTAGCCCATCCCCCTCTCATCATTGGTTAAAACCATTTGATTGACAGATTGCTTGAGAAGACGAACCTTTGATTTTGTTACATGTTATATTATCAGCCAATCTTAAAAATAATGAAAAGAAAAAGAAAAATTGACAATGGAATTATATATCAATTTACTCAGGAGACTAGCATTATTTAAACTGTACTAGTCCATAATGATTTCTACTAGCTTTGGGTGAGTGAGTGAGCCTTAATTTTTATCCCTGAAAAATAATATACTAGTATTGTCAAAAACGTTTACCTCGATTTATGCAATGGGACTATTTCTAGACATCATAGGCTTCAGATAAGAGAGGTAGAGATAACAACATGTATTCAGTTGTCATCAGCATTATTTATCACCACATTCTACAGTTTACAGGTGTAATAGTTTATATAGATACAGGAGCATTGGTGAATGTCAAAAACCCGGTGAATCAGTTTTGATGTTCTAATAAACTTTCATTTCTTGTTTAAAATGTTTTAATCATGTACAATATATACATAACTATATATATTGTAGAATCAATGAAAGTTAAAATATGATTTTATTTGTTCAAAAGCTGAATTGATTGGTCAAGTTAGTTTGTTTTTATCATTGGTCTTAATTCAGACATTTGAGTGTGTATGTATGTGTGTGTGCATGTGCGTGCGTGTGTGTACGCATGTGCACATATGTAGATGTTTTACCAATGGGTGTGAATAGTGCCTCTGTATAAAGCATTTCATTGTAGTAGATGAATGCTGTTCAGAATTCTTTATTTATATCAACTTTATGAAAGAAAGAAAGAAAAATGTTTTATTTAACGACGCACTGAACACATTTTATTTACGGTTATATGATGTCAGACACATGGTTAAGGACCACACAGATCTTGAGAGGAAACCATGCTGTCGCCACTACATGGGCTACTCTTTCCGATTAGCAGCAAGGGATCTTTTATTTGCGCTTCCCACAGGCAGGATAGGACAAACCATGGCCATTGTTGAACCAGTTATGGATCACTGGTCGGTGCAAGTGGTTTACACCTACCCATTGAGCCTTGCGGAGTACTCACTCAGGGTTTGGAGTCGGTATCTGAATTAAAAGTCCCATGCCACATCTGGAATCTGAACCCAATACCTACCAGCCTGTAGACCGATGGCCTAACCACGACACCACCGAGGCTGGTCAGCTTTATGATAGGCGTGTGTAACAATATCAAATAGTAAGTTGCTATTTCTATTGCAGTGTTAATGTGTAGAAAAATTAACTTAGGCCTGTGTATGAAAAACATATTCTTATAATTAAAAAAAAAATTACAGAACGAACATTGTTCCCTAAATGTTATCTCCCTGTAGAACAGTCCAAAGAAATCAGAATTGTACACAAACTAAGTGAATTTGATTTTAAATGCTATTTCTATTAAATGCAGTGTACAGTGTAAACATGTTTGGCTGTTTACAGGATTTTAAAGTGCACATCACTGATACCTTCTTGCTTAAATTATCAACAAATTGACAAATCCAGTGTCATCTATTCATCCTGATATTTGCATAATAATACAATAATATAAAATATATTAAATTTGTCTTAAAATTTATTTTAAAATTCCAATGTTTCATTTAAAAACTTTAACCTCTTTCAGGAGAATAAAGTAACAAAGTGCAATGAGACTAAAAACAGACTTAACATCAGATTTGTAAAATAATGTAATAGATAAAAATACATTTAACAGTAAATGTACATATATGTATAGTGGAAACTAGTGCCTGTCTTATTTATTTATTTTTTGGTTAAACCCAACCCAAAACAACAAAATAATAAAGAACCCCAAACAAAACTAAAAACTAAAAACATCCACACAAAAATAAGCCCACATACAAAAACCCCAACAACAAACAAAAACGCCACATCCATTATATCCAATTTGTACTGTACCTAAGTAGTGGCATAAATTATCAGCTATCATCATAATCCCTTTCTAATATAAAGGTGGCATAACATTTAATCATGTTGAGTTCCAATATGGTGACAATACATCAAACTTTGTCGTGTTACAAATCCTATGTGACCTGCACATTCAGAATCTGAATGCTGTTCTATGGACTGTAGCTGTTCTATGGAATGTAGCTGTTCACCATGAGCGATGATTAGCGAAGAAGAAACCCGCCAATCCGGAGACAATGGACATAACTGTGTCATATAACACGGTGCTCAGGCGCATGGATGCTCGTGGGAGATATGGCGTGACCGAATTACGAGGTGTCCGGATTACCGTGACAGCTCAAACAAAACTGATTGATTGTTTATCCGCCATGTTATGCCATGCATATCAAATCATAATGATGCATTTCAAAATATCCTTTTTAAAATAAGAAATGCATAGCACATATTTTTCATAGCATTAATTTTAATAACACAATAGTATATGTTTTAATATAATCTTTTTTATTAGCTAGTGAACATGATGTCATGTAATTGTAAAGCCGACAAAATGCACTATTGCACATGGAATTTGTGAGGTATTTTTTTTCACAATAATCAATACTATATGGTTGCCGTCCTCAAATTTTCCACGTACTAAATATACACGTACATACATGATCCCTCAACAAAAAAAGAAAAAAAGAAGAAAAACGGTTCACATTCATAGACGCATTGTCGACAGCTTCGCTACGTTACATTGAAATTATGCTCAGGCTGACGGAACCCCAACATAACAATGCGATTCGCCGGATGGAAGCCGGTAAGTCGACAATGATAATAATGCCAATGACCTTTATTCTTATAAACTGTAAGCTTACAATGTAGAGAAAAATGAAAAACATGCATGCATACATACATACATACATACGGATGCCTGGATAGCTCAGAACGCACCATGGTTAGTCAGCAATTTGCGGGTGATTCGGTGCCATAGGTTCGAGTCCCAGCAACCGCATGGGACAATTTGTGAGGCCAGAAAGGATTTAATTATCCCTGCGCCTGTGCGTTAATATCTATGTACGTAACAGTCAACCTCGACATACATACAATATACAGATATTTATACATCAATACATACATACAGAGAGACAGACAGACAGACAGACACACAATTGTATTATGCGAGCCTCTACAAATAAAAAGGACATACTCTCTCGCATATAGTTTTTACTGACATAGTTTCCTTAAAATAACTATACATTTATTGTTGAACAATTCATTATATGATACAATATTAGGATGTTTCTCTTATTTCTCTGGTATATTTTTTTCTCACTTAATAATATAGAAGCTGTACATTTAAATATATAATGAAATTCGTCTCCAATATCGTTATGACATATTCTGTTTTCTCTAAGAATATACCATATTCCTGTTTTGAGTGGAAGTTTCATATTATATGTCCTAAATTTGCAAAGTACATTTGCATTCTTTTGGGACAGCTTAGTAAGATAACTTTCCAGATTCAATACATTTTAAAACTTTTTATAATTAATACCCTTAGGAGACATTTAATTTTTCCATTTTTGTAAAAAAAAAAATTTAATACCTGGGATACCGATTCACGTAACTAACGTCAATACAATTGAGAAATGACCAAAGCTTAAATCAATCCACATTCAGCTATAATATTATTGACAAATTTATTCCATGGCGAATCACTAAGTAACAGCTGTGCTAAATCGCACGTCTTTTGAACACATATCAGAACACAATATAGGCTTGGCACCTTTATCAGCAAACTGGAATGTCACGTAATCGCCCCAGACCCGGTCGTCCAAGTGTTAATACTGCGGCGTAAGACCGACACATACGCTTACGACAGAACGTGGCAGATTCCTAACTGCTTCGTCGTCAACGTCTACCCTACCTGGATTGCGCATAATATCGAACCAGACAGTAAGAAACCGTTTACGTGAAGCGATTATTAGTGTCAATGACCTTGACCTTGATACGGTGGCATAATCCTTTTGAGCTGATAAACCATTTGATTTCAAGTAAAGATCTGATTATGTTGTTAAACGTTTCAATTTTACTTCTCTGGTATAAAGCTTGATCTTGATGAAATATTTTTGCAATGCATTCCAAATATATACTAGTTATGCGTTTCTTTTTTTAAAGCAGCAGTATCCGGAATATTTTTATTATTTAAGCATATAGAACAAAAAATCCAATTACGTTTGGTGCATATATGACGCCACACCCCGCATTGGTTTCACTACGCTAGTTTATCCAGGTTAAAAACAAAGCCAGTATTTCGAAAGTGGGACACTTTTGACGGGCTCCTACCGATCTCGGTTTTCATTGGCTTATCACAAGTGTGGAATTCCCCAACAAGAGATCACGTGAGATTTCGCAATTTTTGAACAAATTTAACTGTCTTGATTGAGAGGTCGTCTCATATTTCCAAAACATATTTATATGCATAGAGGTATGGTACAACTTAGACTTAGATACGGTTTTAACGTGCTCATATACCTCTATGGTTTCGAACACGCCTACCCCGAGTCCGGCCTCCGATAAGATCGGTGATCTGACTCGGGGCATATGGTACAACGCCTTTCCAGGGGTCGGTGGGTAGAGGATTTGCCTTGAAATTTTGACAGTGGCCAGCTGTTGGCACACGCGTTACATGTAAGGGGGTGTTATTAATTACGTAATGCTCTAGGGGTAGAGGAAGAGGGTACTGTGTTCGATTTACTTAGACGTAAAAAGGTGGGTTTTTTTTAATGCGCGGTCAGTCTAGGATCGATCCCCATCGGCGGATATATAAAAGACCATGGTATTTGATATCCTGTCTGTGGGATGGTACATATAAACGATCCCTTGCTAAAAAAATGTATCGGTTTTCCATGGCGCGTGTCCAGGGATTTCAGCGGGGTTGGGGTTATAGACTGTGTTGAGCGAAGTTTATATGGGGCCATGCTCCCCCAGAAAATACATTTAATTTTTTTTAATCTTGGGCAAATAAGGGTTTCGACCTCCAATACCCTCCCCCTGCACATGCACCCGATTCCTCTCTAAGATTATATATCAAAATTACCAAATGTTAGACATCCAACAGCAGATGGAAGGAAGGATAGGATATGTTTTATTTAACGACGCATTCAACACATTTTATTTACAGTTGTATGGCGTCGGATGATTATTAAATCAATATGCTCTAACTTTGATGTTGTTTAACCCCCCCCCCCCCCCAACTTTACCCTTTCCAAAAGAAAGAATATTTATTTGAATGTGTCGATTTTAACACGTAAAATTAAGAAGTGAAAACGTTCATTGTCTACTTTAGTGTATTTTATTTTAAAAATATATACATGATTAATATGTTAATAGTATACAAACTAAACTTTGAAAGTTCTACTAACACTTTATAAAATATCTGTTCTGAAATAGGAAGGTACGACTGTCGATAATACGTTGTCAAGATCAAACCGGTTTTAACTAAAGACACTAGTACCGTATCCTCAACCGAACGTTCTTCGTACAGCGCAAGATTTCTCTTTTAATTTTTTGAGACGGACCCTACAATTTGAAATCGGCAAACGCACGTGTTAACTGAAACTGACAACAGGCTGTCGTTTGTGCTTTGCCGAGCTATGGCGGCACAGACGACGAATCAAGCGTATACTTTTGACGATCTCCGGTCATAGCGAACACACACGAGTTTTTGAAAAGTGCATTTGAGCTTGTATTTCATATTTGTACATGATGTTATAATATGGTAACCAGAGACAGTAACTTTAAGAAAAAAAGTATATAATTGATTGAACACCTGTGCGTCATATGGATGCTGGTGGTAACACGATGTTCAAACGATTATATTTTAGTCTAGATTATTACGGTTAGAGAAGCATAGCGATACACGAGGAATAAACAATCAACCAGTTTTGTTTATTATGTGTGCTACATCATGGGTATCACCAGTGATTTTTGAAAACGGTCAATAAACTGGATCTATTTTCCGAATATTTTAAAACTGTGGTGTTATTTTTCAAGTGGAAGAACTGCAATAAAGAAAAAACAAATGGCCAAAATGGTGTTCATTCATATACCTCAATTTGTCTAAAAATCTCTTTTGATGGAGCGCATGAACATTGTCTCAATATAAGAATTATGTAATACATTATATAAGTCTATGTGTGATATTGTTATTTCAAAATGACAACTACACGTAATTAGTCCAGAGGATATAAAAAAGTAAAGTTTGTTTTATTTAACACATTGATTTTTTATCTTATCATCGGCTATTGGACGTCAAACATATGGCCATTCTGAGATTGTTTTTTGGAGGAAACCCGCTGTCGCCACATAGGCTACTCTTTTTACGACAGGCAGCAAGGGATCTTTTATTTGCGCTTCCCACAGGCAGGATAGCACAAACCATGGCCTTTGTTGAACCAGTTATGGATCACTGGTCAGTGCAAGTGGTTTACACCTACCCATTGAGCCTTGCGGAGCACTCACTCAGGGTTTGGTGTCGGTATCTGGATTAAAAATACATGCCTTAACTGGGATCCGAACCCAGTACTTACCAGCCTGTAGACCGATGGCCTAACCACGATGCCACCGAGGCCGGTCCAGAGGATATGTGCACAGAAATGATTGAATCGTGCACTTGATAAAAGCATGAAACTTGGCACATACATACTAGACATCATAGAGAACATTTTAAGGATTGAAGACATTCTCAATATGCCCTCTGATGGTCATGGCGGCCATTTTGCACGATGGCCACTGTGAATATTTCTCAATATTATGACATGTACAAATTAGCCTAGAATACTATTTTGAGCCATTTTAATGTTACGTATGTCCTCAAAATGTATTCATTAGGCTACAAGAAGGATATCAAAAGTAATATTTGGTGGCCCTTGTGATATTTAGGTGTAATTTTAGGTTTAAAAAAAAAAAATATATTCGACCTGAAAAATAACATTTAATCCATTACCTTTAAAGTGAGTCATGCATGAAATTATATTTATGTTCAAAAACAATTTATGTATTATTAGGGGACCCTAACAGACGAAAAACATAGTGTAGACTTAATGTACCTATTGTGTAAAAGTTTATTAATGCCAAACGGAATAACCACCATCGCACAAGTCAAATCTTATTCATAGTATATTGACTTTTGATAAATGAGTATCTGGAGAAATATTATTGTTTGTTACCTTTGATTTTGTCACCACATGCATCATAAAATTTAATATAGGGCCAACCATACAACACCCCACTTGGACCAATGATGTCATAATCCAAAATGTTTGTCTTCAGTCACATTTTGTATACATTATCCTTATATACATTGTGTATTTTTCATATTTAACACCTTGCAATAGATTATACCTAATTAGGCATTCAGTTTAAAAAAGTCGATCCCGTATTTGGGTCCAGGAGATCGATTTTGTGATCATATTCAAGACAACCAAGTAACCAAGTCATTATCCTGAATTTATCACCTGAATCTGCAAGGATGCATAAGATGAATTTGAAATCGTGTGCCCTTTATGAGAGCTGATAAAATTAATATAATATATATATATATATATATATATATATATATATATATATATATTATATATATATATATATATATATATATATATATACACTAAACATAACATCAAGGATGAATAAATTATGACCTAACTATGCCATTGTGAAATTTGGAAGTTTTGAAAAAGGCCGTGGTATGTGCTATCCTGTCTGTGGGATGGTGCATATAAAGATCCCTTGCTATTAATGGAAAAAAATGTAGCGACTTCCTCTCTAAGACTATATGTCACAATTACCAAATATTTGACATCCAATAGCCAATGATTAATATATCAATGTGCTCTAGTGGTGGCGAAAAAAAACACAATCTTATGTTCATAAAATTCTAACCGATTGTGCGACTAAAAGTTGATCGGTTGGTGCCAGCCAACTGTAACCGATGGTCATTGATACATTTCATTCGATTCCCATCACTAATTTCAAAGACAATTGTTTCTGTTGATTTTCAAATACATACGAATCAGGCGCGGATTCAGGCGGGGGTGCAAGGCATCGCCCTATTTTTGGTCAAACAATATATATTACAGAATACAAAAAAACAAAACAACCGTCCACATGTCAAGGAACGTTAAATTCTATTTTCAAAAGTAACAACTGGTTTTGGGTCCCCTCTATTAAAACATCCTGGATCCGCGCCTACGAATTAATTTACATTAGGCTGACATCACGGACCGTGTGCACTAAATCGCCTCAGAAATGGTTTCCATTTGTCAGCTGCGTAGTGGTTAACCGAATTTGCTGCACAGATGCGGTTTGTATCTTACCGTAATGTTCCGAATCACGCACTGCGGATCTAGCAGTATTGACAGAAGTCGGACCAAGACTAGACCTGCTCCGTAATAAAGATAATTATTATGTGGGGTGGCTCTAATTTCATAATGGATGAATTCAGAAGATTGTTCGATGGACGTGCTTATGCACCATATAGGACGCAACTGTGTTCAGTTTATAAATAATCATAGCACGAGGTTGGCATTTAGAACACAAGCTACATATACGATTGCATGGTCATGCTTGAATTTAATGATGGGAGTAGATAAAGAGAGTGGGTTCAAATGCATGTGTTATTGTGCGTATATGCACTGGAAAGAAAATGAAATAAAAAAATATATTTAGGGATCACAACAGAATTGTGACCCATAACGTTTTGCCAGGGAAAGGGGTATTAACGAAGCCAGACACCCATATTGGGTGTGTATGTGCGTGTGTGTGATTGGCCAATGTAAGGTGATCATGAGACCCCTGTAGACTCGTGCACCTTCTTGGATCTGCGCCTAATTGGGTAATAAATCAACCTTTCTACATCTATATAATATATTTATCGTAGAGACACAATGCTGCAATCTGGAATAAATTAAAAAAAAATATTTTATTATTTGGAATAGATCATTCACGTGAATATTTTTACATGACCATTGCACGCCATTGTTCTATATCCTTTAATTAAAGGCCTAGTCATTAATCTACGTCACATAATAATATATATTATTTTATTCTCGTCTCCATTTCAAAGACGGCCGACAGTAACTGCTGATAACAATAACAGGTTTAGGCAAATTACGTTATGAAAGTGTTAGGCGAGATTGTAATTCTAACGCTAAAAGGCAAGTTTTTTTTTGTTTAACGACACCACTAGAGTACATTGATGTATTAATCATTGGCTATGTACTATTAGATGTGAGACATTTCATAATTATGACATATAATCTTAGAGGAAACCCGTTAAATTTGCTTATTAACAGCGAGGGATCTTTTATATGCACTTTCCTGCAGGCAGGACAACACATACAACGGCCTTTGATATACTAGTTGTTGAGTCATTATTGGGATGGAAAAATACCAAACTACCGAATCGGAGAATGGGTCTACCGAGGGGATTCGATCCTGCGATCCAAAAACCTCAACTGAACAAAATCATCTTTAGCTAAACAAAAAACAACAATACACACACACACAAACATACATGCACGCACGTATGCACGCACGCGCGCACGCACACACACAAAACGAGCGTTTTTCGTTTTTTGGGGGTGGAGGGCCCTCCAATTACAGCGTTATGTATATATTTTATATTTGGACACATAGAGTTTATTTCCCTTGCTGTCCTCTACAATAATGGCATAAAAAAAACCCCCACTAGGATGCATCATCGCACACCATCATAAATGTCTATGACGAGAATGCCATGTTTCTGGTAATATAAGTTGATATCATCACGGTAATATAAGTAGATATCATCACACTCATTGTTGAATGTATATGACGAAAATGGTTATTGTCCTGGGAAGCGTCATCACACACAATGATAAATGTATATGACAGGATCTGTCACAGACAGAAGACAATGGCATTGCCATCGTGGTTTAAAACTAGGAAGTGATACATCCCAAGGCGTCTTTCTGATGTCATCTTGTTCCATTTCTTATAATAATTCTTTTACTGCTCACAAGACGATTATTGGGTAATGATTATAAATTATTACGGATTTAATATACGCTGCCATGTCCCTCGTGAAATAATCTTCATTAAACGCAGCGTTGCACAGCTAATGACAAAGTTGCTCGAATTACGTGACTTGAAATATATGCTGTGCGTTCATTTTTCTTCAGCTAATAACCACTGGCGCAACTAGGATTTTATATTGGGAAGGGGGGGGGGGGGGGACCCACTATTGGGGAAAATCCCACACTATATATGCATGAATGTATGTATGTATGTATTTTTGTATGTATGTATGATTTTAGAAAATTTAATATAGTAAAAAAAAGTTTAATGGGCGGGGGGGGGGGGGGGGGGAGGGGGCTCGCTACGCCACTGCTAATAACGCTCGCCACCATAAGCCATTTTGTAAACATTTTAAATGGCTAGCGTTACCTAAAAATGACTCGACCCCCTATAAACTTCAGTCGCCACAATCTAGATCCCTATTTGCTAACATTCCTACACACGCCAGTGGCGGATCCAGAAAAAATCAATTTAGGGGGCACCCAATGACATGCGGCGGAATACCAAGGGAACTTTGGGGGAGTTTTGGAAGGGATCGTAAAAAATAAAATAAAATTAATATATAATAAAATTATTACTGTCGCAAAATTTAGGGGCGGCCTGGGCCCCTAACCCCCCCCCCCCCCCCCCCCCCCCCCGGTTCGCTTCTGCACGTGCCTGATTAACTATAAAGCTAACTGAATAAAATACTTTTTCAGGACACATTAAACGTGTATAGAAATAAGGGAACACATAAGGTATTCGAGACGAAATTAAATTTACTCATGTCTGTATAAAATATACCAAACTGTAAGGTGGGACTGAATGTCAGTATTGTGGTATTTAGTGTCAATAACACATGTACAGTTAACGTCTTATTTTTGTGTTCCCTTGTGTTTTTTTCCATCAGTATATAATATATATTTTTAAGTACTAGTAGTATTTGTTAGATTATTTAGTAGGTCAACTCACTCAACTGCTTTTGAGGTGGGCATATTCTGGGTTCGCATGCCAGTACCAGTTCCAGCCCAAAGTAAATTTTAACAATTTAGTATACACTGTATGACAGACACCGGATACTGGTGCTGTCATAACGACAAATCTTGCTAGCACAAGAAGAGAAAAATAATTATTAAAGTTTTGTCTTTTTATTAATGACTTACTGTTGGGGGACACTTACCACTAATCAAGTTCGTACAAGTTCATATAACTTTAACATTGCAGAACTCATTACGCATATTAACGTATTTCTATCATTAAACATTTAACTTGACATTAAAAAGTTAAATTGCGACTGTACGGCAAATTGTTATACCAATTATTTGTACAATTTTCGAACGACGTTTAAATTTACCACTCAATTAACTGTTGACGTATTTGCTAAAAGTCTTAAACATAGATCCATAATTGCTTTATTATTAGTTATAACTTTTAAGTTTTATGTTATAATAATTTTATTAAGATATGTTACAAGATTATAGCTACGTCAGTGTCAATATCCGGTGTCGATCATACACCGCGGTATAGGAGGTGTAAGTCGACTACAGTGACTTCGGTCTCACTAACCACTAATTGTAACAACTCATTCATTCAACTTGATTTTTGTACTTATACCCAATTAAGGTTCAAGCACGCTCTCCTGGGCACACACCTCAACTATCTGGACTGTCTGTCCAGGTCAGAGATTAATGTCTAGTTGTTCATGGTTAGTGCGAGAGAAGTCGGTGTCATTAACCTCGCTCTGAGTGGGAGCCGGTTCCGGGAGGCGAACCCAGTACCTACCAGTCTTAAGTCTGATGACCTAACCACTACATCACCGAGGCCAGTGAACGAACAATTAATAGATAGTTATAATCCGCTGTCCTAGACTAAGAAATGGGGCCCAGGACCGCGTCCTTGAACTTTAAGAATGTTTAATTGTCACCGCGATAAATAAGACCTGATCGGGAATGCAATCCTGAGGGCTCGAAAAGCAACAGAAATAATCGCTTTATGACAGAAACTCGTAAAATATGCAGTAGTAGTTTTAGCAAAGAAAATGATTGTTTCATGCATGGACGTGTTTCTACGTTCAGTGAACAGTTAACCAGACGAGTAATCAGACTGTTTCAAATCTAGCGAGTAGTCAAAGATATAATTAAATTGTTTTGTTATAAATATCCACGTACAATGTAAAATATACTGCTCACAAAAAGTAGTAGGGTATATTGAAATATTGTTAACACTAACATGTTATTATACTTAGTATATTTAATTACAACTTATACACAGCGTGGCCTAGTCATTAACGTTCACGAACATGCCATGTGATGTGATGTCTTAATAGACCTCTTTCACATTCCATTGCGCATGTGCGAGTCGTGGAGCAACTCGTGGACGCTAAAAGTGAACTCACGCGAGATCTCGCAAAAAAAATGACTGTTTACAAATCGGAGGGGGAAGGGGGGAGGGGGGCATGGACATGGGAGACCACCAATTGTGTTTATTTCCTTTGCACTCGAATACAAAAAGGGTACAGGAATGACTTTTCACTAATCTCTCAAATTGTACTTAAATTGCTTAAGCTTTAGCCATATGCTCCGTAACTAGAGGGCACAGAGTTCGGTTGTTTTCTTAAATACACGGTGATGTAAATAACCACGGGTGTTGCAGATAACTCTCCAAGACAGTTAACAGCATGGTTGAAAACGTCTTATAGACTGTTAGCAAGCGGTATGTCACTCATCGTATCAACCTATTGGGACATAAAAGGAGCGCTTGTCGAAAACGCAGTGACGTTTTCAGATTGATCCGTATTTAATTAGTCATCACGAACGCAAGTTGTCTTCTTTCACAGATGCACACTGACAAATAGCACTTAAATCTCCAATCTTTCACACATTTTCACAGAACCGATGCACAGTTATGTCCGCATTTAAAGGCGTTTGTAAGACATTGGTACCACGTCTGACACAAATGAGTGGCAGTACGGTTTACTAATTTATAAAAGACAAGGCCATGATATCCGAAGAATGAGGGATTCATGGTTTGAGTAATAATGAATTCAATTGAACTGACTTACTTTGTCAGTTAGTTTCATAGGCTAAGTTTTGCCCGAATTAAATTAGCTTACTTATTTATAGGAGAAAGAACGTGCATTCAGAACATACATAGATTTTCGTAAAATGGAAATAAGTCAACTTCGTTCATTTTAGATGATGAATTGTATATAAAACATGTCGGGATTTGGGGTTGTTTTCATGCAAATGCAAAGAAAACAAGCATTGAATAGGAATTAAACGCAACATTTGCAAAAAAACTTAGGGTCTAAACAATTGAACTGGGCCGCGTTCCACGAAGCGATCTTAGCCCTAAGATCACAGTAACTGCACAGCTGACATATGCACTTACGGCGATCTGAGCACTAAGATCGCTTTATGGAACGGGACCCAGGACTATAGTATTCACTACAGTTTTACCTGGATTACAACTAATATTGTAGGCAGAATGATGGAAATACACGAATTTCAGGATTGTCTCTAGCCCTGGGATGGGGCAGTTGCCCTGAGATGGGGCAGTTGCCCTCCTGTCCTCTGTCTCGTACGCTTATGGTTAGTTTGAAAGTCACTTTTCATTTACGCGGCGAGTAGACTCGGATGCAGGTGTAGACGCCAGACGTCAACTACACTGCCATCTACGCAGTTTTGAGAGCGAACTATGGTACTCTCAGAGAGAAATCAAGTAGAAATAACCCATTTTATTTATTTATAATGACGTCAATACATGCATGGGATTCTAATGCGGCATGCACAGAAGTACAGAATCGATTTTTAAAACGGCCTCACCCAAAACACAGCTGATACAATTTTTTTCTTCAGAAATGCCATTTTGGTTTAGAAAGGCCCTTTTTGTCTAGGTGGAGAAGACTGTAATACTTTATACAGATTTCTTTCTGGATCCCCCAGTTATTTCCAGCCAGGTACTAACCGTATTATAGTATTCCACGAAGCGAACGTCACACTAAGATAACTTAATTGCATAACTACCTCTCCGACGCCATATAACCGTAAATAAAAAATGTGCTGAGTGCGTCGTTAAATAAAACATTTCATTACCTTTCACTGCATAACTACCTTATGCACTTAAGGTGATCTTAAGTCTCACTACACAGTTGACTTCTGGGTGAGAGTTCATTCATCTATAGTTCACTATAGTTCCTAATTGTGACAAATGGTGCAGAATTAAAACAATATATATGTTTAATGGTAAGACTTCTGCCTATGTTATTTTGTAATATTGTGCATTGACCTTATGGGACATGGGTGTATAGCGCAAGAGACCGGCAGAGTGAATCGGTTAATGAACCACCTGTACGGACCGGTACTACATCCAGATGCGTTCTAATTGCAAAAAATTGAAACGGAAATGTTCTCAGTTTTGGAGTGAAAATAAATGCTTATATAATGTATGTTCGCAATGGTGTATGTTGTTAGTGCCAACGAGAACCCGTTCTATTGGCAATCTTCATTTGATTTAACGTAAAAAGAAAAGAAAAACTGCTTTGGACATAACACAAATGTTTTATTTTTATGTGCAAATTGTGAAAAGGTCAACAAAAAATAAAACTAATATTCATCCATAAAATGAAGAAAGTTATCTGCTCAAGGTGTTTGAAATGGACAATTTAACATGGACTTTAATGGCAGATGACATCTGTGTGTGATACCTTAGCACTAACTTAGCATTAAGATCGCTTCGTGAAACGGCCAAAATTTCTGAAAGGTAACGTTCAAGCAGGACATACACCTTATGTTCTCAGAATGAATCAACAACACAAAATCAAACAAATCCACAACCCCGCCACCACACCCACCCTCCCACCCACCCAAAGCCAAAACATTAATAACTACCCAACAACAAAACAGAAAAGAAGACCCCCTCACCTCCTCCAAGAACTCAACCATCAATTACCATAACCCCATTGAAGAAACAAACCCGACAACATATTTTTCACTTGACCTATTAGAAGAAAATCACAAGCAGTCATTCGGCTTCGTAGATACACGGAGACAATTAACTTTGGTATGACCATGGCTTCGTTCAGCCACAAATAGCCACGTGTTTGAAACGTTCGTCCTGGCAACCGGCAACGTCGCAACGTTCGTACGAAACAGACATTCATAATTCAGCAGACGATCGCGCGCCTGTTCCTACACTGGAGAAAACATGGCGGCTTGTTAGCAGAACTGAACTTGTTAGTGTTTTTCACTAATTAATTCCGAGTCTACATCAATAATTAATATTGTTTTATTATTTTTGTATTCACGAACATATTGAAACTACGGATTTGCTGAAGTTAGTTGGTGTTAAGATGCAATCATCGAAGAGAAGAAGAAGAAGAATAAAAAAAACCCAACATTCACAATATTTTTTTTGCCTTTTGATCCTGCCTTTCATCTTGTGCTTGAACCGTAATTGGCTTAATACACGCCAACTGTATATTCCACCAGCAGTTAAAACGAAACATGGCTGTAACTAGAAAGGAAAGTGTAACATACGACCCCCCCAACCCCCCCCCCCAACAAAAACAAACAAACAAACCCACCTACACCCACTCCCAACAAAACAGCATCCCTACCCCACAAAACCCCCAAACAACCCCCAAATAAAACAAACAACAACAACAACAAATAAAAAAATAACCCAAACAAACAAAATTAACAACCACACATAAATGTGCCCTTTTGTTTTAGAGGTGCCCTTTTTGTTTAGCCGGAAAAACGATGTTTAGCCATACCTCAGCACACTGTTAACACTTGGCCTGCATTCTAGGAAAGGAAGGAAAGGAAGGAAATGTTTTTATTTAACGACGCACTCAACACATTTTATTTACGGTTATATGGCGTCAGACATATGGTTAAGGACCACACAGATATATATATATATATATATATGTATGTATGGGTGTATGGATGTATGGATGCATGTATGCATGTATGCATGCACACATACACACATACACACATATACATATTTATTTATACATATACAGGTACATACACATATACATACACATACACATACACATACACATACACATACACATACACATACACATACACATACACATACATATATAAATATAATAGATATATAGATATATATACATATATAGATATATATACATATATAGATATATACATATATAGATATAGATATAGATATAGATAGATGTGTGTGTGTGTGTGTGTGTGTGTGTGTGTGTGTGTGTGTGTATGTGTATGTATGTGTGTGGAGAGAGAGAGAGAGAGAGAGAGAGAGAGAGAGAGAGAGAGAGAGAGAGAGAGAGAGAGAGAGAGAGAGGGAGGGGAAACCCGCTGTCGCCACTTCATGGGCTACTCTTTTCAATTAGCAGCAAGGGATCGTTTATATGCACCATCCCACAGGCAGGATAGTACATACCACTGCCTTTGTTACACAAGAAATAGCCCAATGGGACCACTGACGGGCATCGATCCTCAAACCGACCGCACATCAAACGAGCGTTTTACCACTGGGCTACGTCACGCCCCGGATTCTAAGAAAGACGCCTGCTACTGCCAAAGGAAACTACTTCCGTTTAGCAGCAATGGATCTTTTGTATGTACTCTTTTCAGCCATGCTGACGCATGTCACAGTCTGTTATAAACCAGTGGTGCAGCGCGGGTTGTTACATACTGATAACTAACTATTCGAGGGGGTAGGGATGGATGTATTTACATCCCACTCAACCTGTCGGTTCATAAAAAGACAGACGACATTGATGTGGACTAACGGTAAACTGCCACAAGACTTGCATACAGATGTGGACTAAAAGTAAATTGTCACAAGATTTGCATACATATGTGGACTAACGGTAAACTGCCACACGACGTAATGCAGATGTTGACTAACAGTAAACTGCTACCACGGTTCAGTGTACCAGTCACAGTAAACTGGTTAGAATGTGAAAAAACCCAAGTCTATAAAGACCGATGGATCCTATGAGAATTACGGTGAGCGTTCTACCACTGAGCTAAGACCCGCCCATCATTCCGAGCAGATGACAAACTGGAAATGTCAAAACAAAGTGCTTAGTGATTATTTCCATGTTTGATATGTATGGTAATTGGGAATAATCATATGTATTTTCACCAAGGACGTGCAAAAACTGTCAAAACCTGTCGCATCCAGGCATGTACTCTCTTTACAAGCATTGGACGAGAGTTCAAATACATTATATATGAAAAACTAAATCGACGATGTAAAGTAAGTGTCGACGTGCAAGCGGATTTTCAGTGATCTCAAAACTTCTGTTACAGTTCATGTTACTACACTACTAAAGATGTCATTCAGCTCACAGCAGGACCTGTTGGCAATTGGAAGCATTTAATATCTTTGGGTGACACTGGGCAACTGCTAATGTGTTGTGTAAAACCTTTATAATTCAATGGCGATTCTAATAATAGGCAATTAGGCTGTGTTTATGAATTGGATATAGTGACTAAACCTTTAGTATGTAAGTGTATGCGACAAAGTGTTTCTCAATGTTGAGATATGGCTGAACCGTAACTGATTAATGGCATTTAACAGAATGTTGTAAGCCTTGTGTAAATTGCGACAAATGACCAGTCATTAAGTGTATCATGTGTACTAGGCAATGAAGTATTATTTTCCATGGGCGAGGTCAGAAGCATGATTGAATGAATGTTTAACGACACCCCAGCACAAATCTGTCATAGGGTCTCAAACAAAGTCAAAATCCATACTCAGGGTAGACATGCCTGAGGCTTAATCTGGTAAGATAGAATTGTTAGACAAACAATGTTTTGGTTTGATATGTTTCCAGTTAAACACAGCGAAAGGAAGTTCAGTTAGTAGGAAGATCAATGCGCGGCTGTGTTGGGAAGAACAATTGATAGAACTGCAATTTGACGCACAAAATCGATATCACCTACAATTCCCACACACTCACATTCCCGCCTTTCAGACGGCAGTCAGTCGGATGCCGATGACAGCGGAAGAACACTAGCTGTGGAAGTTTGTCGCTAGTTTAGATTTTTAAACCCAGCGAAGTGGAATCCTCGGTTGATGACACACACGTTAATTACTGCCGACACATGGTCAGCAGATAAACAATTCGCGGAGCCGATACTACGGAATGCGTCAGTATTTGTAAGACAATAAGTTCACGTTACTCAGTAACAGGTTTTAATGACACACAGTCTGTAAGCAGCTGATGATTTGGTGGACAGCAGAACGTCACCTAACTATTGTCAGTTAATGACTTTCATTTCACATGACTTGTCAGAGAAACATGTTTAAAAAATTTCACCGCTGAAATCTCGTTAATGACAATTTCCGAGGATTGAATAATAAATATTCATTGCGATGTATTGACTGGACAATTTTTCTAGATCCGTAGTTTACTGTGTTTGTGTTTGTAAGGAGAACAGAGATGGGTGACTCCTACCATGAGCCTACAGCAGACGAGACGTCCCCTAAAGAGGATCCTAATTCTACCCAAATCACTCAAGGGCATGCCAAAGAAAAAGTTAACTTTTGGAAGTTGTTCAAGGGCAACTGGATAAAGGTGGTGACGCACTGCGCGGTGTTTGGAAGTTTCGGAGTCTGTGTCGGTTTCCTGGGACCAACCGTGTTTGATCTGGGATGCCAGACAAACTCGGACTTGAAGAAAATGAGCTGGGTGTTCTTTGTTCAGCTACTCATGACTCTTGTTGGATCTATAACAGCCGGGTGTTTGGCGGATAAGTGAGTGTCAAATATATTCAGTTATTTTGCACGATTATAATCACATCTGACTAGTTATCTCATACGAGTATCACATATCTGACTAGTCATCTCACATGAGTATTACATGTCTGACTAGTATTCTCACACAGGTATTACATATCTGACTAGTATTCTCACATGAGTATCACATTTCTGACTAGTTATCTCACATGAGTATTACATATCTGACTAGTTATCTCACATGAATATGACTAGTTATCTCACACGAGTATTACATCTCTGACTAGTATTCTCACACAAGTATTACATTTCTGACTAGTTATCTCACATGAGTATTACATATCTGACTAGTTATCTCACATGAATATGACTAGTTATCTCACACGAGTATTACATCTCTGACTAGTTTTCTCACACGAGTATTACATCGCTGACTAGTTATCTCACATGAGAATCACATATCTAACTAGTTATCTCACATGAATATGATTAGTTATCTCAAACGAGTATCACATATCTGATTAGTCATCTAACACGAGAATCACATATATAATTAGTTATATCACATGAGTATTACATCACTGACTAGTTATCTCACATGAGAATCACATATCTAACTAGTTATCTCACATGAGTATGATTAGTTATCTCAAACGAGTATCACATATCTGATTAGTCATCTAACACGAGAATCACATATATAATTAGTTTTCTCACACGAGTATTACATCACTGACTAGTTTTCTCACACGAGTATTACATCACTGACTAGTTTTCTCACACGAGTATTACATCACTGACTAGTTATCTCACAAGAGTATTACATCTTTGACTAGGTATCTCACACGAGTATTACATCGCTGACTAGTTATCTCACACGAGTATTACATCACTGACTAGTTATCTCACACGAGTATTACATCTTTGACTAGGTATCTCACACGAGTATTACATCACTGACTAGTTTTCTCACACGAGTATTACATCACTGACTAGTTTTCTCACACGAGTATTACATCACTGACTAGTTATCTCACAAGAGTATTACATCTTTGACTAGGTATCTCACACGAGTATTACATCGCTGACTAGTTATCTCACACGAGTATTACATCACTGACTAGTTATCTCACACGAGTATTACATCTTTGACTAGGTATCTCACACGAGTATTACATCACTGACTAGTTTTCTCACACGAGTATTACATCACTGACTAGTTATCTCACAAGAGTATTACATCTTTGACTAGGTATCTCACACGAGTATTACATCGCTGACTAGTTATCTCACACGAGTATTACATCACTGACTAGTTATCTCACACGAGTATTACATCTTTGACTAGGTATCTCACACGAGTATTACACCTCTGACTAGTTATCTCACGCAAAAATTACATATCTAACTAGTTATCTCAGATGAATATGACTAGTTATCTCTCACAAGTATTGCATATCTATCTAGTTATCTCACATGGGTATTACACCTCTGACTAGGTATCTCACGCAGAAATTACATATCTAACTAGTTATCTCACATGGTTGTTTTGTGACCTATAATTTAATAGCATGAGCAAGCGCCGTAACTATGTTATAGTAGAAAAACACATTTAAGTTTATTTTAAACCTGATTTTTGAGGTTATGTAAAAAAAAATAGAACACTACATTTTACTCGTTAGATACGTTTTGAAACAACTCGTTGTAAAATAAATGCTAACGGCCACTCGTATAATAGTCTCTATTTACCAGTTTTGCAGTGATGTGTTTTTTAATTATTCTTTTTAAAATTTTAAGTTATTATTTTTAAATATGTGCATGTTAAATATGATATAGTGGCATTTGACTATTTTTGCTAAACTAATTTAGTAACATTTGCTTAATTAATATATCACAGACGCACGCAGTGGGTTATTTTAATTATTTCACTGCGGTTGGCTGCAAGCGTTTTCAAAACCCACATCGCAGGCATTTACTATGAATGATCTGATTGGAAACGGTGTATTTCAGTTTTTGTAGCAGCACCGCACGCATGCGTTGCAATAAATCTGAGTCCTAAGAGGTGCGGTTGCAGGATAATATTAAAATAATAATATTAATATTAAAAAGGGCGCCTCCATTATTCCGGGAGGGGATCCAATGTCTACAAAGTGCACCTGCACTATTCAAAAGTACACTGACATTTATACATTATCTATTATGGTAATCTTCCATAGAAATATCAAGATATTACATGTTCTCCATTGAAAAATAATATTAAATGCACAGTATCTATCTGACGTAGCCCAGTAGCAAAGCGTTCGCCTGATGCGCGGTCGGTCCAGGATCGATCTTAGTCGGTGGGCCCATTGGGCTATTTCTCTATCCAGCCAGTGCACCACGATTGGTATATCAAAGGCCGTGGTATGTGATATCCTGTCTGTCGGATGGTGCACATAAAAGATCACTTACTACAAATGGAAACGTGGCTGTGACGAGAAATAGCCCTGGAATCGATTACAGACCGATTCCGCATCAAGCGAGCGTTTTATCACTGGGCTATAACAGATAGAAACAAAAGTCTATGATGTTTAAACAGGGAAATATGATCTAAAAATAACTACAGCTTGTCTCAATAACCATTACTTCTCAGACGAACGTGCGTTTTTAGAATTTGACAAAAAGCATTTTGGGATATTACAAAATCCTGGAATGAATGAATGAATGAATGAATGTTTAACGACACCCCAGCACGAAAAATACATCGGCCACTGGGTGTCAAACTATCGTAATGGAAACAAACAAGGTGATGATCAACATCAACAGAAAAATTCAAGATAAAAATAAAAACAGTGTAAAGAACTGTGCAAAAATACAAATACAAATATCACAGATAAGATACTGACTTTTACTCTAAACTTCAAATTGTGCTGTATTGGCCATTCTCAAAGAGAATGTTACACCCCTGCACCACGGTGAGGTTACAGCACGCGCAGGGGTACAAAATCCTGGATGACCAGAACCACTTCAGGTGCACGAAAATGAATATTCTAAATAATAAAATGTAAATACTTCTAATTTAAATTATCAAAAAACGGCTTTAATAGTGAAAAATACGTCTTAGTGTTTAAAAGTTAGTATCTGTCACTTTAATAGTCTATAATTCAACGCTATTTTAACTTGGGGTTATTAAGTTTATATTTAATTTTTTGTCATTATTATCGAATGATGTGGACGTTATGACACTGACCTTCTATTTATCACTATAGACAGCCGGATTGATGCCCTCTTTTATTTCAAACAACACAACTTTACAACGACAAATGAACCAGACGCCCATTAATTTTGTATTAACACCACAATTCGGCATCGTAATGGATGAATGACAGCGGTGATCACAGCACTGGGTCTCATCAATAACCGTCAAGTTCATCACGGTCCGAACAAATGCAAATGGACGTGGTTTATTACTTGTTACACACAAACGAAAGGCGCGTTGCGTGATATCTGTCCATTGCACGGCGTTCGCTACAATACACACGGTGTACGCGTTAACAGCCTATATTATTTATGAGTAATCAAACAAGTACAGTTATGTTGGATTATACACTGAAGCTGCTATTCTCTAAGACAAACAAAGACACTCAGTATTATGCTTTATAATAAAATATTCAGTGGGGAATTCCGGTTGATGATCATGAAATAATGATGACTGTTATTAAAGGCCAGGGTCTGAGATATATTTTAGTATGCATTTATAATAGGAGTCTTGTTTTGTTTTCTCCGTCTCCCCAAACAACCAAAAAGTGAAATAGTATACGAGCATGTTTTCCCCCAAGTAAATACTTATTTGGAATCAAGTGTCTGAAAGAAAAAAAGATCAGAAAAAATTAATAAATGGGTAGGTGGTGGGTTGCTTTTCTCTCTAACATTGTTCAATGCGTATTGACAATATTTGTAGCGACCTTTACAGCACTTCAAAAAGTCTAATTATACAATACTAGTATATACTGTATAAATAGCCTTGTTAAAGTGTCGGGAAGATCACTACAAGTCCAAATGGTTTCGATGAGCATATGTGGTATGTAATTGAATTGTGGTGAGTATCAAGATTTGGGACATTACCATTTTGATTTGTATTTTAGTGGCCATCTTGAATTGGTCACCATTTAGATTATCATTCACAATATCTTCACAACTATATAGACAAGGTGCTGGTACTAAACAATTACCACGTCAAGGCCGTTTGTAATATGCGCTGTTTCTGGCGCAGTGCGGGCGTGGCTTCCTCCGAAATCTGATAACTTTTGATGCGTCCTTTTTCCACGTTCTGCCCCCGCATCGCGCCTGTACCGCATCAAAAAGCGCTCACTTGGGAAATAGCACTTAGGCGGTAGCGAATGTCACTGGCCCATGAGTTAGGTAAGATAATATGAATTTAAACGTCTTGGAAAGTTCATCCCACATATCTCACCACATCTGTAGTCAGTGGAGTGTTGTAGTTGTAGTCGTGTTGGCATGTTGGAGTGTTGTTAACATCTGACGCGTGACGTGGTTTAAAATTCCAAAGAACTGACATTTTATTCATTGATATCCAATAGCTTTGTAAGTCTAGCATAGATTAGTCATAAACGTATTATTCTCCATCATACTGCACTCCCCCCTCCCCACCCCCCGGTCCTCCCAAGTTAGAAACACGTGACAAAGACGTGGTATTGTCATTTAGATTATATATACACACAAACATATAACACTTGGTGAAAGAAAAAGCAAATGATAGAATTACTATTTAATACAGGAGTCGGCATATGCCAGCATGTATGTGTGTGTATGTGTCTGCGTGCGTGTATGTGTATGCGTGTGTGTATGTATGTGTGTATGTATGCGTGTGTGTGTGTGTCTGTGTGTGTGTGTTTTTTGTGCGTGCGTGCGTGCGTGTGCGTATGCGTGTATGTATGTGTTTGTGGTTTTGTGTGTGTGTGTATGTGTGTGCGTGCGTTTGTATTTGTTTGTGTTTGTGCATTTGTGTTTGTTTTTGTGAATTTGTGTGTGTGTGTATGTATCCCTCTCTCTCTCTCTCTCTCTCTCTCTCTCTCTCTCTCTCTCTCTCTCTCTCTCTCTCTCTGTGTGTGTGTGTGTGTGTGTGTGTGTGTGCGTGCGTGCGAGAATGTCTGTGTGTGTGGACTGATTTATATTAACTCGCCTTTCAATTGGGTGATCCCTACTATTCAACACCGGATTGATATGCTGCGTGTCTGTATTGTATTTTAAATATTGCTTGCCATTCATCTGGGCGATGTATAATATCAACAACGCTGGTAATAATTTACTTCTTTTAAAATAAATGCTGACATTATAACCATGCTACTTGATTCGCTGTAAAAAGATCCGCTCCGATCGGATTTGTTTACAAAAGCTATGACACCTTCATTATTAAAACATTACAAGCATCCACGTCTTTGTTGTTGAGAAACCCATTCACCCATGCGTGAGCTTATTATTTGTGATTTAAAACATATTAAAAATACTTTGGAATGGTGATATAATGAATTTCTACGCACTTAATATCGTTCATTGGTATGTCGATACTAGCATGTAGAAAGCAACTACAATATTCGACCTTGACACCTGGAACAACAGCTGTGAAGGTAGAACGAAGATCAATTGTAAATAGATTTCAGTGATATGGTCAGGCAGTCATCTGCTGGAATATTAAAGCTGCGTAATCGGGAATATTTTAGTACGGTATTTGGTATTTGTTTCTAATTCTTTCGCTTACTGGCAAGCCTGGTTCATCGGATAGGTCAAATGTAAACGAAAGGTGGGCTGCATTTATCCAGACACTCAAAGTAAAAGATATAGTTTGTGACTGTTAGCGTTGATCGTTGTTGCTGAACGCAAATCAGTTAATTCAGCAGCAGAATTCCTCCCTCCACTAAAAAACTAAACAAAACCCAACCCCCTAAAAACCCGCACCAAAAACAAAAAAATAAAATAAAAATAAAACAACAACCAAAAAACAAAATCAAGAAAAAAATCAACCCCCCCCCCCCCCCAAACAAACCCACTACCCAAAGCCACCCCTCCAAACCCCCAAACAAACCCAGGACGTTGTTACGTTATTTTCAATAGAAAAAATTAAGAAAAGAAACCTGTTTCGCGACACCTCAGCACATTTTAAACTATGACTAGTTGGTGTTTAATGTGTGGATATTTCAACACCTAGTCTTGAACGGAAGTGGGAAACTCACTGCACCAACATAAGCTACTCCTACCAAATGGCACTGTTTATGTACTTTCCCAAAAAAGCAGGGGCGGGGTGTAACTCAGTCGTAGGGTTCTTGCCTGAGGTGCAGTGAGTTGTAGGATCGATCGTCCTCGGTGAACACAGACCTGTCCTCAATCCTAACCAGTCCTCAACAACTGACACATTAAAGGTCGTGGTATGCACTGCCCTGTCTATGAGGAAGTGTATATAAAAGAAGCCTTGCTGCGAGTAGCTATATGGCAGCAGGTGGGTTTCTTCTCGTTTTTTTCTGTTGATCGATATAACCATATGTTTATAAGGCACCAAATACCCATTGTTTAATATATGTTTGGGTGTCTTTAAACAAATATTTCTTTCCGTTTTCCACAGACACAATAGCTCATTCCACGGCCTCTTATCCGATGTGGGGGCGAGACGTAGCCCAGTGGCAAAGCGCTCGCTTGATTTCTCGCTCCAGCCAGTGCACCACAACTGGTACATCAAAGGCCGTGGTATGTACTACCCTGTCTGTGGGATGGTGCATATAAAAGAACCCTTGCTGTTAATCGAAAAGAGAAGCCCATGAAGTGGGTACAGCGGGTTTCCTCTCTCAATATCTGTGTGGTCCTTAACCATATGTCTGACGCCATATAACCGTACATAAAATGTGTTGAGCGCGTCGTTAAATAAAACATTTCTTTCTTATCGAATGTATTTGCTAGACAACGTTTAGATATGAAGGAAAAGTCGATTGGTCTACCGAGGGCTCTCGATCCTACAACTCCGTTCACCCGAGGCGACATAACTACCCCCACCTTGTAGAATGTTTCATTTTATGACTAATTAAAGCAGCAGTGTCGGATTTTAACACTTGTGCACGCTAAAACAATTTTGTTGAAATATCATAATTGTCAAAGCAGTATTTGTCGCATACCTTAATTACAGACCGAACCCGTCGAAACGAATTTTAAATGTTAATTTGGGCGGGATCTAGCTCAATGGACCAACACAGTGGACCAAATCTCTGAGTAGTTTTTCCCCGTCCCAACCAGTGCACCACGACCTGTATATCAAAGGCCGTGGTATGTGCTATCCTGGCTTTGGTATGGTGCATATAAAAGGAAGGAAGGAAATGTTTTATTTAACGACGCACTCAACACATTTTATTTTACGGTTATTATGGCGTCAGATAATAAAAGATTCCTTGCTACTAATGGAAAAATGCAGCGGGTTTCCTCACTAGATTACATGTCCAAATTAGCAAATGTTTGACACCCAATAGCCGATGAATAATAAATCAATGTGCTCTAGTGGTGTCGATATAGAAAACAAAATTTAACTTTAACTTTGGAATACAGACTACTCGTATCAATATTGATTAATACTGGCAACGAAAGACCGCCAATCACCTAGAAATGGGGGCTGGAGTCATAATGCCATGGAGTCGCAGTTTCATCTATAGTCCTTCCTACAGGAAACGCCTCTGTTTCGTACTATGAAATATCTTTAAGTTATTTATTTCTGAGCCGATTCACAAAGGTCTCTTTGGCTCTGCTAGACAACTAAGCATCCTCTTTGTAAGTCTTTTAGCATTGCACTGCGAGATCGCAAAGTTGCGAGAGTTCAGTGAATTAGGTCCCTGGCCTCAGATTCGTTGCTACTAATCTTATTACCATAATCATATTTTATACAGGACGTTACCCGAACATAAATCTAATAACACACCACAGTTGACATTTATTGAAAACTGGTTGACATTTGGCACTCCTTGTCAGTCTGTCCTAATATGATGGAAATCGCAGGCGTATTCATGAGAGCGAGCGTTCACGAACAATTTAACTGGTTTTCATCATGTCATAACCTATCACATTCATTTTACGTTAGGTATGAAATCGGTCTCCTGCATATGTCTTAAATCTTACTTCCACTTCATTCTAGATCTGCCTGTGAGTAGATCTGGCATGAGCCAACGTCTCGTTTGTGTGGTGGACTTAAGGCTAATAAATATCCTACTGGCTTCGCATCCCGGTACCAGCTTCCACCCAGAATGGATTTTAACTGTTCAATGGAGGTGTATGGCCACTACACCAGCTTCTTTCTCACTAACCACCAACAGTTAACCACTAACCCACATATAGCGTATGTGTGTGCCCAGGACAGCGTGCTCAAAAATAAATTGAAGTGGAGATCTTTTCGCGAACAATTATTAACACTTGTTTAGCTACTGACCCAGTTATTACAGATGTGTTCTGATTGGTCAAATGAAAGGTCATCTTGACGGGGGACTAGTATTAGCACTGGCTTTAGTTAGAATATCAGTAAGATCTTATTTGGTCTCTGATCACCGCTGGTATTTTATGCACTGAAGCTGTGCTTACGGGGCAGGATTTACCCACCTTCTCACATACACCTGACTTGTTCAAATATCAAACAATTGTGCTGCAGATCTGTTTATAGTATTTCAGACAGATTCATTTATACTAGGGCTGCAACGATAAACCGGTTTACCGGAATATCGCGATGTTTCATCAGCTCGATACGAACCACGGTACAGGTTTGCGTATCACGATATTTACACCTTATTATTTCCTTGTATCTTATTTGATGGGAAATAGTCAGACAAACAAAAACCGCAGCATTTTATTAATGACACGAACTGGCAGCAACGATGCTTTTTGTCCTAGGAGATTTTATCTAAGTCGATATAGGTGGCCATCTAGTATGTGGAATCTTTGTCAATGTAATTGTGTTTTCACGATTTCTTTCTGGACAAAACTTGAGGGAAATGTAACGATAATTAAATGTACAAGAGTAATTGTAAACAATGCGGTTCGAATTTAAAGCCGGTAGAGGTCAAATTCATGCAATCAGCGACTAATATTGTGTACATAATGTGATGCTTTATAAAAGTATCCGTCTGTCTGTCTGTCTGTCAACGTAATTAATCGTTTAGTCTAAACAGGTACTTGTACTTGTAAACATATATGCGAGTTAAAATTCCGACGTATATGATTCACTGTTTATGGCCCATCTAATATATATTCACAGTATTTGACCTATCTGGTATATGTTTACAGTACTTGATCTATTTATCATGCTTGCAGTACTTAATTCATTCAATATACGTTTACAGTAGTTGACCTATCTAACTACATGTGTTCCCACAAACTATATATATATATATATATATATATATATATCTATATATCTATCTATCTATATCTATATCTATATCTATATCTATATACAGTCAAACTTCGATAACTCGATCTTGAAGGGGACGAGGAAATAGTTCGAGTTTCAGGGAGTTCGGGTTTTCGAAATTCATATATAAGAGTTCTAATTTGAAACTGCATTGCAGCTGGTTGCAGCATTGCAGCTGGTTTATTTTGTTTAATACTGTAAGAAGCGTGCGCTTCGTTGCCTACCTCTAAAAACTCTAAAAACTATGCATCCCCAGTAGAAAGGCAAATTAATATATCAGTCACCTCACCCCACCCCACCCCATCTCATCCCACCCCACCCCAGCTGTTGACATCTTCGACGCCTGTCGTACATTCATTTTGCGTATATTGTAAAAGTAAGTAAATAAAACAAAAAGGATCACCCCAGTGAATTTGAAATATATGCTTGGGCATATAGGCTACATGCATTTATTGACAGAAAAAAAGACGAAAAAGGAAGGCATTTACATACATATATAAATAACAAAAAGTAACGTTGACGTATTTTGCAGATGTCAAAACATGGCGGAACATAACTAACAAATAAAACACTGAATGCCGAATAACACTATAAGTACATTTGTTTTACATAAAATTATTTACGCTTCGCTCCTCTACTTTCTTTCTCCAATCTGGCCACCCACCCTCCATTTCTGGGCCCTACGCAAGATTGCTTGGATAACAAGAAAGCAGAACTTTTTTAAATCGATCTGGCAAACTCCACATTACTGGGTCCTTTCCCAGATTGCTCGATCTGTGATGTATCAATTTTTAACATAACTAAATGACTGGTAATTGATAAACATTAACTGATACATAAATAGAAAAGCTAAAGTTTAATACGATTCACGCCTTTGAGAGCAAAAACAAACAGCACTAAGAATTATTACAAATGCTCTTTGAAGTTAAAGGGACATTCCTGAGTTTGCTGCACTGTCAGATGTTTCCGACTAATAAAATATTTCAACGATTAAACTTGCATATTAAATATATTTTCTTGTTCAGTGTCTGTATAGTCAATGTGTTTCTGGCCGTCTTAATATTTGTAAGAAGCCGAAGCTGGATTTTGTCTTCAAATAGTTTCGTATGTACGAAAACTATTTATTTAAGGAAATAAAATGAAATTTAACCTAGTACAAATATTAGAACGATCAGAAATACGTTTAAGATACAGCCAATAATATTTTATGCAGAAAAATATACAAGTAATTACAATCGTTAAAACATCTCTGTTAGTCGATAACATCTTAAAAAATGCAGCAAACTCTGGAATATCCCTTTAACCAGACTGCGTCTGTAATTAAGTATTACGTAGCGAGGCTCTCCACCACGGACGAACACCGACTACCAAACATAGGATCATTTCGTTCCGGTTAATCGGCGATCTATTATTCTGTAATTATCATCCTAATCCTCGACAGCCAAGACCACCCGAGACAGGCGCGCTTCGACATGATGGACAATACATTCGTCTTTAAAATACTATCGGCAATAACAGTTTGATCAATCCACATCCGTCGAGTTTTAGAGGTGCATACTCTATTAAATCTTTATGGCGGGACCAAAACATTAGGTCGAGAGATCGAAGTTATCGAGTTTTCGAAGTTTGAGTTTTAGCAGGTCGTTATTACTAGTTTGTATAGCAACTCTGCCGGAACCGTCGCTTCAGATCGAGATATCGAAGGTGGAGTGATCGAAGTTTGACTATATATATATATATATATATATATATATATATATATATATATATATATATATATATATTATAAACATGATCAAGTTCTATACTGATATATGTCAAAAAATAAAAGCAACTTTTTTGGTGGGCAGTTATATATTAATTAGTGCCCCCTACCCACACACCCTTTCTTCATAATCCTATAATAATATATTGCTAACAATCCTTTTAATACTTCCAGTCGGTAAGCAAATCCCACAAAGTAAATGTAATGGATATTAATGACTTTAATTTCTACATGCCTTAAGTAATCCAAATCCCTGGAAATGGCTTTAACCAACATGTGACAAGATTTCAAGCTCAATGAGTAGACGACTTTATGTCTAATGCACTTTTTTCAACGAGGCGTAGGAATACACTGAGACGTATAATCGCTGACATAATATGTCCTGACAAAAAATAAGACGTCGCCATGTTAGCGATTGCCGTTAGCTGCGGGAGACTAGTTCCACTGAAAAATGAAACTTTAACGTAAGCCGATTAAGGGCTACATTGGAATGGGTCGATTCTCATTATGACAGATAGTGAGCGAGCACAAACATTAATGCTGTCTCTAGTTGCTTTATAGATTTTTCTCATCACTTTTTTTTCTTTCACAAAAGTGTGAATAGCCAAAAGAGAACAATCGTGTACAGTGTGTTTTAAAATGACAGATTTGATAATACTGTTTCTTATTTGATTTTAAAATCATTCTGAAACGCTTCAACGACATTGTCAGATTCTATACTCGGAATTGGGAGCGCCCAGTAGCAACAGCGATGGTTATGTATATGTATGTATGTATTTCATAACACGGTACGACACCTTATGACACGACGCAGTACCGGTAATGGATTTCACGACACGACGCAGAAATGTATTTTACAACACGACGCAGTAATATGCACCATAACACGACAATAATATACATGATGACGAAACAGCAATATACTTCATGACGACACAGTAATAGACTTCATGACGACACAGTAATAGACTTCATGACGACACAGTAGTATACTTCATAATATACTTCATAACGACACAGTAATATCCTTCATGACGACACAGTAATATACTTCATGTCGACACAGTAATATACTTCATGACAACACAGTAATATACTTCATAATATACTTCATGACGACACAGTATTATACTTCATAATATACTTCATGACGACACAGTAATATACTTCATGATGACACAGTAATTACTTCATGACAATACAGTAATATACGTCGTGACACGACACAGTGATATACACGTACGTCATAACACAAAACAGTAGGGGGCGGGATGTAGCCAAGTTATAAAGCGCTCACTTGATGCGCGGTCAGTTTGGGATCGATACCTGTCGGTGGGCCCATTGGGCTATTTCTCGTTCTGGCTAGTGCATCACGACTGGCATATCATGAATTAGAATGAATGAATGTTTAACGACACCCCAGCACGAAAAATACATCGGCTATTGGGTGTCAAACTATGGTAATGCAAATAAATAAAGTGATGATCAACATCAATATAAAAATTCAAGACTTAAACAAAAACAGTGTAAAGAACTGTGCCAAAACACAAATATCACAGAATTTTACGAATACTGAATTTTACTAAAAACATCAATTTTGTGCTGTATTGGCCATTCTCAAAGAGAATGTTACACCCCTGCACCACGATGAGGTTACAGCACACGCAGGGGTACTGGCATTTCAAAGACCGTGGTAAGTGCTATCCTGTATGTGGGATGGTGCATATAAAAATCCCTTACTACTAATGGAAACATGTAGCCGCTTTCCTTTCTGAGACTATAGGTCAAAATGACCAAATGTTTGACATCCAATAGCCGATGATTAATAAATCAATGTACTTTAGTGATGTCGTTAAACAAAACAAAAAAGAAACAAAACAATAACACACATCATGACAAGACACTACAACACACTTATAACACAACACAGTAACATAATTAACGACAAACCATGGGCGTAGCCAGGATTTCATGTCTGTGATTCGTTTTATGGTACGACAGGCAAATATAAACAATGGTTGGGGAAAAGAGGTGTGACTGAGGAGGAGCATGACCCCATTGCCTCCTCCCTTTTGGCTACGCACAGTAATACTTGTTAAACAAGTGTAATGCAAATTTTAAGCACTCAATTATGCTGCTATTAAATATTCTGTGCATGAATATATTAACAGTTAAAGATAATTTATTCACAATAATGGAAATATAATCAGTACAATTTAACATAATATGTACCAAGAAACAATAAAACGATTTTACTTTATTTTAGAATGTTGCTAGGAATATATTACGCGTGTTTCATTGACGGTAGTCTGATGGTAAGTTTATGAAACCAAGGAATATGGCAAATAAGTGCAGATAAATAATTGACCATCTGGGAATTTGTCTGGCTCATGTTATTATGAAGCTGATAAGCCAGTTTATTTTATTAGTGCGTTGACATATCGGTCAATATGGACACAGGTCGTTAACAATGGAACAAAAAGACACACATAGACAATGGAGACAGAGGCCATCATAATTAATGTTCTCTTTCTAAACAGAAAAGTGTACTTAATTAGCGTCATATGTACAATATAAAATAGAATAGAACAGAACAGAACAGCAGAGAACAGCAGAGAACAGAATAGAACAGAATAGAATAGAATAGATCTTTAACGACACCCCAGCACGAAAAATACATCGGCTATTGGCTATACAGTATAATAACTTTGCTGAATGTCATTTTATTTTGGTATGAATAAAATAACATCATCTAGTCTATTTAAAACATGAAGATACTCCCATTGTTAAAACAATAGATAGAACTGAAATACATGTTTTACTGTTGGTGCTTATGTAGATCGCTATAGGTTACTCATTTGACTGACTGTATATCGGAACAATGTATATACCAGTCTTGTATACCACCGGTGGGGCAGGATATGCTCATCTTTCGCGAACACCTGACATCACCATTGTGTTACAGTGATCCATGAGTGCATATCATCACAGCTGTATATATTCGATCGAGCTCTACCATGACTGTGCAAGTTTGGTTTTTCTAAGCTAGTCTTGACAGTGGCAGTCCTCCTACTGGCGGTGCAGGAGGGATGAAGCATCCGGTTACTGATTTCCTATGAGAGTGGCAGTCCTCCTAATGACAACCACCCGGTTATGGATCTTGGAAGCAATCACGGTTTTGCCAAAAACAACTGTGGACTCTGACTTGTGCAGAGATACGGTTTTGATCACGAAATACGGTTTTGATCACGAAATACGGTTTTGTCATTCAGATTTATATATACGTCATTATGCAAGGTTGCTTATCTGACTGAGCATGCATAGTTTGTTACACTCTCAATCGCATGTGTGATTAATATTAGTAACAATATCTTTCCGGTGTAGTAATCCCACAGACAGGATAGCACATACCACGGCCTTTGATATATCAGTCGTGGTGCATTGACTGGAACGAGAAATAGCCGTGCATCGGGCGAGAGCTTTACCACTGGGTATAATGCAAATTCAGTTCTATTATCATCTGACCCAAATATTTGTGACGCGAATAGCTTTGGTACCAGCTTGAGTAATGACTGATATTTGATTTCATTTGAACACAGTTCAAGTGTATAATTTATTTTTATTAACCTTGTTAATTATAATATTATGGTAAATTATTGAAATTCAATAATTTACCATAATATTACAATTAACAAGGTTAATAAAAAATATAACATATTGTTGAATATTAGGATTGAGGATTTCTATACTTTACCGTAATTTATAATATTAGAATGGAATAATTTGGCGTAACAAAAACTATTGGGATTAAGATTTGAACTATTTATTTTTGCAGTTGCAATGATTTATGATGTTATAGACCATTTGCGTCAAAAGGGAACCGTCGGTGGGCCCAATGGGCTATTTCTCGTTCCAGCCAGTGCACCACGACTGTATATCAAAGGCCGTGGTATGTGGGATGGTGCATATAAAAGATCCATTGCTGATAATTGAAAAGAATAGCCATGAAGTGGCGACAGCGGGTTTCCTCTCTCAATATCTGTGTGGTCCTTAACCATATGTCTGACGCCATATAACCGTAAATAAAATGTGTTGAGTGCCATGTTAAATAAAATATTTCTTTCTTTCTTTATTGCTTTCTTTCAAAAGGGAACCGACGAACGGGCATATAGCTATTTCCTAAATAAAGCTAAATCTCTTATATAAAGATATTGATAAGTTTTAAACCCATACTCTCCTTAGATTGTGGGTTTTTGAAATAACAATTCTATGTAAATAAATTAATTTCTTAACAAATTATCATCAAACTTTATAGATTAAATATCATTTTTAACACAGGAGTGAAGACAAAAAAAAAGAGGAAGGAAATGTTCTATTTAACGACACACTCAACACATTTTATTTACGGTTATATGGCGTCGGTAGAGTGAAGACAAAATGCTAGAACAGCCAAGGTGTACAGTTTCACCTACATCGTTAATCGATAATTCAGTACACAGAAGCTAAAGGCAGAACAATTGCTTTACTTAGGCTGTTACATCAGTTGATTTCATCCCTGCATCGATGAAGGAGAAATGTGGGTTTTTTTTTATAATTTAATATCATATTTTTTCTTCTTCAAAATATGTTACGTGAGTTGTTATAGGTTTAAAACTTAATATGTTTTTTTATATAGTTTTTATCGGTTCTCTTTTGATGAAATGGATTATCCTTGACATTTAATGAATAGAATGAGAAGGTGTTTAAACTTACAGCCCTAAATATAGTTATTGATTTACGAGAAGTCATCCCAGACGCCGGGCCTGAACCGAGTGATTGTCAAACACGTACAAGTGGCTTTCTAATGAGAACGTAGGCTTTCCCGACATCTACTACTTTAATCAGCAAATCCCAGTCCGTGTCTGTGTAAGGTTTCAACTTTTATACCTGACGCACATTGATGTTTTAATGAACCTGTCATCGGTGTATATTACTGGTAGGTTCTAACGCTGCCAACACCCGTCACCCAACTCTTTGTTTCCGTCCCTAACCTCTACCTTCGGTCTATATGTCTTCCGATCTCTCTCTCTCTCTCTCTCTCTCTCTCTCTCTCTCTCTCTCTCTCTCTCTCTCTCTCTCTCTCTCTCTCTCTCTTAAACACACATGTCACACAAAGTATTCTTTTCAACAGTGTACGAATACATCTGTTTATATGTTCGTCTTTTGCCCGCCTGTTCCTCCATCCATCCATTCATCCACCCATTCATCCATCCATCGATCCATCCAGAACTCACACATCCACACACCCATATTTCACTTTATACCATCTCATGATGCTACTAGAACTGTGTAGATTTAATCCTATCACTGATGTGATCGATAACTCTTTATGAAGATATCTCTTACACTATTTCTTGTACCGGTTTTCCATTTTGTCGTGGGAATTTTTTGTATAATGACGCAGCGTGATGTTTTTTTTGTATAATGTCACAGTGTGATTTATTTATATAATGTTACAACGAGTGTTTTTTGTATAATATTGCAATGTGGGTTTGTTTTGTTGTATAATGTCGCAGTGGTTTATTTTTATTTTGTATAATATCACTTTGTGATGGATTTTTTGGGGGTATAATATCGCAATGTGTTTTTTGTATAATGTCTCAGTGGTTTATTTTTTTATAATATCACGGTGTCATATTTTTTGTTTAGTATAATATCGCAATGTGGGTTTTGTATAATATCGCAATGGTTTATTATTATTATCGTATAAAATCAGTGTGGTTGTTATTTTTGTATAATATGGCAATGTGTTGTTTTTGTATAATTTCGCAGTGCCTTTCAAAACATAACTGTGGGAAAGGGAAACCATGGCATTAAAACCCTTGATGTTTTCTCAACTCAACATGTCTGCATGTTGTTTTGAGAGCAGTTTTTTTTGTATTCTAACCTAAAGACACCGATTCCTTCTAGCTGTGAGATCCACGTTGATTTCTTGTGTTGTTATTCAAGATCTGGCATCAGGATGACGTCAGCATTCAGAGCCTCGGGAACTTCCTTTAAACTGACAATACTCCAAATTGGTGGTTTGATATTCTCTGTCAGTGTAAGTCGTGTGGTTATCATTATAAAACAAAATACAGTGTACAATAATAGAACGCCCGCTTGTTTATAATAATAGCATGCGGCCATTAAAACTATATTAGAACATGGCATATTCAATTTATAATATAGCACGTCAGCATTAGAATAAAATTAGGACAACACGACAAATACGGTTTACAATAAAAGAACTCCAACTTTAGAACAAAATTAGAACATGATAAGGCCAGTTTACAGTAGCACGCCAACAATAGAATACAATTAGGGCAACATAACAAATAGAATTACTTTAATAACACGCCGCCATTAGAACAACATGATAAATACAGTTTACAATAATAACACGCCGCCATTAGAACACGATAAATACAGTTTACAATAATAACACGTCGCCATTAGAACAACATGATAAATACAGTTTGCAATAATAACACGCCGCCATTAGAACAACACGATAAATACAGTTTACAATAATAACACGTCGCCATTAGAACAACATGATAAATACAGTTTGCAGTAATAACACGCCGCCATTAGAACAACACGATAAATACAGTTTACAATAATAACACGCCGCCATTAGAAAAACACGATAAATACAGTTTGTAACAATAGAACGCCGCCATTAGAACATGATAAATACAGTTTACAATAATAGTACGCCGCCATTAGAACAACATGACAAATACAGTTTACACTAATAACGCGCTTCCATTAGAACAACATGATAAATACAGTTTGCAATAATAACACGTCGCCATTAGAACAACACGACAAATACAGTTTGCAATAATAACAATAGTTCTGCAAATATATATTATGTGTTAATAAGTCGACACCAAGCTTAATAACACGCCGCCATTATAACAACACGATAAATACAGTTTGTAACAATAGCACGCCGCCATTAGAACATGATAAATACAGTTTACAATAATAGTACGCCGCCATTAGAACAACATGACAAATACAGTTTACACTAATAACACGCTTCCATTAGAACAACATGATAAATACAGTTTGAAACAATAGCACGACGCCATTTGAACGTGATAAATACAGTTTGTAACAATAGCACGCCGCCATTAGAACATGATAAATACAGTTTACAATAATAGTACGCCGCCATTAGAACAACATGACAAATACAGTTTACACTAATAACACGCTTCCATTAGAACAACATGATAAATACAGTTTGCAACAAAAGCACGACGCCATTTGAACGTGATAAATACAGTTTGTAATAATAGTACGTCGCCATTAGAACATAATATATACAGTTTACAATAATAGCACGCCGCCATTTGAACAACATGATAGATACAGTTTACAATCACAGTACGCCGCCATTTGAACAACATGACATATACGGTTTGCAAACATAGTACGCCGCTATTAGAACAACATGATAAATACAGTTTGGAACAATAGTGTGTCACATTAGAAAAAAACCCCCATTATTATTCGATTTACAATATTATTATTATATGGATGTGAAATATGGGGCTTCAGTAATTTAGATATCATTAAACGATTACACCTCAAGTTCTGCAAATATATATTATGTGTTAATAAGTCGACACCAAGCTTTATGATTTATGGTGAATTAGGTAGATACCCACTGTCTATTAGTGTTAAAATTAGAATGATTACATACTGGGCAAATGTTGTTAATAGTAGAAAATCTAAATTGTCTGGTATATTATACATGTTGGCATTATATAACCATAACGTTAATGCTATACCATGTACTTGGTTATGTAATATATATTCATGTACACAGGTGGATGTTTTGTGTTTAAAACATGCAGTTAAACGAATACTATGTGACCAGTACTTACAAAAATGGAATATGATAAATTTGACTCATCAAAAGGTATTAACTACAGAATGTTCAAGCATGAATTTAAATTAGAAAATTATTTGTTGAAACTCTCAACAAAAAAATGCTAGAATTCTTTGTAAATTTAGAACTGGTAATGTCAGACTTCCTATTGAAAACGGTAGATGGTTTATTATTGAGAGAGACAACAGAATATGTCACTTGTGCAACACTGATGTTGGTGATGAGTTTCACTATATTTTTAAATGTACGTCTTTATCTACTGATCGAAATGTGTATATACCTAGTTACTATACCAATTGAGCAAGTGCAATTACCTTTTACCAGTTATTTTCTACAACTAAAAAATCACTTTTGTGTAAACTATGTAAATATTTGCAAATTGTCATTGAGACGGTCAGTCTTCCGGGTTAATATTACTTAAATATTATGTCCATTACCACTACAGAAAACACTTTGTAACTTATTTTGTTTGTATTTTCTCCATACTGCACTCGGTGAAGTTTATGAGAATAAAATTCTTGTCTTGTCTTGTCTTGCCGCCATTAAAACAACATGATAAATACAGTTTGCAACAATAGCACGACACCATTAGAATGTGATAAATACAGTTTGTAATAATAGTACGCCGCCATTAGAACAACATGATAAATACAGTTTGCAATAATAGCACGTCGCAATTAGAACAACATGATAAATACAGTTTGTAATAATAGTACGCCGCCATTAGAACAACATGATAAATACAGTTTGCAATAATAGTACGCCGCCATTAGAACAACATGATAAATACAATTTTCAACAATAGCACGCCGCCATTAGAATGTGATAAATACAGTTTGTAATAATAGTACGCCGCCATTAGAACAACATGATAAATACAGTTTGCAATAATAGTACGCCGCCAATTAGAACAACATGATAAACACAGTTTGCAATAATAGCACATCGCAATTAGAACAACATGATAAATACAGTTTGCAATAATAGTACGCCGCCATTAGAACAACATGATAAATACAGTTTGCAATAATAGTACGCCGCCATTAGAACAACATGATAAATACAGTTTGCAATAATAGTACGCCGCCATTAGAACAACATGATAAATACAATTTTCAACAATAGCACGCCGCCATTAGAATGTGATAAATACAGTTTGCAATAATAGCACGTCGCAATTAGAACATGATAAATACAGTTTGCAACAATAGTACGCCGCCATTAGAACAACATGATAAATACAGTTTGCAATAATAGCACGTCGCCATTAGAACAACATGATAAATACAGTTTGCAATAATAGTACGCCGCCATTAGAACATGCTAAATACAGTTTGCAATAATAGCACGTCGCCTTTAGAACAGCATGATAAATACAGTTTGCAATAATAGCACGTTGCCATTACAACAGCATGATAAATACAGTTTGCAATAATAGCACGTCGCCATTAGAACATGATAAATACAGTTTGCAATAATAGTACGTCGCCATTAGAACAGCATGATAAATACAGTTTGCAATAATAGTACGTCGCCATTAGAACAACATGATGAATACAGTTTGCAATAATAGCACGTCGCCATTAGAACAACATGATAAATACAGTTTGCAATAATAGTACGCCGCCATTAGAACAGCATGATAAATACAGTTTGCAATAATAGTACGTCGCCATTAGAACAACATGATAAATACAGTTTGCAATAATAGTACGTCGCCATTAGAACAGCATGATAAATACAGTTTGCAATAATAGCACGTCGCCATTAGAACAGCATGATAAATACAGTTTGCAATAATAGCACGTCGCCATTAGAACAACACGATAAATACAGTTTGCAATAATAACACGTCGCCATTAGAACAACATGATAAATACAGTTTGCAATAATAGCTCGTCTCCATTAGAACAGCATGATAAATACAGTTTGCAATAATAGCACGTCGCCATTAGAACATGATAAATACAGTTTGCAATAATAGTACGTCGCCATTGGAACATGATAAATACAGTTTACAATAATAGTACGCCTCCGAACAACATGATAGATACAGTTTACAATCACAGCACGACGCCATTTGAACAACATGACATATACGGTTTGCAAACATAGTACGCCGCTATTAGAACAACATGATAAATACAGTTTGGAACAATAGTATGTCACATTAGAAAAAGAAACCCATTATAATTACGATTTACAATATTATATCGACACCATTACCCCCCCCCCAACAACAACAACAACCCCCCCCCCCCCCCAAAAAAAAAAAAAAAAAAAACCCGAACCCAACCCAACCCGACAAATGTTTACAACAAAACCACACTATCATTACAGCATCATGGTAAATGTTCACAATAAAATCACGTCTGTATTAGAAAATCAATTAGAAGAAAATAGTAGCATGCCCACCATTAGTACAAAACTAGAATAAGAATATTACAATATTACAATAATAACATATTCGCGTTTAGAACAAGATGAAACAAATACATTTTACAATAATAACACGTCGCCATAACAACAGGATGACAAATAAATTTGCGTAACATCGCACCCGTCAAAAGACAATGTCAAAGAATGACGGCATTTCCAAAGATATTCAGTAATAACTTCATTCTTGCGTTTGGTCTAAGTTTTAGAATTCACAACCCTCATTCGGTATCTAGAGTACTCGCTTGTGGTGCTTGCGTCGTAGGATCGAACCACCTCAGTGGACCCAATGTCTGAATTTTTTTCCGTCCCAACCAGTACTCCACGACTAGGCCGTGGTATGTGTTGTTCTGTCTGTTGGAAAGTGCATATTTAAGATCCCTTGCTACTAATGGATAAATGTAGTGGGTTTCCTCTCTAAGACTTTGACAGAATTACTAAATGATTGACATCCAATACCCGATGTTGAATAAATTAATGTGGTCTAGAGATTTCGTTAAAAAAACCCAAAACACCTTTGACCCTATAGCTTTGCATAAATATTAATTAAATCTATTATCTGAAAGTAGAAGAAAAGTGTGTATGGGGGTGACAACAGCTTCAACAGGTATCGGCAGTAAATCAATTTCCCCCCCTCCTCCCGATAGCGAAATAAAAGAAGTTGTCCTGTGAGAGAAGGGAGATACGAACAATTTAGTCCTGCCCAGTTTTAGATTACTGTGCCTTGACTCATTTTACTGCACCTCCCATTGTTTACTTTTTAAAGCTAACTACAGCTATGAACTTTGACTTGCAAAATGGGCGGTTCACTTCCTACTAACGTATAAATAGTAAATAACACTATATTCAAATCTGTACACATCTTCATTATAAATAATAACCTATTCATCCTCTTTACCTTTTCTTCCTTCTATTTCCTCTCTTCGTTAGTAAATTGGGAACAAGTTATAGTCATTATGTTTTATTTTTATTGTTTGTAAAATATGCATATTGTAAAATTTAATTAATTTCAACTTATTTTCGTGCTTATATCCAATGAAGGTTCAAGCACGCTGTCCTGGGCACAAACCTCAGCTATCTGGGCTGTCTGTCCAGGACAGTGGGTTAGTTGGTTAGTGGTTAGTGAGAGAGAAGAGGGTGTAGTAGCCTTACATCTACCCTTTGAGCCCTTAAGAACTCGCTCTGGGTTGGAACCCTGTACCTACCAGCCTGCAGTCCGATGGCTTAACCACTGCGCCACCGAGGCCGGTATTGTAAAATATTGGGAGAGGCCTTAATATAGGCTAACGCCAATAACTGCAATAAATATTGTTTAAACCAATGTATATTGTATCTCAGGGAACCTCAGCGAATAAATAGGTTGCAATATGCATTTTACTGGATGATGTTAAAATTATCACTAATCGAGAATTAATTTAGTGTTAACCAACCCGACTCAACGCCCCGTTGAGGTCTCCCAACCCACTTGATGGCGGTTTGATTAATACCAATATTCCGATAATAATGTTAGGTGACGCAGAAAACTGCAAACAAAATCCCATTACTCTGACGCCAGATTGTTACTGTACATGGAGGTGTGTATTAATCATATCGATTTCGTTTTTGTATAATAAAATATAACATCCATTTTGTAAGAAATGAATAGGCAGACTATTATGTCAGTCAAACAGAGTCGTGCGTGTATAGTGAACATCAGTTCTGTTCCAGTGTAATGTAAGTAAACAAATACCCGCATATTGATATCTGTTCTGGTAATCAATTGGTGATGCAAATGTTGTCACAGTCTGTAATAGCTTCTGGTTTAGGTATGCTGACTCGTATTGAATAGACGTTTTTGTGGTGATAATAGTGGTTAGGAGTTCTTCCGCGTGAATTCGTCTTCTCTCGCGGGGCAAGAGTTAGCTCATTCGGTTAAGTGTTCGCTTGGGGTGCTTGCGTCGCAGGATCGAGCCTCCTCGGTGGATCCATTCAGATGATTGTTTTTTTTTCCTCGTTACAACCAGTGCACCACAATGGGACAAAGGCCGTGGTATGTGCTTTCCTGTGTGTGGGAAAGTGCATATAAAAGATCCCTTGCTGCATTAGAAACAATGTAGCCGGGTTTCCTCTGATGACTACGAGTCAGAATTACCAAATGTTTGACATCCAGTAGCCAATTAGGCTTCTTTATTTAAAAGGAATGATTTATTTTGTGAATTATTTTTTCTTATAAATTTATCTTTTCTCACATGAATTCATTTTCTTCGCGAATTTTGAAATCGCATCTTATCATATGTTCTACCGTGTGAATTTATCTTGTGTCTTATGAACCCGTTTTATTTTGTATTAATACATATGGTGTGCTTTTTAGAATTGGTTGTCTTGCGTGGATTCGCCTTTTCGCGTATATATATTCGTATGCTTTCGTCTTGTCTTGTCCGAATCTGTCTACTTACATCTATTTTCGTACGCTCATGTCTGAATGCGTAACCTCGCGTGTCTTATCGCATGGAATTTTAATTCCGTATTCGACATTTCACGTGTGAAGTCTTTTTTCTATCATAGATTTCTCTTCTCGTGTGAATTTATTACTCTCATGTGAATTAATTTTCCGCGTCATGTCTTTTGGTCTAAAGTAACCATGTGAAGATTGTTGTCGTGTTCAAGATGCGAGGACTCGCGAGCAATTTGACTGATACCATCGTCTTCTGTGATGTAACATTCCTCTAACATTAGGATAGAGAGACAAAAAACCCAGTCTAACGATTGATCGCACTGCTCGCCCTTCTCGGCATGCTTATGTAAAGTCATTCCAATCACAACGCCATACCGGCCTCGATTTTGCAGCGGTTAAGCCACGGAACTCAAGAATGGGAGGTACTGGGTTCACACCCCTGTACCGGCTCTCACCTAGAGCGAGTTTAACGGTTCAATGGGTAGGTGTAAGGCCACTACACCGAGGTGTTTTTTTACACTAATCAGTAACAACTAACCGCGAACCCTCTGTCCAGGACAGAGAGTCCAGATAGCTGAGGTGGATGCTCAGGACAGCGTGCTTGAACCTTAATTGGATATAAGCACGAAAATAAGTATAAACAACAATAACAAAAACAACAACGTCATTTCCGCTCCAAGCGACAAAACTCCATATATAAAAGTTCTTATAAAATGACGTTTCCTATATATTTACGGATGGAATACCTTACTTTTATTGCATTTATTTTATCTAAACTTTGTTTTGCTTTCAATACAATTGATAACAATGCGACTTAATAATTCAAATGGCCTTTAATACTGTTTAAAGGAACTATCATTAACACTAAACTAATCTACTCACACGCAATACATCTGGATAATAAAACCTATTAAAAGTTTGAAAATCAAAGCATGATATCTATAAATTCATTAAGAGTTCCTTTTGACACAATTGTGTTAGGCTATGGGTAGAAAAAATAAATTGAAGTAAAATTTAAAATAAACGAAATAATTGGAGACAAATATCATTATTGATCGTCTACCAAAATTAAAATGACCACAAATACATAGAACATACTAGTATATACATATTCTTAGCTAGAAAATTTAAGTATTTTAAAATTTTAATAAATAAGAAAGGCTATTTTAATCGGAAAACATGCTAATGATACAAACTTAGGATAATCACTTTAGAATATATATTACCAGGTACATCAGTTTAGTACAAAATAAATACACAGTTTCGCCATTTTAACAAATGATATATATAAACTGCATTCTATTATCTTTTTCCTATTTTTAATGAAATTACAGATATAGGGTTACCAATGTTTACTGAGTGCTACCAAATCATATAAACTGGTAGCCCGGCAAACCAGAACTTAAAATATTCAGTGCCTGAAATTACTTCCTTACTAGCTACATATTTTGTTCTGTTTGTTATAAACTTAACCAAGAAAATTAAATCAGAAATAAAATAATGTATTTGTAAATGAATAATACCACAACTCGAATTACCTGACCTTTTGGTTGAAAAGTAATACGAAACAACACGATGTTTTGTAATTACATTTTAAATAACACGACCTAAGTCGTTCACATCAAGATGTTTCGTTCTGATGTGTATGGTCAGCGAGTGAGTGAATGGGGGAGGGATGGGGATGGTGTCTTATTTGAACACCGTATTAATATTACTTTATGTTCAAGATTTTTGTTTGTTACATCAAATATAATGATTTCTTTTGTTATTATTTATTTTTTTGTAGTTAGTTTTTTTTCTCTGTTTTCGTTTCTTATATCTGATAAATTTGTCTTGGTTTTGGAAGATTGTTGTGTTAAAATGTATACTAATTATCAAGAGCCGTACTACGAGGCTTGGTGAATTGCCCACCCCACCCTCAAATAAGAGAAAACTTCCCCGTTTTAGTTATCATGTGCAATTTTTATTTTCTTTAACCTCCCCCCACCAAAACCCCCCAAAACAAAACAAAACCCCAACCCAACAACCTATATTACTGTGCATTTAAAAAAAACCTAAAGCCCAGTTATTTCACGCTAAGTACGGCCCTGTAATTAAAGTGTAAGAACAAAAGTCTGAAACCTAACAACGAAGCCATGAATCAAGCTGACAATGTCTTAAGGCGGCGCTACACAATACGAGTGTCTCGTACGAGAATAGCCGACTACATAGTAACCACTGAAATCATAATGTTATTTTGTCAAACTCGGATATTCTCGTGATTATTATCGTACGGCACACTCGTATCGTGTAACGTTGCCTTTAGTGTCAGCTGTGACTAGGTTGTTTTTTAGTCTTATTGTCCCAGATCACAAACAGCAATGTCAGGGATTGGAGCTCCAAATCACTGCTGTACATATAATAAATATATAACACATATATCCACACACGCACAAAGACGTACACACGTACCTGAATATTTCTGATACATACACATATATACACATACACACACACATACACACACACACACACACACACACATATATATATATATATATTAACACACACACACACACACACACACACACACACACATATATATATACGTGTATATAAACATATATACATACAATCTATTAGAGTAACAGTAAATTAATAATAATATACTTAATACTTAATAATGGTCTGTTATCCATCCCCGTCGTTGGGCCCATTGGGCTATTTCTCATTCCAGCCAATGCACCATGACTGGTATATTAAATGATGTGGTATGTGCTATCCTGTCTCTGGGATGATGCATATAAAATATCTACTATTACTACTATTGCCACCCAATAGCCGATGATTAAAAAATCAATGTGCTCTAGTGGTGTCATTATATAAAACAAATTTTTATAACGGCAATTTCGATATAACGACAAAGTGACGAATGTGGTCGTTCTAACGAGGTCTGAGGTGTGTGTGTGTGTGTATATATATATATATATATATATATATATACATGTGTGTGTGTGTGTGTGTGTGTGTATATAAACATATACATGTGTATATATATATATATATATACACATACTGATACATATTATACATATATACATAAAGGCACCCAAGTAAGTGGGTACAATAGTAAATATACATACATGTAATTGGTTTAATCAGCTGTGACAAGTTGATTTGTGACTGTGGTACGCGAATTCCGCTGAGATTTGATAGCACTAGCTAGTCTGGCCGTATACTACCGTGTATACGTTAATAGAAATTAGTTAGCACCGTGACGTGTGAATGCAGTTAGCCGTGGAAAACACCGATAAAATAACACCGGTTATTGAATTGTAGACAGGACTGTGTACAATTAATCTGTTATCACACTGGACGTTTTGTTTGTGACGAGTCGGTGAGATATCGTAGGTTTCATCTCTATAGTCTAGCCGAGATTGTGTGGACTTGAAACTGGTAAAGATCTGTCCTTTGCCTTTAGAATGCATTTCTTTAAGTTATTTACTAATTCATTGATTTTGTTATCCGTCCATTCATCATTCAATCAATATTTCATTCATTTAGTTCGTTCAACCATACATTCATTCATTCACCTATTCTCTCATCCATCCATCCATGATCCATCCGTCTGTGCATTCATTCATTCATTCCTTGCCTGATGCGCGTTCGGTCTAGGACCGATCTTCGTCGGTGGGCCCATTAGCCTATTTGTCGTTCGAGCCAGTGCACCACGACTGGTATATCAAAGGTCGTGGTATGTGATATCATGTCTGTGGGATGGCGCATATAAAAGATCCCTTGCTACTAATGGAAAAATGTAGCGGATTTCCTTTCTAAGACTATATGTCAAAATTACCAAATGTTTTACATCCTATACCCGATTATTTATAAATCAATGCGCTCTAGTGATGTCGTTAAACGAAACAAATTCTCACATACATTCATTCATCAATAAATTCGTCCATTTATTCATCCGTTCATTCATTCGTTCATTCATTCCATTAATAATAAAGATGTGTCTAAAACCACGTACCAAGAAGTTATGTGTGTTTAAACAGAACCATATACTAGCCTAAAATAACAAGAGTGGGGCCAGTAACTGAGGGGGGAGGGGGAGCAGTAAAAGCAAATCAATACTGATAGAACAGATTGAAGATGGTATATAGAATCAAATGATGGTCGGGAAAACATTTTTCTTTTCAAATGTTAAGTTTTGATATCTCTTCATATGAGTAACACCAGCCATTATTTATAACTTGGGACAGAATTCTTTATTTAGCGACGGCAATTGCAAACATAATTAGGGTTTTAAAAAATATTTTTATTAAATAATAAAACCTTTGAAACGTTTCTATGTCATCGTGTGTACACATATAACGAAGATTAAAAAATAAATTAATGTTTTCGTTTATTATATTGGTCTCATATTGAAGTTTTAGTGACATAGCTAGCCTTCTTTTTATTTTCAATAAACCTTTCTCAGAGAAGAGGATAGCAAGCTTAATGTCAACCTGGCATGTGGGTGTGCAGGTAAGCAGGTGATTTCTAGTTTTTGCTATTGGTAAAAACGGATGTAACATTTTGCAACACGAACACGGCGTGGTGGGGTTGAAGGGATGGAAAGGTCGTGAGAGTGAAAAACAAAAGGAAGAAGTAGGAATGTTTTTATTTAATGACGCACATATCACATTTTTTAAAACGGTGATATGACGTCAGGGATGATGACTCTTCCAGCGTGAACGACAAAACCATTAACATAATATTTATTCAAACTCGTATTTCTACACAAGACAGCGTCCAGAGGAAGTTTAGATTAGGTCTTGACTGCTCACATTAGTCACCGTCGGGTGCTTCGGCTATACAAAAACTAAAAATCCCCTTGCTTCTACCACAGGATGACTGCCACTCCCATCGCTTCCACTTGCTTTTACCACAGGATGACTGCCACACCCATCGCTTCCACTTGCTTTTACCACAGGATGACTGCCACTCCCATCGCTTCGGCTATATGAAGCCTACCAATCCCCTGGCTTCTACCACAGGATGACTGCCACTCCCATCGCTTCGGCTATACGAAGACTACCAATCCCCTGGCTTCTACCACAGGATGACTGCCACTCCCATCGCTTCCACTTGCTTCTACGACAGGATGACTGCCACTCCCATCGCTTCCACTTGCTTCTACCACAGGATGACTGCCACTCCCATCGCTTCGGCTATACGAAGACTACCAATCCCCTGGCTTCTACCACAGGACGACTGCCACTCCCATCGCTTCCACTTGCTTCTACCACAGGATGACTGCCACTCCCATCGCTTCGGCTATACGAAGACTAGCAATCCCCTGGCTTCTACCACAGGATGACTGCCACTCCCATCGCTTCGGCTATATGAAGACTACCAATCCCCTGGCTTCTACCACAGGATGACTGCCACTCCATCGCTTCGGCTATACGAAGACTAGCAATCCCCCGGGTATCTACCACAGGATGACTGCCACTCCCATCGCTTCGGCTATACGAAGACTAGCAATCCCCTGGCTTCTGCTACAGGATGACTGCCACTCCCATCGCTTCGGCTATACGAAGACTAGCAATCCCCTGGCTTCTACCACAGGATGACTGCCACTCCCATCGCTTCGGCTATACGAAGACTAGCAATCCCCTGGCTTCTGCTACAGGATGACTGCCACTCCCATCGCTTCGGCTATACGAAGACTAGCAATCCCCTGGCTTCTACCACAGGATGACTGCCACTCCCATCGCTTCGGCTATACGAAGACTAGCAATCCCCCGGGTATCTACCACAGGATGACTGCCACTCCCATCGCTTCAGCTATACGAAGACTAGCAATCCCCTGGCTTCTGCTACAGGAGGACTGCCATTCCAATAGTGTTGACAATACAAAGACTGTCAATCCTCTTGCTTCTACTGCAGGACTGCCACTCCCCTGGGCCCCACCTCGACTATACGAAGAATGACAATCCCTTTACTTGTGCTGCAGGAGGACTGCCATTACTATCGCTTGGGCTATACGAAGACTCAGTTATAAGAGGATTGCCACTCCCCTCGCTTCGGTTACAGAAAGACTGCCAATCCCCTTGCTTCTGCTACAGGACTGCCACACCACTTGAGTAGGCTATACGAAGACTGCCAAGCCATCACTTCGGTATAGAGAACTGTCACTCCTCTGTATTCAGGTGTACAAGGACTGTCACTCCACTTGCTTCTGCAACAGAAGGACTACCACTCTCCCTCGTTCCGGGTATACGAGGACTGCCATTGAACTTGTTTCACTACAGCATGACTGCCAATATAGGATATAGGAGCACTACCTCCCCTTAGCATACAAGTCCGCCTTTAAGAGGACCTTCACTTAGGAATGATAATGGATAGACAGAGACTGAATGAATAAATGAATGAATGAATGTTTAACGACACCCCAGCACGAAAAATACATCGGCTATTGGGTGTCAAACTATGGTAATGAAAACAAATAAAGTAACGATCAACATCAACACAAAAACTCAAGATTCAAATAAAAAAAAACAGTGTAAAGAACTGTGCAAAAATACAAATATCACAGATAGATACTGACTTTTATTCAAAATTTTAATTTGTGCTGTATTGGCCATTCTCAAAGAGGATGTTACACCCCTGCACCACGGTGAGGTTACAGCACGCGCAGCGGAATATAGACAGAGACAGACACAAAGACAGAGACAGACAGACATAGAGACAGAGTGACAGAGAGAATGAGATCAGTTCTAAAACAACCGTAAATTACACGATAAAAAATAATGCTCATTTGTCAAGAGCTTCAGCAAACGAAACGTATTTCACGTGGGACATAAATATGACGGTAACTGGTACAGAGTTTGTTATTCTGTTTAATAACCTCGGCTATGTCTTTCTTTCTAAAAGCCTTCTATTTTCAATATCCATACATATACATGTACATGTATATAGAAACGATATAAGGTAGATAATGGCATGGGTAAATCAATATGCTGATAGAATATTAGGTTTTTTTAAATATTTTTTATATTACCGTATAACATATGACATGAAAATGATTTCTCCGTATTCTAACAACAGCTTGGATTTGCAGGGCGGTCCTAACTGCAGACTCCGTGAGAGGCCATGGGTCTGTTTGGTTTTAAAATGCCCTTTTTGTCTGCCTGATGAAGACACTGTATTTGTATCCTCCGATTCCGTTTTATTGCCCCACCCCGTTATTTTACGCCAGATACTGTCCTGGTTTGTTTGACTGTATTGTTACAAACGTACATTGAATCACTGTATCATCTGTGTGTATGCGCGGCCGTAACGAGTGCGCACAACTAATACCTAATACCAAACATGAGCGGTGTGGATACTCAAACTCGTTACATTGCTTAGCACAATATTAATCCACTAGTTGGGTAATCTCTGACACTGTGCCTTTAAGGCCCCTGTGTGTGCTGTAACCTCACCGTGGTGCAGGGGTGTAACATTCTCTTTGAGAATGGCCAATACAACACAAAATTGAAGTTTTGAGTAAAATTCAGTATCCGTAAAATTCTGTGATATTTGTGTATTTGCACAGTTCTTTACACTGTTTTTGTTTGTCTTGAATTTTTGTATTGATGTTGATCATCGCTTTGTTTGTTTGCATTAACATAGTTTGACACCCAATAGCCGATGTATTTTTCGTGCTGGGGTGTCGTTAAACATTCATTCATTCATTCATTCATTCATTCATTCATTCTGTGCCTTTAAGGTGACCAAGTAAGTGGCTAGATAACTAACCTCTCTTCCTCCCAGTTACCAACAGCAAGCTTGTTGACTCTTCAGTACCAAATTTACCTCTCTGAACACATCTGAACACAGTAATTGACGTACGTATTAGACCAATAGTTTGTAAAAGCAGGAAATGAAAATGCTTTCGGTCATGCTCACATGTAAGACTTGTGTGACCTGTCGTTTGATGCTTATGTGGAGAACAACCAGAGAAGAATAAGCGTAGGAGACACATCACCACCACCACCACCCTAGTGCTGGAGCAAACCTTCGCATTCGGGCAAAACCGATGGAAACATTTGGGAAAAATTAATTTGCACGAAAATATTTCACGAAGTACATGCATTGTCATCACTTACAGATTCAATCATTCGTGTGAAAATATGGTATCCTATAGAATGGCTGCGACAATGCACCTATTGAACGACTGTATAAGTAACGATTCAACAATGATAGAAGTATCACAGGAAATGAAAAACACGAATATGTATGAGTTATATAATGAATAAAGTGTATATAATAATAATAACAGCTGATACATAATTATTATTTCAAGTGGTAGTTAGAATGTATTTATAAAATCGCACAATTTTTATATAATGTCTTCTGAAATGTTCCACTCTTGACAAACACGTCACATTTGAGTACTGACATCTACACAACAGTAAAAGACTAGAATTCCTCAGAATTAAATATCTCGCTGACCTTAAATGTATTCCACCGGCCTCGGTGGCGTAGTGGTTAGGCCATCGGTCTACAGGCTGGTAGGTACTGGGTTCGGATCCCAGTCGAGGCATGGGATTTTTAATCCAGATACCGACTCCAAACCCTGAGTGAGTGCTCCGCAAGGCTCAGTGGGTAGGTGTAAACCACTTGCACCGACCAGTGATCCATAACTGGTTCAACAGAGGCCATGGTCTGTGCTATCCTGCCTGTGGGAAGCGCAAATAAAAGATCTCTTGCTGCTAATTGGAAGAGTAGCCCATGTAGTAGCGACAGCGGGTTTCCTCTCAAAATCTGTGTGGTCCTTAACCATATGTCTGACGCCATATAACCGTAAATAAAATGTGTTGAGTGCGTCGTTAAATAAAACATTTCTTTCTTTCTTTCTTAAATGTATTCCATGTCGCTCATAGTAACATTTAGAGATGTTCAAAGCATGTTCAATGCATGCTAAAGGCAAACTAATTAACTTTTAAATTTTAATTTACTAAATTTTAATAAATTTCAAATTGCTTTAAAGGCCTTCAAATGAACAGATACAACTATACATCAGGGCTTTTATTGATCTAAGACTTATAGCCAGTATAAAAATTAATTAAATGAGAAACATTTATATAACTGGGAAAATTTAACAATGAGCTAAATGCTAATTAATAGTATTTTAATTAAAAAGTATATCTTTGAAATATATATTTTTAAATGCATTGTGATAAACATACATAAGCTCAGCTATAAAGCAAGTTTCACTGATGTAGGACTTTTAGTGTTTGAGAAATGGAGCTAAACGTACATTTAACGTTCAAGCCATGTAAACGTCGACACCGTCGCCGACGTCGCCGGAAACGTAACTCTTACATCTTGCTTTTTATCTACGTCATTACAAGTCAAAAATGATTTTTCTCATGGTACATTTACTCTAAAACATTATATTCTATCATTTGTTGTGATTTATTAATCATTGGATGTGAAACATTCGATAATTGCGACATATTGTTTTAGAGAGGAAACCCGCTACATTTTTTCATTAGTAGCAAGGGATCTTTTATATACACCATCCTACAGACAGGATAACACATACCACGGCTTTTTATACACCAGTCGTGGTGCACTGGCTGGAACGAGAAATAGCCCAATAGGTCCACCGACTGGGATCGATCCAAAACCGATCGCGCATCAAGCGATCGCTTTATCACTGGGCTACATCCCGCCTGGCATCATTTGTAATACAGCTTTCCATAAAACCACTTCGAAATATTTTATAAAAACAAACTTTAAAAAATTCTGTGATGCACATGAAATATATACCCTATATAAAATTCGCAATGGATTTCGCAGAGCAGACCAATAACTTCCGAGACGATAAACTTGAAATAAAAAATGGTTTGAAAAGAGTTCACCGTGACCAAAAATTTCAGCCTCGATTCTCTGGGGCCAATTTCACACATCATAAGCTTACGTCTCAGGGGCGTAGGCTAGGGGGTTCGGGGGGTTCGGGGGGTTCGGACGACCCCCCCCCCCCCCCCCCCCCCCCGAAGCAAATGGTCCGCTTTCAGAACTAAAACATACAGGTTTATACATATGGAGTTTCTGGTGGTGCAAAAACTAAATAGAAAAAGGCCCACTTGGTTCATATTCGACCCCCCCCCCCCCCCCCCCAGGTCCAGATCACGCTACGCCCCTGCGTCTACGACTAGCGGTTATACTAAACATACGGTTAAATGTGTTTGGCATGTATTTGATGCTGAAAATTACATCGACACGGAAGATGCAGCATTTTAAGGACTAAAGACAATGAAATATGTGTACTTCAAACTATATTTGTTGTACAATAATAGTAATAAGAATTGTGGTTTAGTCGTAGATTTACGTTTACGTGCAAAACTAAGCTCACGATGTTTTTATGATACTGGGCCAAGCTGACTAGTAGACGGTTTGGAGAGTTCTATACACGCCAGGACATAACTGGATCAGAGGAACGCGTTCTGTTAATACCTCCTACTCGGCGATCGTACATTGTGGCTGCAAAAGACGGAATCAATAGTAATGAGATGGGTTTTTTGATAGGCACGTGTTGTCTATAATCCCAAGTGGTGCTGGTGGGTGTCACTTACTGCCGCCGAGTGCAGGGCCGTACCTGACCGAAAATAACTAGGGGTGGGGCAGAAAAATAAATACAGTGATGCAGTCATTGGCGTAGACAGGATCTTATATTGGGGTACCCACATTGGGGGGGGGGGGGGGGGGTAGGGGACCTACATTGTCTATCAGTAATGTTATGGGTCGACAGGCAATTATAAAACGTGTTGTGAGACATTTTATTGGGGGTGGGGGATGGCAACCAATAGCCCTCCCCTGGCTACGGTAGTGGATATAGGTTATTATTTTGGCTGAACAAAAAGGAACTTTTAAACTAAAAAAGAAACGCGTTAAATTAAATGGGCATCTTTAAACTGAAATCGAAAAGATATATTTGGACAACGAAATGTGATGGAATCATTTCAATTCCATCCAGTAATTATATTACAATTTTTACGTGATACTGACTTATATTGTAAGTTTTAATTTGATCTATCTTTGATATTTACACTGTGTTTTAATTTAACTGTTGAATTCTTATATTGATGTTGATCATCACTTTAGTTTTGCTTTACCATAGTTTGACACCCAACAGCCGATGCATTTTTCATGCTGGGGTGTCGTTAAACATTCATTCATTCACTTTAAACTGAAAGGACAGTTATTCGCATTTCTAGTGGGGAGACTGCCCTCCCACTTTATCCCCACTAGTTACGGTCATGAAATATCACCTGTTACTTTGTATGTACTAGTATTGTTTATTTTTCTAATTTTAGTTTTGGTGCAATTTTTTTTATAATATTTGATATAATATCTGAATGTAAACAGACTGAACAGTCCAGAAATCACAGGTTGAATCCGGATGGGTGGGTGGGTGGTGGTGGTGGTGGTGGTGGTGATGTATGTGATATAATAGATGTGTACAAAGTGAAAACGTTGGTTGTTTAATTATCTGACGCTTTGTTTTCATCTTCTATGCACACACACACACACACACACACACACACACACACACACACACACACACAAACAAACACACAGCCACATGTATATTTACACGAGATAATATTTTACATTGTATGTCATTACCGTTGAAATATTCCATTACTAGCTAAGCTTATGCCCCAATTAATCATAAATTGTTTAGAATCATAAACTGATTTCGACATTGAATGTTTAACATCTAATTTTTCTTTCACAAAGTTTGGTTTGGTCTAACTAGAAGAAGGGCTGTTTTGTTTAACATCACTAGACCACATTGAGTTAGTAGTCTTCGAAAGGAAACCTGCTATATGTTTCCATTAGTAGCAAGGGATAGGATAGAACACACCACGGCCTTTGATATACCAATTGTGGTGCACTGGCTGGAACGAGGAATACCCCAATGGCATCAATGACGGGGATCGATCCGAGACAGACCGCGCATCAGTCGAGCGCATTACCACTGGACTACATTCCACCCATTGGCCTAACTAGAAATACAATCTAGCATGATGCACAGCTAATTTAAAAGTAAAACATTAAGATCATGGCTTAGAACCATAAATAACTGATTTAGAAATTGAATATGGTGTTAACTTAGTTTTCGTCTAATCTTTCTTTCACAAAGTTTGGTTTGGCCTAACTAGAAAGACGATCCAGCATGATAAACAATTGATTTAGAATTTCGGTCAGTTTGCCAATAAACTCCAGTCTCCGCGGACCTCCGTCTGCTTTTAATCGACGCTGGATATTGTCAAGTGGCAGGAGAGGAAGCGAGACAAACATATTCAATTTAATCAATGAGTTCCCAAAGGGGGAAGGAACTCGGAGCAGTATTCAAAATCGAAGCCTGTTCCTTGTCACGTGATTGATGCTAGGCGAAGTGAACTAACGCGAATAAATAATGGATGTCTCCTCCATTTAACCTTTTTAGTCAACATCTGAACAATCGTCATGAGCACCATTAACCGAGAAGTATGGATAACGATAACGACGTTAAAGCTGCTATTTCAAATATAATTTTTATTATGATTTTAAGCATTTAAGAGATGATATAGGTTCATTTTCTAAGCAGCAAACGCCATATATATATTGACTATACTCGCTAACCCAGGGCATAATAATAATAATAATATTATAATTTTAGAACCCCAAAACGATTTTCTTTTCTACAGTTTTATATTAGAAACTATTAAGAAATTTTATCCTCTCATCCTTTATGAGGTTAGGCTTGACACTCAATAGCCGATGTATTTTTCGTGCTGGGGTGTCGTTAAACATCATTCATTCATTCATTCATTCATTCATTCATTCATTCCTTTATGAGGTATCACGTGATTATGTTTATCAAGGGGAGCTAACTCTATTGTTATGTCGCTGGGAATAGACAATAGTTGCAGAATCATATTTTGTGATTAAAACCATCCTTAGAAAACGCATTTTGTTAATTTGTGTAGTTTGTAGAGAGATGACAGACCCTAGTTTTTAAACACTACAGCGTATTTTTCACTGAAGTATTAGAGCCTTTTTTGACAATTCAGCTCAGGTATTAATTACATTTTATTGTTTAGATTATCAATTTTCGACAATCCGTAGTGTTTGTGATTTGTAAAAGCGCACGTACGTTTTAGAAGTAACGGTTATGGAGACAGGTTCTAATCTGTTTTAAGGATATTTCCACAATTCAACGTCATAGACTTTTTGTTTCACTCTATAGTAACCTATCTATACAAATGTGTTACAGTTTTGTAGATTAATCAGACTTAGTGTCCATTTTCAGAGGATGAAACTAGGGTCTGCGACTTTAACGTATGAAACAAACACGACAAATATGAGTAGTTTATGATAAAAAGTTTAACAAGATTTAAAGAGTTACTTTATTCAGCTATCTTTGTTTGTTCATGTAAAATAATAGTTTATTTACCGAATGGATAAGAGATAAAAAATTCATCATATGCAATCACGTGGGATACAAAAAGTACACCCTCATTGATGCAAGCCTCGTCGAATTTTCTATCACCTCCTATGTAGCCTACTTTTTCTATCCCACATGGCCGCACATGGTGAATTGTTACAGTAACTGATGTCATAAGTCGAGAAGGCAGCTTTAACGGTTAAATAGCATGAACCATGAGTTAACATTCCTTGATCCCTTTCAAAGAAAAACATTGTGAAGTAAATCATGTAGCTGTTGTGGCAGATCGTGAAGACAAGACAATAACTCGCAATAATGGTTTTCTGACGTCATAAGAATTGTTTAACGACTCCCTAGAAGGTCGTTTAATCAGCAGCTATACGGTGTCAAGTTCAGTCTGGCAGAAGAAAAAAAGAAGAAAAAAAGAAAAAGAAGAAAAAAGAAAAAGGATATATAGCGCAGTGGTAGAGCGTCCGCCTGAGGTGCAATGAGTCGTAGCATCGACTGGTTGCTCCTAGTTGGTGACCTGGTCGCTACAGCAATACCATCCAATGAAAGAAAGCACGATCGAAATTGACTGCACTGTGACATATAGTATAACATAACACGAAACTGTAGTTACTACAAGCGTAGTGGCTGTATATAGTTTTTTAGTTGGAAAAGACATTAACATTTATTTTAAACTGGTTTATGATGATGTATAAAACACATAATACTATGTTCATTATTCCCTCACAACGAGTTATCTAGGGAATACACCGTCTTGTCCTTACGTACGTAACACGATGACGTCACTGTTTTTGCGAATACGTCTAATCCGATTTTCATGAAATTTCAGATATAGGAATAGAATCATGGCATCTGGAATCAGTTAGCGTTTCGCCTCTCTAGTTCAAAGGTCAAGGTCATTTGTACTAAAAATAGAAATAAGACGTCAACGCTCTAGTGACTATTTCTCATCCGATTTTCATAAAACTTCATATACAGGAATAGGATCATGTTTTCATGTTTATTTTTGCAGAGTACCCACGAACATCCTGCTTCTAATAGGCTCGGTGGGCGTGTCTTTCTCCATGGTGCTAATCCCGTCATGCACCACGTTGGGCGGGCTCATCGTCGTCCTCATGATCATGGGCTGGTGTATGGGCTGTATCGATTGTATAGCCAACTTGAAGATGATCATCTTGTTTAAGAAGAACGTCGCTCCATTCCTACAGGTCTGTATTAAAAACCACGTGACTGCTCGTAGTAATCACGTGATTGATCGTAGTAATCACGTGACTGCTCAGTAATCACGTGATTGCTCGTATTAATGACGTGACTGCTCGTAATAATCACGTGAATAATGATTGTAATGATCATGGGCTGGTGTATGGGCTGTATCGACTGTATAGCCAACTTGAAGATGATCATCTTGCTTAAAAAGGATGTCGATCTATTCCCCTGCAGATGTGTATTAACAATCACGTGACTGCTTGTAATAATCATGTGACTAATTACCCCGTAATGATCATGGGTTGATGTGAAACCATTTGACAAAATACGGTCAAATAGTTTCCACACAACGTGCACGAGAGTAATTTTCCTGAATTTTATAATTTTAATTAAAAACTTTAAAAATAATGTTTGTTTTTTTTAATGTCAAATTTAACTTTAATACAAAATACACGTTTTTATGGGACCAGCCTGCAAAAACGACAAACACTATTATAAGTTTGTGTCTGTTTCCAAAATGCTTGGGTTTAAACAGTTTTTTGTTTAAAGACACCACTAGAGCACATTGATTTATTAATCATCGACTATTGGAACATTTGAAAATTTGACATACAGTCTTAGAGAGGAAACCCACTACATTTTTCCATCAGTAGCAAGGGATGTTTTGTATGCACCATCCCACAGACAGGATAGCACATACCAAGGCCTTTGATATGCTAGTGATGCCCTGGTTGGAACGAGAAATATGTATAATACAGAACCTGCACCTGGTAGCACAAAAGTATACTTTACCTCTGGTATATGCTTAATAATGACATATGGCCAACTAATATATTAATCAGTAAAACTCTGATATATTGAATTAGTTATTATATATATATATCTGTGTGTATGTGTGTGTGTGTGTGTGTGTGTGTGTGTGTGTGTGTGTGTGTGTGTATGTAAGTACGTATATATATATATATGAGTATGTATTATGTATTCAGTAAGGTAAATCACTCTCCACCATTATCCTGTACAGTATTTATTTATTTATTTTATGTTTATGTTTGTTTAATGCTGATAAGTTGTAAAAACTTAAAGTAATAAAGAATTTGAATTTGAATCCACCAAGCTCTCTTAAGCAACATCGCTTCATTTCTTCAAGGCTTCATTGCGCTGCTAGAGGGGCGGGATTTAGCTCAGTCGGTTGAGTGCTCGCTTGAGGCGCATGCGTCGCAGGATCAAAACACCTCGGTGGATCCATTCAGCTGATTTGTTTTTCCCCGTTCCAACCAGTGCACCACAACTGGACAAAGAAAGAAAGAAATGTTTTATTTAACGACGCACTCAACACATTTTATTTACGGTTATATGGCGTCAGACATATGGTTAAGGACCACATAGATTTTTGAGAGGAAACCCGCTGTCGCCACTGCATGGGCTACTCTTTCCGATTAGCAGCAAGGGATCTTTTATTTGCGCTTCTCACAGGCAGGATAGCACAAACCATGACCTTTATTCAACCAGTTATGGATCACTGGTCGGTGCAAGTGGTGTACACCTACCCACTGAGCCTTGCGGAGCACTCGCTCAGGGTTTGGAGTTGGTATCTGGATTAAAAATCCCATGCCTCGACTGGGATCCGAAACCGAGTACCTACCAGCCTGTAGATCGATGGCCTAACCACGACGCCACCGAGGCCGGTCACAACTGGACAAAGGCCGTGGTATGTGCTTTCCTGTCTGTGGGGAAATGCTTATAAAAATCCCTTGCTGCATTAGGAAAAATGTAACGGATTTCCTCTGATGACTATGAGTCATAATTACCAAATGTTGGACATCCAAAGCCGATGATTAATTAATCAATATGCTCTAGTGGTGTCGTTAAACAAAACAAACTGTTTTGCACTGCTATATCACAAAATTGAGTGAAGTGGGCCTGTAGGAGGGCCAACATTACTGGTAAGGCCTTTTTTGACGCGCCCACTTCTGAAGGGTGCGAGATAATGCGAGCGCCAAAGGCGGTAAACAACTCAAGCTAGGTTCAATGGAATAGATGGGGTTTTTTTTTGTGCTATATTAATGGGCTGAACGTTTTTTCAATATTTTCGACAATTATTTAAAGAATAATTTTTGTGTCTACATTTTCTGTGTAACATTAACAGAAGAATTATGTACAATATTATATTTAGAGCAAGATTAACAACATGTATGTTTTACAAAAATTAAATCATTAAAAAAAAATCCTCCAAAAAACAACAATCGAAAACACCCCAAAAACCTACATCCAAAAAAAAGAAGAAAAGAAACCCCCCAAAAAGAGAGTAGAAATAAAGAAGAAAATAGGAAAAAAAATCAGGCCACTTATTGATTACACCGAAACCTCACCGGTCTTACCGCTTTCTGCGACCTCGTAATCACCATTATGACCAGCATGATAATAAAATTTGTCAAAATTAATAATTTAAGCAAGAAGTTTTAACTAGTATGTAATCTAACAATACCCAAGCGACAATGGCTGGAAATATTCTTTGATAATAACCATGCGAACTGAGGGCAGTGTGTTTAACAAAACGAAAGAAGCACATTCACTTTAGCATTTAGTATGTGAAGTGAAACACAACGTCATTAGCTCAGTGAGCTCAGTTCAATAAAAGCATGAAACTTGGCATGATGTAAGAACATACCAAAATAGTTATTTTTAGATATAGGGACATTGCAGATTTGTTCTGTGGTTGCCATGGTGGCCATTTTGAAAATCTGTGTGGACCTAAGTCCGGTCTTGCATCACAACTACAACAGGCTATGAGAAACGATATCATTTGGGATGTTTACATCCTAACCAGTCTTAAGTCAAGCACTTGAAGAATGAGAGGAAAAGGCATGTGTAGCCATTGAGTAAAACTCATGGAGCTTGACGAAAACGAGACTGAACTGTTTTCCTTATTTGCCAACAAATCAGTTCTGTTGGAAACAACGGAGTGTTAAGTAATCGGCACACAGGGCTAGATCTGGCACTCGCCAAATTCGCATATTATAGAATTTTAAAAATAATTGGAAAATTGTATTTTAATATGGCGAATAATTCTTATGTAATAATTGATATTATTTTGGAAAATATATCAGTTTCTACTCTTTTTGAAGTTTTATAGATAATTTGGGGAAACTTCCTGCACACCCAGAGCTGGCCTTGGCACACATCTTCGAAATGTCCTATGCAAACAGCCAAGAGATGTCACCAGTATAGCCCCATGCATCCAAGAGGAAGCAGACACACGGATATTGCTTCATGTAGCTGATGCTGTTAATGAAGAAAACACTATTGTCTTGGTTCTAGCCATTGCAACTGTTGAAAGGCTCAATGTCCCTGAACTCTGGGTGATTTTGGTATTGGAAAGAAGTTTCGACACTTGGCTGCCGATGAGATATGTCATGCCTTGGGTCCAGAAAGATGCCTTTCATTGTCCATGTTTTACACGGTGTCTTCGTTCGGTGATAGGGACGGGAAAACAAGTTGGGTCATTTGAAAAGTAGCAAATGAAGAAGTTTGGAGCACATTGATTTATTAATCATCCTCTATTGGATGACAAACATTTGGTAATTATGACTCGTATTCATCAGAGGAAACCTACTACATTTTGCCTAATACAGTAAGGGATCTTTTATATACACTTTTCCACAGACAAGAAAGCACATACCATTTTCTGTGTCCAGTTGTGGTGCACTGGTTGGAACGAGAGTAGCAAGTGAAGTCACACCAGTATACTGTTCCTTAACAACAACACCAAGCACAACAGAGGACTGGTTTGAAACTTCAGAACGCTTTGTTTTAATGTGTGACTACACCAGCAGCCTACACCATGTTAATGAGTACTCGATCAAATACCTCCTAAAAAGGAAGCCCTTCTATAGCATGTAAAAAGGACAATGTACCAGCCATCACACCATTGGGGTCAGATGCTAGTTTGTGCACTAGAACTCCCACCACCAAATGAATAGGGATGGTATCAAGGTAACAGGCAGCTAGGAACACATTTGTACAATCTTGCCTAGGGCTACCAATGCATGCAGAGAACTCATTAGATGTGGTTGTGGAAAAGGGTGTGGTGGGCACTGTAAGCGTTTAAGTGCACTACTCTCTCCCAGTTTGATGGACACATGAATAACCACGAATGACTGCACAAGTATGTATGGGGAGAACACAAATAATGCTGTTTAGCTTATATTCTGGAACTGCCCCTGAAATTTGTATAAAATATCACCTCTACATAATTTACAATGGGCATATCTATAAATCAATGTAATTAGTTATTCTTAAAAGAACACAAATTGTGGTAAATGTGACAACCGCATTGGATCTTGTGGTAGCCATGGCGGTCATTTTGAAAAAAATGGCCGCCATGGCTCCCAGAGGACAAATCTGCAATGTTCTTATATCTAATGTTTGTCACTAATGTATGTCCTAGCACCATGCAAAGTTGCATGCTTTTATCATCAAAGGCACAATTTTGTCACATATCCGCTGGACTATGTCGACATTTCCAGACAAAACATCCACACATTATTACACAGAGACGTGTTATATTAAATTTGTCTACCAGATACCGAGAAGATGTAAAACTTGTTTTACATTATGTGTATGTGTACTGACTGATCTTTTGTCGGAAACAAATGACAAATTTGGAGCAGTGATCCTGAACAACAACAACAAAAAATAATAATGAAAACAAATCAAAACATAATAAAGAAAAAGAGAAAAAATAAAATAAAGACACCAAAACCCCAACCAATCCCCCCCCCCCCCCCCCCCCAAATATACATTGTTTGATTGGGTTTTCCCATTTCAACCAATACCCCACGAATGGTAGATGTGCTGTCCAGTATAAATTTTGACTGTTATTTGTTTTGTTTTAATTGATTATCGTGCTTACACCCGACTAAAGTTCAACCGCGACAGGAAGTTAATGGTTAGTTGGTAATCATTAGCGATTTAATGGTCTTACACTTCCATATAAAAACTCTGTACCCTTAAGATCTACGTCTTAATCACTACGTCACTGAAGGCGGTGGCGGATGATTCAGCTACGCATGCCACACACACGCTATACAATTTCATGGTTATTGCTACTAAATGTGGAATTACAGTCTCATGACTGATGTCGTCTCTTCATTGCAGGCGATGCACTGTTGCTATGGTTTCGGAGCCTTCGTAAGCCCCATGATCGCCTCTGCGTTCCTGCTCAACATGGACTGCACGCCTTTCGTGGACGGCTACACCGTGGCGCCAGAGCCGATAGTGAGCCATGACAAGAACGTTACGTTCCAGGTGCCGCCCCAACCTCACATCGTGTTCCGGTACAGGAACATGAGTCATATACCCACAGCCTTCTACATCCTCGGTGGACTACAGGTAAAATAGTCATTATTCAAATACAGTCATATACCCACAGCTATCTACATCCTCGGTGGACTACAGGTAAAAATAGTCACTGTTTAAAGACAATCATATACCCACAGCCTTCTACATCCTCGATGGACTACAGGTAAAAATAGTCACTGTTCAAATACAGTCATATACCCACAGCCTTCTACATCCTCAGTGGACTACAGGTAAAAATAGTCACTGTTCAAATACAGTCATGTACCCACAACCTTCTACATCCTCGGTGAACTACTGGTAAAGATAGTCACTGTTCAAATACAGTCATATACCCACAACCTTCTACATCCTCGGTGGACTACAAGTAAAAATGGTCACTGTTTAAAGACAGTAATATACCCACAGCAATCTACATCCTCGGTGAACTACAGGTAAAAATAGTCACTGTTCAAATACAGTCATATACCCACAACCTTCTACATCCTCGGTGGACTACAGGTAAAAATAGTCACTGTTCAAATACAGTCATATACCCACAGCCCCCTACATCCTCGGTGGACTACAGGTAAAAATAATCACTGTTCAAGTACAGCCATATATCTACAGCCTTCTACATCCTCAGTGGACTACAGGTAAAAATAATCACTGTTCAAATACAGTCATGTACCCACAACCTTCTACATCATCGGTGGACTACAGGTAAAAATAATCACTGTTCAAATACAGTCATATACTCACAACCTTCTACATCCTCGGTGGACTACAAGTAAAAATGGTCACTGTTTAAAGACAGTAATATACCCACAGCAATCTACATCCTCGGTGAACTACAGGTAAAAATAGTCACTGTTCAAATACAGTCATATACCCACAACCTTCTACATCCTCGGTGGACTACAGGTAAAAATAGTCACTGTTCAAATACAGTCATATACCCACAGCCCCCTACATCCTCGGTGGACTACAGGTAAAAATAATCACTGTTCAAATACAGTCATATACTCACAGCTTTCTACATCCTCGGTGGACTACAGGTAAAAATAGTCACTGTTCAAATACAGTCATATACCCACAGCTTTCAGTAAACATAGTCACTGTTCAAATTTCTACATCCTCGGTGGACTACAGGTAAAAATAATCACTGTTCAAATACAGTCATATACTCACAGCTTTCTACATCCTCGGTGGACTACAGGTAAAAATAGTCACTGTTCAAATACAGTCATATACCCACAGCTTTCTACATCCTCGGTGGACTACAAGTAAACATAGTCACTGTTCAAATACAGTCATATACCTACAGCCTTCTACATCCTCGATGGACTACAGGTAAAAATAGTCACTGTTCAAATACAGTCATATACCCACAGCCTTCTACATCCTCGGTGGACTACAGGTGAAAATAGTCACTGTTCAAATACAGTCATATACCGACAGCCTTCTACATCCTCGATGGACTACAGGTGAAAATAGTCACTGTTCAAATACAGTCATATACCTACAGCCTTCTACATCCTCGGTGGACTACAGGTGAAAATAGTCACTGTTCAAATACAGTCATATGCCCACAGCCTTCTACATCCTCGGTGGACTACAGGTAAATATGGTCCGATATTACAATACGACCTCACATCATGGTCAGATACAGGAACACCAGTCATATACCCACAGCCTTCTACAACTTCGATGGACTACAGGTAAATATAGCCATATTATCACGTGACCTCCTTGTCATACATGATATTTTATACTACAACCTCACATATGCCATGTCCACATACAAAAACATGAGCCATATATCCACAGCCTTCTACATCATCGGTACATTACAAGTTACTTGTAAACTAGCTATATTACCACGTGACCTCTTTGTCACGCGATCACGTGATTGTTTTAGAATACAATCTTACGTATTGATTAGCTACAATTAAAAGACGAGTCATATACCCACAGTATTCTATATCCTCGGTGGATTACAAGCAAACCTCATATATATTGTTCAGACACAAAACAGTCATATACCCACAGCCTTCTACATTCTTGGTGGATTACATGTAGAGTAGCTAATAAGCTGGGTGGCCTGATTACCACGGGATCTCATTGTTACATTATTACGACATCATCTATTAGTATACAGCTGATAGCCACATCGTTATCTTCATGTACATCTCTGATAGTCACGTGATCAAGTTATCTCTTAGTGGTAACAGGATCTCTAGGGACACCACTATGATTGATAGGCGATGGCTTGGTGCACAACTCTGATGGTTACGCGATTGCTTGGTGCAGAACTCTGATAGCTGTACGTTAAACAATTGAGGAAATGTGAAATACTCAAACAACCTCCTTACCTAGTACTTCCGATAGGTACCCATGTACTATGTGTCTCGAAATCAATACATGATCACCTGGTACATAATAGTTTCTCTGTGATTGAGTACTATTACGATACCTCACGGGGTGTGGTACTGTTTGTTATCACACATCTCTCCAGCAACATGAGATAATGCTTACGCTGTCACTTAACACAATTACCATACATGCTTCTAGCTTTCGCTCTCGTGTGTTATACAAATCAATACAAACCGCTCTAACATTTAGATCTCATTCAGGCGAATGGCTTGTCTAAATATTTCCTTCATCAGTGTAAAATTACTTCCGCTACATGACGTTCGCATAGGAATAATGACGCGTTGGAAATGTCGGAGTGATCAGACCGAGTATCCCCATTTAAAATAGTTCCTCAAATAATTTGTATAAAAATTATTTCCATTTCGTTTTCAGAATCGTTTTTTTTTTTTTATATATCTACTACTTTTAGAGCAAAAGTATAAATTAAAATACGTGGACTGTTGTTCGTTTATACCAATCGTGGGACACTAGTTGGGAAGAAAGAAATAGTTCCACCGAGAGAGTTTCTATCATACGATTGAAGCACCTCAGGCGATCGCTTTACAGACTGGACTAAATTCTGCCCCACATTCTTTATAAAACCGAAATGTAGTTTTTTAAACACAAACCTAGAATACTCCATCAAACCTTTAGTTATGCATGTACCAATACGTTAGCTTAAAGGATAGCGTGCGGTTCTGTTGGCTGCTTTTTGGAACAGAATAGTCTGGCGAAATCATAGATCCATCCCACATCTGGGGTGCTTGGACAGTTCTCTGACGGAAGAATGCAACACATTATCAACACCTTCATCCACACCTTGGCGGTTATCTTCAGTAATAGAAGTCCATCGACATATCTTAAACGTACCAACCTTTAGCAGTATACCGAGTCTATATGCCACAAATTACCACAACCACATCTACACCTACGGATGGATATCTTTAGCTGTATACCGGGTTATAAACTGTATAAGTATGTCCAAGGTACCACAGCCATACCTACACCCACATCGGATATCGTTAGCTGTATACTAGGATTATACACTGTATAAGCATGTCCAAGGTACCACAACCATAGCTACACCCACAGCGGATATCGTTAGCTGTATACTGGGGTTATACACTGTATAAGTATGTCCAAGGTACCACAACCTTACCTACGCCCACAGCCGGATATCTTTAGCTGTATACCGGGGTTATAAACTGTATAAACATGTCTAAGGTACCACAGCCATACCTACACCTACGGATGGATATCTTTAGCTGTATATCTGGGTTATAAACTGTATAAGTATGTCCAAGGTACCACAACCATACCTACACCCACAGGCGGATATCGTTAGCTGTATACTGGGGTTATAAACTGTATAAGTATGTCCAAGGTACCACAACCATACCTACACCCACAGGCGGATATCGTTAGCTGTATACTGAGGTTATAAACTGTATAAGTATGTCCAAGGTACCACAACCATACCTACACCCACAGGCAGGTATATTTAGCAACAGATCGAGGCTATTAGCTGTTTAAGCAAGCAAACTTACAAAAACCACGTCATCTACACCATCATGTGGATATTTGTTTAGCAGTATAGCGAGGCTATATGCCAAATATTACAACAAACATACCTACTCCAACAGATGAATGTATATCTTTAGCTGTATACCGGGATTATAAACTGTATAAGCATGTCCAAAGTACCACAACCACACCTACACCCACAGGCGGATATCTTTAGCTGTTACTGGGGTTATAACCTGTATAAGCTGGCCGAATTACCACACCCACAGGCGGATATCGTTAGCTGTATACCGGAGTTATAACCTGTATAAGCTGCCCGAATTACCACACCTACACACACAGGCGGATATCGTTAGCTGTATACCGGAGTTATAAGCTGTATAAGCTGGCCGAATTACCACACCTACACCCACAGGCGGATATCGTTAGCTGTATACCGGAGTTATAACCTGTATAAGCTGCCCGAATTACCACACCTACACCCACAGGCGGATATCGTTAGCTGTATACCGGAGTTATAACCTGTATAAGCTGGCCGAATTACCACACCTACACCCACAGGCGGATATCGTTAGCTGTATACCGGAGTTATAACCTGTATAAGCTGGCCGAATTACCACACCTACACCCACAGGCGGATATCGTTAGCTGTATACCGGAGTTATAAGCTGTATAAGCTGGCCGAATTACCACACCTATACACACAGGCGGATATCTTTAGCTGTATACCGGAGTTATAAGCTGTATAAGCTGGCCGAATTACCACACCTACACACACAGGCGGATATCGTTAGCTGTATACCGGAGTTATAAGCTGTATAAGCTGGCCGAATTACCACACCTACACCCACAGGCGGATATCGTTAGCTGTATACCGGAGTTATAACCTGTATAAGCTGGCCGAATTACCACACCTACACCCACAGGCGGATATCGTTAGCTGTATACCGGAGTTATAAGCTGTATAAGCTGGCCGAATTACCACACCTATACACACAGGAATTACCACAAATCAACGGCGGATATCTTTAGCTGTATACCGGAGTTATAAGCTGTATAAGCTGGCCGAATTACCACACCTACACACACAGGCGGATATCGTTAGCTGTATACCGGAGTTATAAGCTGTATAAGCTGGCCGAATTACCACACCTACACACACAGGCGGATATCGTTAGCTGTATACCGGAGTTATAAGCTGTATAAGCTGCCCAAATTACCACACCTATACACACAGGCGGATATCTTTAGCTGTATACCGGAGTTATAAGCTGTATAAGCTGCCCAAATTACCACACCTACACACACAGGCGGATATCTTTAGCTGTATACCGGGGTTATAGGCTGTATAAGCATGGCTAAATTACCATACCCACACCCACAGGCGGATATCTTTAGCAATACATGGAGGCTATAAGCTGTTTAAGCAAGCCAAACTCTACCCACACCCACCCACATCCTCGCTGTCATCTTTAGCAAGGCTACAGACGAACACAAGCACATACAGAGTACTTGCTACACACGACTGGAATTCCACCGTTCTGATTACATTTTTAGCAGCATATCGATGCCATAAGCTATTTAAGCATGAAATATCCACACCCACCCACATCTTCATGCATATCTTTAGCAGTATGTTATCAAGGCTATAGACGAAAATAAGCTCAGATAGACTTCTCCATACACACAACTGGATTTATATCATTCTGATTAAAGTTTGAGCAGTATATGGAGGCTATAAGCTATTTAAACATGAATTACACCCACCCACCCACACCCTCGTGTCGATCTATAGCAGTATGTTATCAAGGCTACAGACGGAAATAAGCTCACATACAGAATTCTTTCTACACGACTGGAGTTCCATCATTGTGATTACGTGAGATACGATCGCCCGTAACATAATCCAGCCGCTCTGGTCGTGTCGCGTATTGATTGGTTCGGTACCGGCGGGTAACCGACTCTCTACCAGATCGCATCTCCGTACGCGTTAAGATTAATTATACAACACGACCTTCAAACACCGGGGAAAGATCTCATCTATCTCTATCTGTCTAATATCTGTGTGGTGTCTGTCTGCCAGTCCGTATGGATATATCCACCCACCCCTCCATCCATCAATTCATTCATCCATCCATATATTTATCCATCCAAACAATATATGTCATGAAATAGCAAAACCATATATGGTTATTATCATGCTATGTGGATACTTCAACACTTGATTGATCCATCCATCCATCCATCCATCCATTAATCCATCCATCCATCCAAGAAAACCCCACTCATCCATGCATACATACACCCATCTCTATTATCTATTATCTGTCCGTCCGCCCGTCCATCCATCCATTCATCCATCAATCCACTCATCTATCTATCCATCCATCTGTATTGTAATAAGCAGAGTTAATAATAAATAAGTATACTTCCCTTATTGATTTTGGACTATGAAGGTTAATGAAAAAATAACAGCATGAATTCATTAGCGAAACATTCTCATAAACGTACAAACAGTTTGTCAGGAATGACAGCAATTTATTTTTATTTATTTGTTAAAATCTTTCTTGACATTTTCATTTCGACTTATTTCCGTGCTTGTATCCAATTAAGGTTCAAGCACACTGTCCTGGGCAGACACATCAGCTATTTGGGCTGTTTGTCCAGGATAGTGGGTTAGTTGTTAGTGAGAGAAAAGAATGCGTAGTGATCTTACACCTACCCATTGAGTCGTTAAAACTCGCTCTGGGTAAGAGCCGGTACCGAGCTGCGAACCATGTACCCACCAGCTTGTCCGATAGCTTAACCACGACACCACCGAGGCCGACACTGATGGTTGTAAATAGATCGTATTTTCTTTGTTAGTTCATCATCGCTGCCTTGGTTGCGCTGGTTGTGATCCGAGACCGTCTGAGAGGAGAGGTGGACCAGCCCAGCGAGACGTATCACACAGCAACGAAAAGTACGTACCCAGTACCTAAATAACGTATCCGGTACGTAAAGTACGTATCCAGTACGTACTGTACTTATCCAATACGTAAATCACGTATTCGGTGCGTAAAGTACGTATCCAGTACATAAAGTACGTATCCAGTATGTAAATCACGTATCCGGTACGTAAATCACGTATCCAGTACGTAAAGTACTTATCCAGTACGTAAAGTACGTATCTACACCCACACACAAGTAGCGACAGCAGGAATGTCGTTAAAGTTAAAGGCTAGTTTTAGCCCATGACAATTGTCACTTAACTTTAATTAATCTACAAACCTGTATCACATCTGGATAAAGTTAAAATACGGTGAAACTGAGGTCGATGATGTTTAAACGGGGAAATACCTTATAAAAATAGACTAGAGCTTGTCTCGATAACCGTTACTTCTCAGGGGTACTGCTGGGTTTTTAGAAAAATGAAAAATGTATTTCGGGGTATTACAAAAAACAGTATGATCGGAAAAACATATGATGTACAAAAGTGAATATTGTAAGCATCTAAGCAATAAAATGTAAGTAACTTCTAATTTCAACTCACAAAACGGCTCTAATAATGAAAAATGTGTCGTAGTGTCTAAAACCTAGGGTCTGTCACTTTAATAGGCGGAGTTTTTATTTTACCGCCTTCTTAATAAATTGTCGCCGGGTATTGCATTGTAAAGCATAACTATTTCCTGACCAAATGTTGATATTTTACTATTTTACTCATGTTGACAACACTGTTATATACACATGCCTTTGTAATCTTGTTTCTGACTGGTTAATATTAGCTTATTATCACTGTATAATGTTATATTTAAGATAATCCATTGAAATCGCGTTATTCTGTGACCTCGGTATCGACATGAGTATGTTACATGACATGACAACAGCCACCTGTAGTTCATTTTCACCTGTTATTACCATTATTACTGACCTCGCTAGTCAGATATAGCCTTGACTACTATAATTGTTTTGTTGTTCAGCTTAAATGTGTTTTCTTAATTAATTCCAAACAACATCCAATATACGATTATTAATTAATCAATGTGCTATAGTTGTGTTGTTAAACAAAACAAATGTTTACTTTAACTCACTGAGTGTAAAACATGTATTTTCCCAAAGCTATATCAGGTGTTAAGATGTATTTTTACACAGGTATATTGGGAGACTGAGTGTTAAAATGCATTTGCACACAGGTATATCAAACATTTGCACACAGGTATATCGGAAGACGGCTGGCTGCAGTGGGTGAAAGACCAGTGCTGTGTGTTCGGTCCCAGAGAGGTGATAGTGATCGTCGCGCTAGCAGCCATGTCCATCTTCTTCTACGATGGTCTCCAGGTCAGTACCGCATGGCTCCTGGTTTTACTTGCTTTGTAGTATCTACAGATATATTATTATGGTTTTCTCTAGTCTCTTCAACTAGATAATTATGGTTTTGTTTGGCCGTGAAGTCTTCGACTAAATTATTCCGATTTTGTTTAGCCTTGTAGTCTCTACAACTAGATTGTTATGATTTTGTTTGGCCTTGTAGTCTGTACAACAATATTATTGTGGTTTTATTTTGCCTTGTATTTTCTACAACTAGATTGTGATAGTTTTGTTTGGCCTTATAGTGTCTACAACTTGATTATTATGGTTTTGTTTGGCCTTATGGTCTTTACAACTGTATTATGATGGGTTTGTTCTTTTTGGCCTTGTATAATTTCTATATTTAGATTATTGTGGTTTTACTATTATGGTTTTGCTTGATTTTATTATCTTTACAACTAGATTCTATTATTATATATTACAAGTCAGTCCCTAAGCCCCATGTCCCCACCAAATGTATGTCAAATATTAAAAGACTGATCTTGAATTAAATTCTTTTCTAGGTTTGATATGACAGTAATTACATGCGCAAGAATACTTCATTTCATACTGGTAGTACGTGTTAATAGAACACATAGGTTAATGGAAGGAAGTACTAATCACTTGTTTATTGAGTGTTAATCAAATGGATATTACCCAGTTCAAAAGTGGATCCGAATAAAATATTTGTTTTACCATCCTCAGTGACGTTGTGGATAAAGCATCTGCCCCAAGACTGGTAGGTACTGGGTTCGTATTCCAGTACCGGTTCTCTCTCACTAACCATTAACCTGCCAGCATGAACAGCACGAACATCAAATTAACTTTTGTAAAAATAAACCCATAGATTTTAAACATGAGTATCTATATGAGCTCTGAACATATTTAATTATACATGCTCCAAATACCCATCATCTATAAACTTTTGTTTTGGTTTTTACACTTTTGATATGTGGTGAATTCTATGCAATATTATCTAATGTAAAGAGCCGCATCACATAAGCCTAATGAATAATTATAAATTAATAATTAGATCTATTGTTTGCATATACTTTGGAATTTAGCATTTTTACTTTTTCGTATTTTTCAGCCCAAAATGCATGTTTTCGACCCCAGTTTTCTTAGCCCGCACTAATTTGCCACAATCTCAACATTGGTTTTCTGAATCCTAACCCCAAACTAGAGAACGTTTTGGCTCTCTGCTGCTCCACTAACATGGTATTTTTCATTTTCAGTCTTCCTACGCCAATTATATTTACACGTACGCCCATCAGTCGGATGTAGCCAACATTGAGAAGTATGAAGGTGCTATACTGGATGCCTGCTTTTGGGTAAAAACTTGTCATTCAGTAGTAGTAGTAGTGGTAGTAGTAGTAGTAGTAGTAGTAGTAGTAGTAGTAGTAGTAGTAGTAGTAGTTGTAGTAGTAGTAGTAGTAGTAGTAGTAGTAGTAGTAGTAGTAGTTGTAATAACAACAACAAAAATAACGACAACAACAAAAACAATAACAACAACAAAAAACCCCAACAACAATGACAAAAAAACAATAAAAACAACAACAATAACAACAACAAAAATAACAATAACAAAAATAACAATAACAACAACACAGATGATGCACTTTTTCTTGATAATTATTTTGTATATATGATTGTTTGAAGCCATCTTTCTAAACTTATTTTACATTTTCAGTGCAATCAAAGTATGTGATATTTTTCAGATCACATACTTTAAGAATTTGATAACTTTGCAAATTAGATGTAAATTAGTCGAGGTCTCGGCACTAGGTTTATTAACATTTAAGCAAACGTACTTGGGTGACACTCCATGACTGACGTATGCATTCAGTCATCAAATAAAAACATTTCAATGGCAAATTGACACTGAAAGCTGTCCAGCATTCAGAAGAAAAAAAAAGAGGTTAGGCATAACTTTATTTTGATGTAAGGACATCCAAAATGACGTCATTCAAAAATACACCGCACCACATATTCTTACGTCATTTGAATATCTAGTAATGGCGGACTGGAATTAAAGTTGCGTGTACAGTTTACAAAAACACGTTTTATTAAGCTTGAGCTTATATGATAAAGAGATTATTACCCTCGTGTATTTCGGTATTGTCAATATCGTCGATACTGACGATACCGAAAAACACTCTGATAATAACCTACCTCTCTCTCTCTCTCTCTCTCTCTCTCTCTCTCTCTCTCTCTCTCTCTCTCTCTCTCTCTCTCTCTCTCTCTCTCTCTCTCTCTCTCTCTCTCTCTCTCTCTCTCTCTCTCTATATATATATATATATATATATATATATATATATATATATATATATAGGGAATAACTGGTTACTGTCTTAAGATATCGGTTTTATCCTGCGAAGGTTAGAATGGCGAATGCTGCGAGGCTACATTACAGATTGTAGTAATGCATACAATATAAATATTATATTCAGTAAAAACAGAATATAATTAAATAAAAATGACTTTCGCACACTTTTGATGCTTTGCATGTGCTTTTCTCATGACAAATAAAAAATAAAAATGTAAAACCCAAATGATAACTCTAGATATAATACATGTTTGTAAACACCAATCACTGAAGATTATTAATAAAATATCAACAGGTATATTGGTAGCTGTCAGTGGATTTAATAATGCATATATAAAAACCAACTAGGCTGACGGGTTTGAAAATATTGCATTCAGTGACTTGACATCCAAGCATATTCCATACCTTGGGTGTTTTCCCCACCATGATGTGTACCACATTAATTTACTACTATTTGTGGATGCAGTGGTGTACATTTCAGATGCCACATGTAATATGCTTTTTTTTCTAGTGGAGTTCTTATCATATGCCCATTAAAGTCTTTCAAAACACAGGGTCACTGCAATAAATGAGATTTAAAGTAATTATTTATTGGAAATGAGAGACTCTGACTGCATGCACACACTACATATACAACTAAGTATACACAACCAACCCATAGTATGTATCTTCAAGAGTAGTATTTCTATTTATTATTTGTTTTAAATATGATACATTGCATTTGTATACAACTTTGCATAACACTGATGCTTCCTGAGGTGTACATTAAATCAGGTTGCACTGTAGGAACAACACTTTCAATTATGTTGTCACATCATATCAGAACACAGAAGATCCTGATAGTCATGAAAACACCCAATTGGACACTTTTTGAAAAATGTTTTATTTTGGTATAGGTTGCATAGTACCAAAGAAGAGAGTTCCGTGTCAGAGTTCGACGTGCACCGTCAACTATTTACGGAGTAAAAGCAGCTGTGGGTGTGATTGGTAGTAATATGTGACATTGATTATTTGTGCAAATACTATTATTCATTGACAATAAATAAATACACTTTTATTTGTCATACAGTTGTTATGCAGTATATACCAGAGGTTGAAACTAATGCGGGGTACCCCCAAAAATGGAAGTGCAATTTTCAGCAAAAATGACGGTTGCTATTAAAAACATTAATTAAATCTCTTAAATGATACGTGACCCCCCATTTTCTTGCAGGTAGATTAGATGTGAGGTGCCACACTTTCTATTGCTGTACTTACTGGGTGTGTTGAAACGCTGCTTATATCAGTTTTATTAGTAAACGTTAACATTATCGGCAATAGGAATTGATTTGGTCTATTAGAACCGCTGCGATATCGGTTTTATCCTGCGAAGGTTAGAATGGCGAATGCAGCGAGGCTCTGCCTGAGCAGGATAAAACCGATATCTTAAGACAGTAACCAGTTATTTCTTTTATTCTGCAATCCTACAGGAATATTCGGAAAATCATTATTTATTCCAGTTTTGTATTCGCAATGTCAACCTAGCAAGGCTTTTGCCGTATGACGTCATACAAGATACATGACGTCATTATTTGTAAGCAGCTAGCTACATTCTTTCACATTAAAAAAGCGTTTCTAAAGTAATTCATAAATAGATATATAAGTTTTGTATTGTTATTGCAAACATGCTGGATATATAAGTTCTCATTATATTTTAAACATAAATATCTATATGAGCTCTGAAGATATTAATTACCCATGCTTCCATACCCTACATTTATTACCAAACTCGAGTCTTTTGCCGGTAATAAACTATTGTATAAAGCATGTTATATAAACTCCATTATAATTTAATATGTCATAAGTATGATGTATCACGTCTTAGTAACCACTTATAGCGTTATTACATAACCACTTATAGAACGATGCTAGAGTTGTTACATTCCTTTCCTCTTTTGTGTTCAGGGTATGTTTGCTCTAGGGAGACTGTTAGCCGTGCCTGCTGCTACCAAATTCACAGCCGCCTGTATGCTGCTTGTCAATATAGTAAGTATTGTCTGTATACATTCTTTGGCTCAGCATCCCACGTTTGGGTATAGTTTTAAAATGAACCATTAACGTTCCAGCCCACTCCAAGAAACATAATATCACCAGTTCTTTATTAACTCTATTAACATGCACGTTCAGGCACGTCCATCCTACACCCAGTCTCTGACTTGGCCAGTGCTTGGGCGTAGGATAGAAATAGATATTATTACACGAGCTTGTGTGTCGTAATGATTTTACGAAACGAGTGTCAGGATTGTTGTATTGCCCGAGGGAGAGCGAGGATAATACATGGATCCTGACACGAGTTTCACAAAATCAGTATGACTCACACACGGGTGTAATAATTTCTTTATTATTCATATTATTATTGTCATATGTCATATATCACATGCACAGTCTAACCTAGGACTGGGAAAAGTAACGTCATGTTATGACGTTGTTTCCTAAAATTACGTCATTACACTTGTTATTATACGTGTGCTTCGTAGGTTTTTTTTATGAACTCAGTTATGTTGGACCATGTGGATAATAAGTTTACCTAGTTTACATAGTTTTCACCTGCCGTACAATGAGAAATTGACGATAGAGACCAATGCACATAACCTATATACATCATTTATTAACACAATCAATCCCCATTGTGGACCTAACTAATAAATTTCTTCTATATGGTCCCAGACGGTACAATTGTTGAGTATTTGATGGTCAATGCTTGGTACCTAACAGCGAATGTTGAGTATTTAAGGGTTAATGCTTAGCATGTAACAGTGATTAGGGAGTATATAACTGTCAATGCTGAGTATTTTTTTTAACATTGAATGTTGAATATTTATCGGTCAGAGCTTAATTTTTAACAATGGATGTTGAGTATATAAAGGTCAATGTTCAGTATTTGACAGTGAAATGTTTAAGTTTCCAGGGAAGTGTTGAACTGTAGACGTTTAATCTGTTAGATAACTTGAAACCAGTACTGATTACCTACGAAATGAGAATGCGACGAGTTGATACATTCAGGAAGCACGCCGTAAGACGCGCAGAAGGAAGTATTTGAAACATATTAGAGAGCCTACGTGGAGAGACAGATGGAATACATCGATATATCGGCACTAACCGACATCGTATCAACTGAGATGGCCTCAAATCCAACCCCGCATACCTCGTGGATTCTTCTTATTGATTTTTATTTATTTTAAAATTACAATCCATAATGCAAGCTTCGAAGGGGATTATCTTTGTCGAATACAATTTTTACAGTGATTTACCATTGGTAGCAGGTTAAGACATTTTTCTTTAACGACGCACAACTACGGTTACATGGCGTCAGACATATGACTAAGGACCACAGATGATAAAAGAGGAAACCCGCTGCCGCAGCTAGTGATCTTTTATATACATCATGCCACAAAGAGTATAGTACATACCACGGCCTTTGTGGGGCCCTGGCTGGAACAACCGCGCGTCAGGCAAAAGCTTTATCACTTAGCTACGTCCTGCCCACCCCCAGCCGTCCCCCGCAGTAAATTGAGGTTATTTACGTAACAGTCTGCATAGAAAAAACATGAGTTCCTTGTTCACTCTACCCGTGAGGTCAGTCCCACGTAGAAGAGATCCAATCTAAACAACAAAAGAAAAGTTTGACAAATTCGTGGCAATATGTTCCCATGACACAAAATCTTCCTTTCTCCCTAGTATGAGGACTATCACAAATAGTTTGCCAAACCCCAGCCTACATAACACAGACCTCGGTGGACATGTTGACACTTACCACATGCACTCGTGAACACTGTCTAAACAGTGATAATTATAGGCCCCGTGGTTATAAAACATTAAAGTCTATACCAAAAACCTCAATAAACTCTCAAAACGTTAATGTCATGGTAATAGGAGGCAGTTTTTTTATATATACAATTACCATGTAGATACTTCAATAGTCTTGAGACTGGACTTAGTTTTGTAAGCACGAGCCCTTGTCGTCAACAGCTGGAAATGTGAAAAAGTTCACGAACGATTTGACATTCGGTTTGACTCGAAGCGTATACAGCAGTATAAATGCAGCCCTAGGTTTTGCAAACAATTATCAGCTGAAACTTGTTACAGTTATAGTCCCTGTGAAAGTATCATCTAAACACCAGATTTCGAAACCTTGTCCTCCTCATTTCCTCTCGTAGTTTCAGACTTGGTTACAAAGAAAGAATAAACAGCGAAGATGAAGATATCACACATACTGATGGAAAAATAATAACAACAAAAAGCGACTGCGACCAAAACCCTTAATACATAGTATGAAAATGTGTTCGTGTCCTTGGCAGTCAGTTCAACACGACTGACATCCAGTCCCTCGTTACAAGTTTGTATCAAATACAGACATTTCTACACTAGTAGTGAATTAAATCTGATCGTTATTTCTTTCCATATTTTCAGTGGGAACTACTTTTCTTCCAGTATGGCATATATTATAAGAATGGTACTATTCAACTATCACAGTTAAATCAATTTGAACAACAATAACAATAACAACAACAACAACAACAAAACGTTGCCATAATCAACGTTCGAATCTCTGCACAAAGAAAAGTTAAAGAGACGTTTTGACACGGTCATGATTGCTACCTTGAAAGACAGTTACGTGCTTTGCCCATAAGTATAGTATAGTTTATTAGCTTTAAGCCTTCCGGCTCACAGGCATACATTTTATATACAAATCAATAACATTTGACAAATGGTGCATAATTGGAGGATGAACAATTAAATATGCTGAGAACGTAAACATAATACATTTTAAAGATATTTACCAATATTACATAATTCTTTTTTGTTTTGAACAGACAATAATTGCACAAGTTTAAACACAGATGTCTGCGCCAGTAGTATTTCTTAATATATATTGAACGTAATTGCATGTACAATGGACATTTCAAAATAAAGTGATATTCATCCTCTGTATCTTTCTGATTACACATCTGACATTTCCGTTGCGACCTTTCAATACCATAATATCTACCTTGTTCATAGGTAGACTGCCACTCCCCAGGACTTAGACATTCTCCCTTACTCATAGTCTGATGACAGTGCATTAGGAATGAAAACACAGTCGCAAATTACTCATCAGTTTGTTATCGTGATCTTCCCGTAAATAGCAAGATGGTCATGTAAACATGTATATAAAATTAGAAGAACTTTCACGAAGACCTTAGTTTTTGTCTGTTTAACAGCTATTAAAACAACCCGTGAAACATTTCACCGAGAATAACGTTTAATTCCGTTTTCCATTAGCGATAGCTTGCCTCAACAATTCCTATCGATTTCCGTTAAAATCTGCTTTAAAGAAAATAACAAGAAAATGGCTTTCTCAAAGCTCTGACAGGAAGACCTAACACAAATGACTGCACTTAACAGAGTGTCTCATCAAATATATATTTTAGATTGTGCAAGCCTGCATACACATTCTTAAACCCAGGGTGACAAATGAACAACATATGTCATTGACAAAAAAAAAAAAACCCAACTAAAATAACTATGTTATACCATAAATATTTCATTCAAACATATAAAAAAACCCCACCAAAAGCAACTAACAAAACATTATCTGACCTGGTGCTTATAAAACTTTTAGAGTCTAGACTCGAGACTCTAATAGAGTCTGAGACACTGATTTCATGACAACGCCGTACAGATTGCATGCGTGTGACGTCATTAGAGATTGAATTAGGACTCTAAAGGTTTTATAAACATGAGCCCATATCTGTATAATGGGACATATTGATATTCTGTAATTGTCATCTAGTAAATCCAAAATAGTATACAGACATTCTAACGCTAGCATTCATTTTGAACTTAACAAGATTAAATTTTTTTAGTCACAAATGTATTTAAATTTTTTATTTTTGTTCGTTTCACTTCAAACGTTTCGTCCTATTATCTACAGAAAGAAAAGTTATTGCTTTAACAGTATGCGTGTCGTGTTTAGTGTAGTGATCTATATAAACACATTGTTTTAAAGTAGTGGTCTATATAAACACATTGTTTTAGAGTAGTAGTCTATATAAACACATTGTTTTAAAGTAGTGGTCTATATAAACACATTGTTTTAGAGTAGTAGTCTATATAAACACATTGTTTTAAAGTAGTGGTCTATATAAACACATTGCTTTCAATGTAGTGGCCTATATAAACACATTGTTTTAGAGTAGTAGTCTATATAAGCACATTGTTTTAGAGTAGTGGTCTATATAAACACATTGTTTTAAAGTAGTGGTCTATATAAACACATTGTTTTAGAGTAGTAGTCTATATAAACACATTGTTTTAGAGTAGTAGTCTATATAAGCACATTGTTTTAAAGTAGTGGTCTATATAAACACATTGTTTTAGTGTAGTGGTCTATATAAACACATTGTTTTAGAGTAGTAGTCTATATAAGCACATTGTTTTAAAGTAGTAGTCTATATAAACACATTGTTTTAGTGTAGTGGTCTATATAAACACATTGTTTTAGAATAGTAGTCTATATAAGCACATTGTTTTAAAGTAGTGGTCTATATAAACACATTGTTTTAGAGTAGTAGTCTATATAAACACATTGTTTTAAAGTAGTGGTCTATATAAACACATTGTTTTAGAGTAGTAGTCTATATAAACACATTGTTTTAAAGTAGTAGTCTATATAAACACATTGTTTTAGAGTAGTAGTCTATATAAACACATTGTTTTAAAGTAGTGGTCTATATAAACACATTGTTTTAGAGTAGTAGTCTATATAAACACATTGTTTTAGAGTAGTAGTCTATATAAACACATTGTTTTAGAGTAGTAGTCTATATAAGCACATTGTTTTAAAGTAGTGGTCTATATAAACACATTGTTTTAGTGTAGTGGTCTATATAAACACATTGTTTTAGAGTAGTAGTCTATATAAGCACATTGTTTTAAAGTAGTGGTCTATATAAACACATTGTTTTAGAGTAGTAGTCTATATAAACACATTGTTTTAAAGTAGTGGTCTATATAAACACATTGTTTTAGAGTAGTAGTCTATATAAACACATTGTTTTAAAGTAGTAGTCTACATAAACACATTGTTTTAGAGTAGTAGTCTATATAAACACATTGTTTTAAAGTAGTGGTCTATATAAACACATTGTTTTAGAGTAGTAGTCTATATAAACACATTGTTTTAGAGTAGTAGTCTATATAAACACATTGTTTTAGAGTAGTAGTCTATATAAATACATTGTTTTAGAGTAGTAGTCTATATAAGCACATTGTTTTAAAGTAGTGGTCTATATAAACACATTGTTTTAGTGTAGTGGTCTATATAAACACATTGTTTTAGAGTAGTAGTCTATATAAGCACATTGTTTTAAAGTAGTAGTCTATATAAACACATTGTTTTAGTGTAGTGGTCTATATAAACACATTGTTTTAGAGTAGTAGTCTATATAAGCACATTGTTTTAAAGTAGTGGTCTATATAAACACATTGTTTTAGAGTAGTAGTCTATATAAACACATTGTTTTAAAGTAGTAGTCTATATAAACACATTGTTTTAGAGTAGTAGTCTATATAAACACATTGTTTTAAAGTAGTGGTCTATATAAACACATTGTTTTAGAGTAGTAGTCTATATAAACACATTGTTTTAGAGTAGTAGTCTATATAAACACATTGTTTTAGAGTAGTAGTCTATATAAGCACATTGTTTTAAAGTAGTGGTCTATATAAACACATTGTTTTAGAGTAGTAGTCTATATAAACACATTGTTTTAAAGTAGTGGTCTATATAAACACATTGTTTTAGTGTAGTGGTCTATATAAACACATTGTTTTAGAGTAGTAGTCTATATAAGCACATTGTTTTAAAGTAGTAGTCTATATAAACACATTGTTTTAGTGTAGTGGTCTATATAAACACATTGTTTTAGTGTAGTGGTCTATATAAACACATTGTTTTAAAGTAGTAGTCTATATAAACACATTGTTTTAGTGTAGTGGTCTATATAAACACATTGTTTTAGAGTAGTAGTCTATATAAGCACATTGTTTTAAAGTAGTGGTCTATATAAACACATTGTTTTAGAGTAGTAGTCTATATAAGCACATTGTTTTAAAGTAGTGGTCTATATAAACACATTGTTTTAGAGTAGTAGTCTATATAAGCACATTGTTTTAAAGTAGTAGTCTATATAAACACATTGTTTTAGAGTAGTAGTCTATATAAGCACATTGTTTTAAAGTAGTGGTCTATATAAACACATTGTTTTAGAGTAGTAGTCTATATAAGCACATTGTTTTAAAGTAGTGGTCTATATAAACACATTGTTTTAAAGTAGTGGTCTATATAAACACATTGTTTTAGAGTAGTAGTCTATATAAACACATTGTTTTAAAGTAGTGGTCTATATAAACACATTGTTTTAGAGTAGTGGTCTATAGGAACATATTGTTTTAGAGTAGTGGTCTATATAAAGACATTGTTTTAGTGTAATGGTCTATATAAACACATTGTTTTAGAGTAGTGGTCTATATAAACACATTGTTTTAGAGTAGTGGTCTATATAAACACATTGTTTTAGAGTACTGGCCTATATTAACACATTGTTTTAGAGTAGTGGTCTATAGGAACATATTGTTTTAGAGTAGTGGTCTATATAAAGATATTGTTTTAGTGTAGTGGTCTATATAAACACATTGTTTTAGTGTAGTGGTCTATATAAACACATTGTTTAGAGTAGTAGTCTATATAAACATATTGTTTTAAATGTAGTGGTGTATATAAACACATTGTTTTAGAGTAGTGGTCTATATAAACATTCATTTAGAGCAATGGTCTATATAAACACATTCTTTTAGAGCAGTGATCTATATAAAGACATTGTTTTCAATGTAGTGGTCTATATAAACACATTGTTTTAGTGTAGTAGTCTATATGAGCACATTGTTTTAGTGTAGTGGTCTATATAAACACATTGTTTTAGTGTAGTGGTCTATATAAACATATTGTTTTAGTCTAGTGGTCTATATAAACATATTGGTTTAGTCTAGTGGTCTATAGAAACATATTGTTTCAGTCTAGTGGTCTATATAAACACATTGTTTTAGAGCAGTGGTCTATATAAAGACATTGTTTTCAATGCAGTGGTCTATATAAACACTGTTTTAGTGTAGTAGTCTATATGAGCATATTTTTTTTAGAGTAGTGGTCTATATAAACACATTGTTTTAGAGCAGTGATCTATATAAAGAAATTGTTTTCAATGTAGTGGTCTATATAAACACATTGTTTTAGTGTAGTAGTCTATATGAGCACATTGTTTTAGTCTAGTGGTCTATATAAACACATTGTTTTTAGAGTAGTGGTCTATATAAACACATTGTTTTAGAGCAGTGGTCTATATAAAGACATTGTTTTTAATGTAGTGGTCTATATAAACACATTGTTTTAGTGTAGTAGTCTATATGAGCACATTGTTTTTAGAGTAGTGGTCTATATAAACACATTGTTTTAGAGCAGTGGTCTATATAAAGACATTGTTTTCAATGTAGTGGTCTATATAAACACATTGTTTTAGTGTAGTAGTCTATATGAGCATATTGTTTTTAGAGTAGTGGTCTGTATAAACACATTGTTTTAGAGCTGTGGCCTATATAAAGACATTGTTTTGAATGTAGTGGTCTATATAAACACATTGTTTTAGTGTAGTGGTCTATATAAACACATTGTTTTATTGTAGTAGTCTATATAAACACATTGTTTTAGTCTAGTGGTCTATATAAAGACATTGTTTTAGTGTAGTGATCTATATAAAGACATTGTTTTAGTGTAGTGGTCTATATAAAGACATTGTTTAGAGTAGTAGTCTATATCAAAATATTGTTTGAAATGTAGTGGTCTATATAAACACATTGTTTTAGTGTAGTCGTCTATATGAGCACATTGTTTTAGAGTAGTGGTCTATATAAACACATTGTTTTAGAGAGCTGTGGCCTATATAAAGACATTGTTTTCAATGTAGTGGTCTATATAAACACATTGTTTTAGTGTAGTGGTCTATATAAACACATTGTTTTAGAGTAGTAGTCTATATAAACACATTGTTTTAGAGTAGTGGTCTATATAAAGACATTGTTTTAGTGTAGTGATCTATATAAAGACATTGTTTTAGTGTAGTGGTCTATATAAAGACATTGTTTAGAGTAGTAGTCTATATCAAAATATTGTTTGAAATGTAGAGGTCTATATAAACACATTGTTTTAGTGTAGTCGTCTATATGAGCCCATTGTTTTAGAGTAGTGGTCTATATAAACACATTGTTTTATAGCAGTGGTCTATATAAAGTCATTGTTGTCAATGTGGTGGTCTATATAAACACATTGTTTTAGAGTAGTAGTCTATATGAGCACATTGTTTTAGTGTAGTGGTCTATATAAACACATTGTTTTAGTCTAGTGGATATAAACATATTGTTTTAGTCTAGTGGTATATATAAACACATTGTTTTAGAGCAGTGGTCTATATAAATACATTGTTTTCAATGTAGTAGTCTATATAAACACATTGTTTTAGTGTAGTAGTCTATATAAACACATTGCTTTCCATGTAGTGGTCTATATAAACACATTGTTTTAAAGTAGTGGTCTATATAAACACATTGTTTTAGTGTAGTAGTCTATATAAACACATTGTTTTAGTGTAGTAGTCTATATAAACACATTGTTTTAGTGTAGTGGTCTATATAAACACATTGTTTTAGTGTAGTAGTCTATATAAACACATTGTTTCAGAGCAGTGGTCTATATAAAGACATTGTTTTCAATGTAGTGGTCTATATAAACACAATGTTTTTGTGTAGTAGTCTATATGAGCACATTGTTTTAGTGTAGTGGTCTATATAAATACATTGTTTTAGTGTAGTGGTCTATATAAACACATTGTTTTAGTCTAGTGGTCTGTATAAACATATTGTTTTAGTCCAGTGGTCTATATAAACACAATGGTTTAGTCTAGTGGTCTATATAAACATATTGTTTTAGTGTAGTGGTCTATATAAACACATTGTTTTAGTCTAGTGGTCTATATAAACATATTGTTTTAGTCCAGTGGTCTATATAAACATATTGGTTTAGTCTAGTGGTCTATATAAACATATTGTTTTAGAGCAGTGGTCTATATAAACACTTTGTTTTAGAGCAGTGGTCTATATAAACACATTGTTTTTAATGTAGTGGTCTATATAAACACATTGTTTTAGTGTAGTAATCTATATGAGCACATTGTTTTTAGAGTAGTGGTCTATATAAACACATTGTTTTAGAGCAGTGGTCTATATAAAGACATTGTTTCAATGTAGTGGTCTATATAAACACATTGTTTTAGTGTAGTAGTCTATATGAGCACATTGTTTTAGTGTAGTGGTCTATATAAACACATTGTTTTAGTCTAGTGGTCTATATAAAAATATTGTTTTAGTCTAGTGGACTATATAAACACATTGTTTTAGTCTAGTGGTCTATATAAACACATTGTTTTGGAGCAGTGGTCTATATAAATACATTGTTTTAGTCTAGTGGTCTATATAAACACATTGTTTTAGTCTAGTGGTCTTTATAAACACATTGTTTTAGATCAGTGGTCTATATAAACACATTATTTTAGATTAGTGGTCTATATAAAAAAACTTTGTTTTAGAGTAGTGGTCTATATAAACACAATGTTTGCAATGTAGTGGTCTGTATAAGCATATTATTTTAGTGTAATAGTCTGTATTAACATTGTTGTAGTATAGTGGTCTGTATTAACATTGTTTTAGTATAGTGGTCTGTCTGTATTAACATTGTTTTAGTGTAATGGTCTGTACTAACATTGTTTAATGTAGTGGTCTGTATGAATATTGTTTTTAGTGTAACTGTCTGTATTAAAATATTGTTTTAGTGAAGTGGTATATACAAACACATTGTTTTTTATATAGTGGTCTAGTCTAGTGGCCTGTATACACATATTATTTTAATGTAGTGGTCTGTATTGAAATATTCTTTTACTCTAGTGGTCTGTATTGACATATTGTTTTTAGTATAGTGATCTGTATATATATATTGCTTTTAGTGTAGTGGTCTGTATTGAGATATTATTTTAGTGTAGTGGTCTGTATTGATATATTGTTTTTAATATAGTGGTCTGTATTGACATATTGTTTTAGTGCAGTGGTCTGTATTGACATATTCTTTTAATATGGTGGTCTGTATTGACATATTCTTTTACTATAGTGGTCTGTATTGATATATTGTTTTTAATATAGTGGTCTGTATTGACATATTATTTTAGTGTAGTGATCTGTATTAACATATTCTTTTAATATGGTGGTCTGTATTGACTTATTGTTTTTAGTGTAGTGGTCTGTATTGATATATTGTTTTTAATATAGTGGTCTATATTGACATATTGTTTTAGTGTAGTGGTTTGTATTGACATATTCTTTTAATATAGTGGTCTGTATTGACATATTGGTTTTAGTGTGGTGGTCTGTATTGACACATTCTTTTAATATAGTGCTCTGTATTGACATATTGGTTTTAGTGTAGTGGTATATACATGCATAAACATATTATTTCTACTTTAGTGCAATAGTCTGTATTAACATATTGCCCACGCGTGGAGTCTTTTACATGTATAATACAATAAGCAAATTATGGGCTACAATCATACAATATTAAAATCCACAGATTTGTCATGAAACGAGCTACTGTGACTAATTTGTCAATGATGCATTGAGTTCTACTTTGGTGCGTTGCGTGTAGGCTATAATTACATCAGAACATGGCGGTTCTATTTCCGCTGTTCCTTTGATGTATTGTATTTCCTGCAGCGCTCGTTTATTAATTAGCTTTGGTGTTCTGTCTGTCAGTGGAGTCATATCATTTCCAAAGTGCTCTGCTGAGTGTGTGAGCCAATCTAAACGTGTGTTTAGTGCGTTCATTCTACACAGTTCGTAATGGAAATCTGTCCTGCTAAGGCAACAGAAAACAAAGTCAAAATCGGGTACCAAAATGAGTTAATGTATTAATTGTGGCATTTTAAAATAAGCAAAACAACAACAAAAAACAACAACAACAAAAAACATCAACCCCCCAAAAAAATGAATGAATGAATGAATGAATGTTTAACGACACCCCAGCACGAAAAATACATCGGCTATTGGGTGTCAAACCATGGTAATGCAAATAAATAAAGCGATGATCAACATCAATATAAAAATTCAAGACCTAAACAAAAACAGTGTAAAGAACTGTGCAAAAACACAAATATCACAGAATTTTACGGATACTGAATTTTACTCAAAACTTCAATTTTGTGCTGTATTGGCCATTCTCAAAGAGAATGTTACACCCCTGCACCACGGTGAGGTTACAGCACATGCAGGCCCCCCCCCCCCCCCAAAAAAAAAAAACACAAAAAACCCCAAAAAAACAACAACACCTAAACAACCCCACCCCACCCCCCATGAAAAAAAAGAGAAAAACGTAGCCCAACAAGAACAAGCAGATAATAATAATTGCCAAAACTATAACCAAAATACCAAAGAAATATCTTCCTGAAAGACTAGCCCTGAGAAACAAAATCATTCAGCTTCTCCAACCAGTGCATCACAGCTGCTGGCCAAAGGCCGTGGTATGTGCTTTCTTGTCTGTGGGAAAGTGCATATAAAAGATCCCTTGCTGCATTAGGGAAAATATAGCGTGTTTCCTCGGATGACTACATGTCAGAATTACCAAATGTTTAACATCCAATAGCCGATAATTAATTAGTCAATGTGCTCTAGTGGTGTCGTTAAACAAATACAAACTTTAAAAAACAAAATTTCATTCAGCTGCATAATAAAACCTTTACCAGATGGATGTCAGGCACAAAGGGTGATTGTTTTTACTAAATGTTACTTCACCACTTATTGCCTCTTACCGTAAAAGTGTAGAAATCACAACTCTACCTGCCGTTTATCACTTTGTTTCGCCAATTTAACTTGACTCAGTTATTAACTGATTTATAATTTATTCTTGCACCTTTCATCCAAAGACGGTTCAAAAACACGTTCTTAAGAATATACCGCGCACATAGAAACACTACTATTGATAACCACAGAATCGTGTCTCGCGTTCCAGGCCCGCGCCGCGCCAAAAACCGTCTGCGAGCCAAGAATTTGAGGCGAGCTCACCACCAACTGAGCTAATTCTCGCCCCCTATGCATCAAAATGTAGAACACGCTTTTCTTAAACACTCATTTGAATGGACACTGTGCAAGGTTTATATCACACAACAATGTCCCACATGTTGGTGATCGAATTAGGAATATCTCCTTGGCTCCTCCATGATGCTATGATGACATATGATATACGTCGAAACCAAACCGTCCACTGAAATTAACTCTACCGAAATCGATTCTATTTATAATGTTTAAGTGAGATCTATGTAGTGGTTAACAATCGAACTATCGATATGTTGCGATAGTCAGTGTCATTTTTCCTTTAGTAGCAAGGGACAGGATAGCACATACCACGGCTTTTGATATACCAGTCGTGGTACATTGACTGGAACGTTTTATTTGAGTCTCACCATGTAAATAATATAGTAAAAAAGAAAGAAAGAGAGAAAGAAAGAAATAGAGAGGGAGAGAGATAGATATAGTGATATATATAATATATATATATATATATATATATATATATATATATATAGAGAGAGAGAGAGAGAGAGAGAGAGAGAGAGAGAGAGAGAGAGAGAGAGAGAGAGATATTATACCTTATCGGGAACAGACTTTGACAATAACATTAATAATGAGAGTTTACAGCTTTCTGCGTAAATTTATGTTCATTATCAGATGAGACTAGAAATATGTCTGTCCTGGAATTGAAATTAGTTTGTAGAAGAAAGAAAAAGTAATCTTTATTGATAATCATTATTAATGCATTATTTCAAACGTTTTCCATTCATTGTTTCTTTCCAAGCGGAATGCGACTCGGTTATAACGCTAACGCTTGAGAGATGGAACATTAGCCTGATAGAACAGTAATTAAATTACCGTTATGGCCTCATATTACAGTTATCTTCCCATTTGGTTGTTTAATATTTCATTAAAAATGAAGTAAAATCTAATGATTGATTTTTTTCCTTTAAATATTTCAAAATCTTTCCAAGACAACAATATGTAGATAGAACATATGTAGAAGAAAAAATAGCTGTTTATTGTATGAAAAAATTCCAACATTTGATAAAGTTATTACATTTTGAAGTTGGTGTCCCTCAAGTTTCCATTGCTAAGAGTGGCCATGACAAGGCACTGTGGTAGGTGTTTTAACACAACCTCTATATACTCTCATTTTAAAAGTGACGTCCCGATACTTATTAAGCATTGCTTTAATATGTATATCATTGGAATGCATTAGTGTGGGCCAGTTTTTAGGGGGGGGGGGGGGGGATGGACTGATAGGCCTCAGATTACAGTTATCTTCCCATTTGGTTGTCCAAAATCCGGAAATTTGTCCACGCAAGTAGTCTGCTGCAAACATCTTTGAAGTGGCAACTATTTGACTGAAGTGACATGGGAGAGCATGTAGTTTGTAAACATGTGTATCTTGTTGACATTGAAGACTTGTTTGTGGTAATTCCGGTCGCACGGTCAGTCCTATGACCAGAGGAAGGAAATGTGCGGGTTCAAGGCCCCGGACATATAAGGGCGTTCAGGTGTATGCTCCTCTGATGATGGATCCTGCGACTCATCCAACCCCAGGCGAGCGCTCTACCACTGGACCATATCCCGGCTCTTAAGATTGATGTACATGGAGAATAATTGCATTAACGTGTGGGCAGTTTTCTTTTTCTAGGCTCTGATTAACTAGATAATGTAGGTAGTCCTCCCAAGGCTAGTCGAGCTATCGATGAGAAGCATAATTCACTGATTAACACAAATGAAATTAAGCGTGCAAGTTAAAAGTTCAACGTGGGAGAGCTTTGATTGATATGCACGTGTCATTCGGTGGACACGATAACAAGGTGTACAACACGTCTGCAAAGAACGAATGTACAGATGGATGGGTAGATGGATGGGTGGGTGGGTGGATTAATGAATGAATGAATGAGCGATTGCTTGAATAAATGAATAGATGAATGAATGTGTAATGAATGGATAGATGAATGGATAATGAATGAATAAATAAATGAATGTTTAGCAAAAACCTAGCACGAACACAAACATCGGGTACTGAGTATGAAACAAATTCAGCGTGAAGAACATTTAAAAACAACATGAATGTCATTTCGTAGCAAACAGTCTCGGACACAGCAAGTTCTGCCACGTTGTAGATTTAGCCTATATGTCTGCAGCTGATTCCCCCTCTTATGCTCTTACGCCAGAACAACAGCAATAACTGTAATTTAAAATGTGATGTGATGTCGTTAGTCATCCCTTATATATATATATCAGAGATGGGGCGATTAATTGACAAAAGTAATCGATTACGATTACGTTTACTGTAGAATGTCACGATTACGATTACGATTACAAGATAATTGAAAGGAATCGATTACGATTGCGAATACATTGTCTAGCAAGCATGATTATAATCATGATTACATTTCCACAAATCTACACAAATAATGAAATGATGTTACCACCATGAAGTTATGCACTTTATTTTACAACCATACCAATTTGATTCATTGAAAGACATAATGGATAATTTTGGATTATTTATTAAATTATTTCAAACATTTATAAACGTATGTATACTGCAGGGAGGGAATCAGTTTTCAAAACCAGATTTATTATTCTTAAATTTGGATTACTGACGAAAAGGTACCCATAACCACAGGTATAATTATTGTATCAATGCATAACATATATATTTTGTTATATTATTGAAATAAGCCATAATTAGTAATTGCAAACTGTCTGATCACTATTACTTAGGGTTTTTTTTATTGTTTGTAGAACGTATACCATTTAATACCATCCACAAATTAAAAAAAATATATATATTTTTTAAATCTATAAATGAAGAAATAAAGGACGAAAGAAAAAAACAAACAAGTAAATAAATAATTAAATTGATATCTGCATACATATACATGTGCACAAGTTGCTCATTGCATTTAATTATTGACATTCTAATAATGACTATTATTAATGAATCGATTTGCAGTCATGCTTGCTTTGTGTCGTATTATAAGGATCCAATTGTATCGGTGAAAATTACAAGTATCTTGGTCTGGGTGTGTTTATTTTGGTATCATTAGAAGCGCCGCGTTTCGCAGAACATCTATTAAAATCAGCTTTTGGGAATGTTTATCACACGTATTAATAGTTTAAGCTATTTTAAAGCAAAAGAAACCAAGGTTTGTCGTGATAGACTACTTTCAACTGGGTGTTTGCTTAATTAGTTACGTTATTTGTGGTTGTGTCTGCGACAGGGTGAGGATGACTGCCCATGGAATCAAGCTTGATACGACTGGCTGGCTGCCCGTCTGCAATCGTAAACACTAACAAAAGAAAAGAAAGTTTGCCACGGTACCATTGGTGGACTTTCACACCTGTGACAAAACGAGATATTGTCAAGCGTTTCTTAGTTGAATTCAGACCCGTGATAACGCTGTATAAGTATTCAGTGGATCGCAAGTGTTTTATTATAAAACACATACACACACACACACGCACGCACACGCACACGCACACGCGCACACACACACACACACACACACACACATACATACATACATACATATATATATATATATAATTCATTTTTTTACGGCAATGAATTAGGACACAAAACTGGGGCATGGTGCAGCGCCCTTTTATATATTGCTAGCGGGCAACGGGCAACTATATTTACGTGCCCCTATCCACAAGGGTTCAGGCACGCCCACCCCGGACTCAGCCTCTGACATCGCCAGTTGTCGATTCCGGGGCGGGAGGGTATTGCTAGCTAGAACACTGTATTCAATCAAGTGGTTTTATAGTAAACGTAAACACGATAGATACCATTATGTGAATGTGTCTTCATCCCCTGGGTAACATTCATTTCATAATCCAGACGTTATGATCCCCTGTTTCTCAAGGCAAATAATAGTTCTACTGTGAGAGTAGTAGACAATGGGAGATCAGTTCTACTGACTGATCAGTACTGCTTCTAACTGTAGGCACTGTTACTGGAGTTGATGCTAAACACATCTAAGTTTAGTAAATAATTATGAGTAATCATGAAAGTAATCGCTGATTACGATTACATTAGCAATGTAATCGATTACAATTGCGATTACATGACATTCTCAAACAATGTAATCGATTACGATTGCGATTACGTGAAAACATGCAATCGATTACAATCGATTACGATTACTGATTACGATTACCCCATTATTATATATAAAAACAACATGGTGTATTTGTACTAGATGTTACCCGTAGTAAGCACCGGAAAGTTTACATGAAGTGTGGTAGCCTTACACTGGGCTCCCCCCCCCCCCACCCCCACCCCACCCCCACCCCACCCCCAAGAAAAAAAGCCCACAAAAAAACCCCAATCCCTATTAAAGGGACATTCCCGAGTTTGCTGCACTTTAAGACGTTTCCGACAAATAAAATATTTCTAAGATTAAACATACATATTAAATATATTTTCTTGTTTAGAATATTAGTGTCTGTATATTCAAAGTGTTTCTGGTCGTCTTAATATTTGTAAGAAGCCCAAACTGGATTTTGTTTTCAAATAATTTCGTATGTACGAAAAAATATTTTTTAGGAAATATAATGAAAATTAACCTAGTACAAATATTAGAACGATCAGAAACACGTTTAATATACAGCCACTACTATTCTAAACAAGGAAATATATTTAATATGTAAGTTTAATCGTAAAAATATTTTATTAGTCGATAACATCTTAAAACATTGCAGGAAACTCAGAAATGTTCCTTTAAAACAACAACACCAAACCACAAAACTAACCCTACTACCAAAAACAAACAAAATCAAACAACAACAAACAACCCCAAATACAACCACCGTGTAGATAGCCAGATCCCATTAGTCGAGGATATATACAGGACCGCCGTGTGTAAAGCCAGATCCCATTAGTCGAGGGTATATACAGGACCGCCGTGTGTAAAGCCAGATCCCATTAGTCGAGGGTATATACAGGACCGCCGTGTGTAAAGCCAGATCCCATTAGCCGAGGATATATACAGGACCGCCGTGTGTAAAGCCAGATCCCATTAGTCGAGGATATATACAGGACCGCCGTGTGTAAAGCCTGATCCCATTAGTCGAGGATATATACAGGACCGCCGTGTGTAAAGCCAGATCCCATTAGTCGAGGATATATACAGGACCGCCGTGTGTAAAGCCAGATCCCATTAGCCGAGGGTATATAAAGGACCGCCGTGTGTAAAGCCAGATCCCATTAGTCGAGGATATATACAGGACGGCCGTGTGTAAAGCCAGATCCCATTAGCCGATATATACAGGACCGCCGTGTGTAAAGCCAGATCCCATTAGTCGAGGATATATACAGGACCGCCGTGTGTAAAGCCAGATCCCATTAGCCGAGGATATATACAGGACCGCCGTGTGTAAAGCCAGATCCCATTAGCCGAGGATATATACAGGACCGCCGTGTGTAAAGCCAGATCCCATTAGCCGAGGATATATACAGGACCGCCGTGTATAAAGCCAGATCCCATTAGCCGAGGATATATACAGGACCGCCGTGTATAAAGCCTGATCCCATTAGTCGAGTATATATACAGGACCGCCGTGTATAAAGCCAGATTCCATTAGTCGAGGATATATACAGGACCGCCGTGTATATGGTATGGTAGTATTACTGTATGATGCTCATGTTATGTTTGTAGTGTTTGTATTATGTTTGTCATGGTATGGTTGTATTACTATATGATTATTGTGTGTGTATATTGTTTGTTATTGTATGGTAGTATTACTGTATGATGCTCATGTTATGTTTGTACTGTTTTACAGATCGGCTGCTCATTCGCCATCATCATCACGCTCATCTTTCGCTTCAGTCACGTGGCTATCTACCTTGGCACGTGCCTGGTGGGGATCTTCACGAGCAGCATGTCTCCCACGTGCATCTCCATGACGGAGCAGTACGTCGACATCAACTGTAAGTCACTTACCCACTGATCCGTGTGGTCATTTCCACTTCCTACCAGGACGCGGCGACTGCTATATATCAAAAGCCGTGGTATGCATGTCCTTCATCATTGGAAGGGGCGGGACGTAACCCAGTGGTACAGCGTTCGCTCGATGCGCGGTCGGTGTGGGATCGATCCTTGTCAATGGACACATTGGGCTATTTCTCGTTCCAGCCAGTGCACCACGACTGGTATATCAAAGGCCGTGGTATGTACTACCCTGTCTGTGGGATGGTGCATACAAAAGATCCCTTGCTGCTAATCGGAAAGAGTAGCCTATGAAGTGGGCGACAGCGGGTTTCCTCTCTCAATATCTGTGTGGTCTTTAACCATATGCCTGACGCCATATAACCGTAAATGAAATGTGTTGAGTGCGTCGTTAAATAAAAAATGTCTTTTTTTTTATCATTGAAAACCCCAGACGCGTGTGCAAAGCGTCGAAACAGACCATGACACGACCCCCCCCCCCCCCCCCCTCAAAAAAAAGAAAAAGAAAAAAAAGCTTCGCTTTCCAGTCTACACCCACCCCCATGAACAATCTTTAGCACACGCGCCCGAAGCGAGATAGTATGGGGGAGGGCTTGAGCATTATAGACACCTGCCCCCCCCCCCTACTTTGACAATAATGTATTGGCAACCAGCTGAAAATCATATTAACAGTCCTATATAGCTGCCGGGGGACGGGACGTAGCCCAGTGGTAACGCGTTTGCCTGATACGCGGTCGGTCTAGGATCGTCTGTAGCAATTGGACTAATTCTTGCTCCAGCCAGTGCACTACGACTGGTATATCAAAGACCGTGGTATGGGCTGTCCTGTCTGTGGGATGGTGTATATAAGAGACCCCTTGCTACTGATGGAAAAGTGTTTCGGATTTTCCTCTCTAAGACTATCAAAATTACCAAATGTTTGACATCCAATAGCCAACGATTAATATATCAATGTGCTCTAGTGTTGTCGTTGAACAAAACAAACTTTTGAACTTTCCACGCCTAAGGCAATGCTTGCTGCTATTCGATAGTAAACGTTGCCAAGTGATGATATATGGTTTGTTTTCACTTTCTGTAGATAAGTGGTATTTGAACGTGGATGACAAACTCTCTCACATAGTTCTTATTAACAGACACAACGTCTTTAAAACATAAATACTTGTACCGCTAAACAACTCATGATATGAAAGTATATTTCTCACATGTAATAACACAGGATCACTACATTTGAATATACATGCAAAATGAAATTTGTCTCCAAATTCATTAAGATTACATCTACGAAACACTGCACTTCTAATTCCAAAATCATTATCTTTGATTTGCCCACGGGTACGACCTGTTTCCTCTCTGACTAATATGGCAGATTCTGTCTCTAACAAAATTATACGGTCCTTCAGTTTCAGTCCGAAGTTTTGCATTACATGTTCTAAATTAACACATTACATTTGTATTTAGAGACACCTTTATACGATAGCTTTCTAACTTTAATTCATTAATACAAATTGTACATTTAATACTCTTTAATGATATTTGTATGTCACGTTTTCATTTTTTTGGTAAACATTTAGCTTGTAACACTTGGGACACAGTAAATCAGTAATGTCAGTAATAGAAATATGTGTTCACCTCTTCCACCCGTGAGGCGGGATTTAGCTCAGTTGGTTGACTGCTTCCTCGAGGTGCTTGCGTCGCAGGATCGAACCACCTCGATGGATCCGTGTTTGATAACCAATAGCTGATGATTAATTAATCAATGTGCTCTAGTGATGTTGTTAAACAAAGCAATCTTTTAACTCTTCCACCCGTATTACCATTGAGTCGTAACTTGGTTTGTTGTGTCTTGCAGCCTCTATAACGACAGTCCTCGTCGTGTTTGCGGCTCTTGGCGAGGCTCTCTGTCCTATCATAGTCGGCAATGTAAGTATAGTCTATGTGTAAGTATAGTGTGTGTGTCTGTCTGTCTGTATGTCTCTGTGTGTGTAAGTATAGTCTGTCTGTCTGTCTGTCTGTCTGTCTGTTTGCCTGTCTGTGTATTGGTATGTATGTATGTATGTATGTATGTATGTATGTATGTATGTATGTATGTATGTATGTATGTATGTATGTTTGTTTGTATTTATATGTGTGTGTATAAGTGAATGTATGTATGTATGTATGGATCCCACATGGATGCATGTATACATGTATGTATGTATGTATGTATGTATGTATGTGCGTGCGTACCTATGTATGCATGCATATATGTATGTATATATGTATGTATGTGCGTACGTACGTACCTATTACCACCCATTTATCTTTTTTAACACACAGTACACAAAGATGCGCAGACTAAAATTGTAAGGTATATTAGCTGTGGGGAATGGTTATATGATAATAGTGAATTAACTGGGCAAACATTACAACCGGTAGTTCAGTATTACAGTAGGTTTTATGACCACCAAAGATTTTGAAGGACAATTGGGGTCAGAAGTGAAATTTCAATGATAACGTGGGGTTTTTTTTTATATCAGTAAATCGCAAATTCAAACAATAAAAATGACTGAAAACAAAACAATAACAACAGAATGAAAAAGATTGACAGGAACAATGCATAGTGATCAATGGAAATTGTCAAAATCGAGAATGACACCCCACTCACTTGTACGGGGCAACTGCGTGATGCATGTGCAAACTATGGAATGTGTTTCGGTGTGTTGATAAATAGATCTGAACGTTCTTTACTAGGATATCTGTGGTCAAAACGTATGTTCGATCTAATAGTTGATATTAACATTAATATTTCAGGTTCCCCTACTTTTTTTTGAAGAGTATATATCTGATACTTTGCATGAATTTTCATACGTTGTATGTTTAATGTAAAATAATTTTAATATATTTTTCGGCTCTCTAATTATTTTGAGTGTAATATAAATGTGTGGATATATTTTTCGGATCCCTCTCTCTCACTCTTTCTCTCTCTCTCCCGTCTCTCTCCTCCCTCCCTCCGTCTGTCTCTCTCTCTCTCTCCTCCCTCCGTCTCTCTCTCCGTCTCTCTCTCTCTCCTCCCTCCGTCTCTCTCTCTCCCTCCGTCTCTCTCTCTCCCTCTCTCTCTCTCTCTCTCTCTCTCTCTCTCTCTCTCTCTCTCTCTCTCTCTCTCTCTCTCTCTCTCTCTCTCTCTCTCTCTCTCTCTCTCTCTCTTTCTGTTGAGTGTATTATAAATGTGTGTATGTATTTGTTTCAGCTGGTCGTCACTGTAGGAGCAACCAGTTTCCTCGCCTTCTGTTTCACCATCGTACTGTTGTCGCTCCTTCTGTACTGGGCACTGTTCGCGGCGGGAAAACAAATGCCCAAGTTTTCAGGTACGTACTTAAATTAATAATAGCACACCTGGGTAATACTGTTTGATTGAGTCTGGAGAGATGTTAAATGAATCAGCTATTTAACCCCACCCGCCACATCACAAAACACAAATAGAATAAAATTAAAAATGAAATGAGTTTATAAACTGAAAAAAGAAAAAAAAAAAAAATAGAAGCAAAATCGGACGTAAATAAGAAAAAAGCTAAATATTGTTATCCAATAAAATACTTGTATTTTCTCTGACTATGACGTAAGAGTTAATCTTACCTCTCCCCCCCCCCCAAACCCCCCACAAAAAAAAAAGCAATATTGATACCATTAATACAACTCAAAGGAAAGTAAGAATACCGCAAGATGACATTACGTAGTATAATTGTTTTCATGTTAAGACAAGAAAACACTAAACCATCACGAAGAAGTAAGCAATTAAGACAGAACAGAAACATTATGCCATCCCCCTACATCGACATCCCCGACACTGCACTACATGTTTTAATATTCATAAACCTATTATGTTCTTTATAACAGCTAATGCACATTCTGAATATAATATAAAGTCTTGTTATGGATGAATAACGAACCACGCTGAATAATTACCGCTAGTGTATACGATTTGAATTACTCTTGGCTTTTGTAATGGTTAGCAATTGTTCTGCCCGTATGCATATCTATTGACGCATTGTCATTGCGTCCAAATAGAGCAGAATTGTCTATTTTTAGTAACACTGCATTAGGTGGATGTAGGTATGTAGGTTATTTTATAGCTACGATCGTATTGCTTATATACATATAGCACATGCATAGCATAAATATGATACCGATCATTATACGTCTCAATAAGCATAGGTCAAGGGAGAGAAATGGCACAACACTCTCAGTCGCGTTGTGTTGGAGTTATCTGAAATTATTTGGAATTATTTTGTAGGAAGTGTCTGAACCTCTTTTGGGTATAGATATCAATAAAATAACCGCAACAGTGGGAAGTTGTGACCAATTTGATTAAAATTAGCTCTACTGTGTCTACATGTAATAGTGGAGCTAATTTTAATTAGACTGAGTTGTGACTGAACATTCTGATATATATTATGTACCCGTAGTATCCGTTACATTCTCTAAGTATTATTTAGTGTTATGGACAGGATGCTTCATCCTTCTTGCACCGCCTGTAGGACTGCCACTCCCAAGAGTAGCTTAGAAAACCCAAATTTGCACATGAAAGAGCTCAATGAAATATATATATATATATAGCTTTGATGACATGCACTCATGAATCACTGTAAAACATTGATGAGATCATGGCTGCGTTCAGCCAGACCGAGCAAAAAAACGTCTGCTAGACTGGTTTATGCGCTTCACGTTAAACCAAATGGGCACGTCAGGAACCAATCAAATAGTTCGCAAACGTTAGCGAAATGTTCGCTGGCTAAACTTAGGACTTGTGTTCGCAAAAGTTGTACATATTCTGCCTTACTGGTGGCACTCGTCACTAGGTCAAAGGTTAATACCACAAACTTTTGTCCATTTCGTCACTTAACTCTGAACATAATTTTGGTTTTACTCTGTTGTAGCATCGAGACCAGGATCGTTTGTTTGGTTATCAAGGAAGTATTCAGCAGCAGGGGAGAGCACTGTGATCGACCCGTCGTCTGTGAAGTACTACACACGTATGCCCGAAAGTTTGAGTTCTGGAAATGTTGAAATGGCAGCGTTGGATGATCCGCCCCAAACTCGCTGGGAAATAGGTTCACCCACGAAATAGCAGAGTTATTATGTCTGACTGAAACACGGTAACAAGAGAAGTGGATCCACCAACCTGAAATAATAGTAATAATAATAATAATAATAATAATAATAATAAGAAGAATAATAATAAATAATAAGAAGAATAATAATAAGAAGAAGAAGAAGAAGAAGAATAAGAATAATAATAAGAAACCATGTCAAACAAAAGAAAAAAACAGAAAAAGAAAAAAGAAAAACCCAACAAAAAAAACCCAACAAAAATCGCACAAACCCAACAACACAATAAACCCTGTAACACAAAACAAAACGAAATAGTTTACGTCAACATCGAAGCAAAGCTGTGTCAAGAAATGTTTTTTAAAATACCACTAGTAGCATTACTAGTAGTAGCAGTTAATTGTTGTTAAATCTATTAAATATACAGTCCTGCCATATTTTAGTCACTGGTAGTGTTCTGTTCACCTTTTTGAAGTAATTTCCTTTTTTGAGTGTGAACAAGTTAAAAGCCATATATCTCAAAGGGTGTGAGAATAAAGTAACCCTCTTCAAGCTGCTGAGGTGAGTGATTTAGTGATATAGCGACTGAAAGGTTTAAAACTGACCAGTGTTGTTATAAACTCTTCAAACTCGTATGCTCTTATTTAGAGCATCACCCTCCCGCCCCGGAAGTGGTCACTGGCGAAGTCAGAGGCTAGATCCGGGGCGGGCGTGCCTGAACCCTTGTGGATAGGGGCACGTTAATAGAGTTGCCCGTTTAGAGCATCGTGCTTCGCAGGAATGCATGTTGCTAAAATACACATTCACATTGTCATGATATACGGACAACCTATATTACGTGTAAATTGTGTTTATTTCAGCTGTGGAATAATGTGTATGTGTATGTGTATGTGTCGTGTACGTGTACTTGTATGTGTACGTACATGTATGTATGCATGTCTGCATGTGTGTATGTATGTATGTATGTATGTATGTATGTATGTATGTATGTATATATGTATGCATTTATGTATTATCAGGGGTCGAAATTGGCTGAAATTCCTGCCGGACATTCATATCAACAAGCGCGACTCGAATAGAAAATGTGACGGACCAAACATGATGATAATTAATACCGATATATTATTATACTTACAAAAGATAAAACAAATAAACAAAAGGTCGTTATATACATCAGTTAACGACATTTATAAATCATGTTTTTATTTACATATTATCAAGAAACAAATTAACCAACATCAACACTTTCGAATGTTCACCTCGGCCAATAACCTCCGTACCATCACATCGATCTACCGAGATACACCGAGTTAATTCACAGACAACAATGGAAGTGTTCATTTCCGTTTCGTGTCAAACGAGCAGCAATGGAGACACCCAGTAGTTAGAATGTCCATGTTTGTTCGCCATTATTCAATAAGTTGGTTTAAACAATATATATATATATACACACACATGTGTATATATATATATATATATATATATATATATATATATACATACATACATACATACATACATACATACATATATATATATATATAGTGAAACTTCTCTAAACCGAACACCCTTGGGACCGAATAAAATGTTCGGTTTAGAGGGGTGTTCGGTTTACTGAGGTTTTAAGAAACAGCCTTGATAACCATTTTTTAATTTTGAATTATTGGGCCACTGACCGGAATGTTTTTCGCACGTGCTTGACAAAACCACTGCCAAACGAATTTACACGCGTTATTAAACCTTTGTTTACTTCCATTTGCATTATTCCCGTACTGCGATTTATAGGTGTCCCTTTCATGGGCGTATGGAGACTCTTTGATTAGGGGGGATGGAGGGGTTGATTTGCCCGAAATTTTACCCAGATAAAAACTGCCCGAATTTTCCCCACTGTTTTGCCGCTCAAACACGTCCCGGACACGCTACACCGAGCATGCGCATACCATCTGGTATAGTTAGGTCTCACTACACAGATGTCATCTGCCATTGAAACCCATGTTAAACTGCCCAACTTCAAGCGAAGATTGCCCATAGAACGGGTTCTTGTTGGCACTAACAACATACACCATTGCGAACATACATTATATAAGCATTTATTTTCACTCCAAAATTGAGAACATTTCCGTCTCAATTTTTTGCTATATGACCGCATCTGGCTGTAGTACCGGTCCGAACAGGTGGTTCATTAACCGATTCACTCCGGCTGTCACTTGCGCTATATATACCCATGTCCCAAAAGGTCGATGCACAATATTACAAAATAACATGGGCAAAATACAGCCAGAAGGCTAACCATTAAACATACATATTGTTTTAATTCTTCACCATTTCCTAGAAGTGAATATGTGAACCATAACATGTGTCACAATTAGGAACTATAGTGGACAGTGATGAATGAACTCTGACCCGGAAGTGATCTGTGTAGTAAGACCTTAGTAACACCGCGACTTTGACAACTAATTGGTACGGTCGAGACAGGCGACGCTCCTTCAGAGTTTTTAAATGTTCGGTCTTCTGAGGTAAAATTTGTATTGAATAAACAAAACGGGACCCGGAAATTCGTTCGGTATTCAGAGTAGAGGGGTTTCCGGTTTTCAAGGGTTTATTTCAGTAGTTAAAGCTGCGTAAAACGCGGGACGTGAAAAAAGTTCGGTGTTGAGGAAATTCCGGTTTACTGAGGGTCCGGTTTAGAGAATTTTCACTGTTATATAGATATATATATATATATATATATATATATATATGATATATATATATATATTTAGATATATATATATAAAATAACAGATGGGATTGATCAACAGGCATAGCCTATATAAAGACTTTTTCCCTACATTATACAATTGAAATATTACTGGTCAACATGGACATTGTTGAGTAAAATACAAGGGCATTTAGTGTTTGAAAAAGGACAACAATGGAAGTGTTCACTTCCGTTTTGTGTCAAGCGAACAGCAACGGAAACGCCCGGTAGTTAGGAGTTCCATGTTTGATAGCCATTATTCAATCCGTTGTTTTAAAGAAATATATATATAGATATATATATATATATATATATATATATATATATATATATATATATATATATATATATATATATATATATATATATTTTATGTAATAACAGATGAGATTGATCAACAGGCATAGCCTATATAAAGACCTTTCCCTACATTATACAATTGAAATATTAACTGGTCAACATGGACATTGTTGAGAAAAATACAAGATGTGCATTTAGTGTCGAAAACGGTCAAACTATTGTATTTTTAACCTGTCAGAATATAAATATTTGTATGTAGAAAGAAGAAGAAGAAAGGAGAAGGTGAACGGTTTTATCAGTCAAAACGTTTGCTTTCAGCAATGAAATTGTGGATTGCTTTGAAAATGAGACTATTTTTTTGCAGTGTTAAGTTGGGATCGCCATATATTAATGTGTTGGTATTTAATTTAAATGATTTAACCTGGATAAGTAGATCTGGCGCTCTCTATTGTATAGAGGGCAAAATAACAGGAAATGTTCCAAATCTTCAACGTGATGACCAATGAAGAATGTAAAATTGTGGCCATTCATTTCACTTATTCCTAATCGAAGTCTGCAGTGCAGTATTTGTAGCTTTCTTTTGCCCTCATAAAAATGTGCAGGGACTGCCAAATCTTTTGCTTTTAATTTTTTTCTTGAAAGAACTGAAAGATGTGGAATTTTTAATATTCATTGATAAATTGTTCCATAAATTAATGCTAGATGGGAAGAAAGATTCAGAATATAATTTTGAACGACATCGATACGATTGCATTTGTCCGGTGTTCCGCAAGGAATATCTGTTTATTTGACCGACAGTTCGAGGTAGATGGATGCACAAATATCTAGATGACAGACCGTTGCATAGTCTGTACTACATACATACTCAGCTATTCAATAGTTTAAGGTGCTTGCCTTCAATGTTTTCTAAACAATAAACGAGAAACATAATTATTCTAATATATGTCGTGGTTTATAATCATTTACATATGTGATGAAATATGATGTATATCAGTATAAACACAAAATAATTCTCGGCTCGTGGTGATATTAACCGGCAAAAAAACCCGGTCCGGACGGCAGTATTTTGACTTCTGACTGTATTTATGTGTGTGTGTGTATATATATATATATATATATATATATATATATATATATATATATATATATATATATATATATATACACGCACACATACACACGCTCAAACGTATATCTATATGTATGTATGTATATGTATGTATGAGTATGTGTATATGAATTATGTACATTATATAGGTGTAGATATATTGTCTGTCACTAATGTAAAATATAAATTAACGTCTTATAACGAACCTGTGTGTCTACCTGCTATAAGATATGCTACACCGACTGCTAATGATATGTGTGTGTTTATAACTGCTATAAACATACACTGTCCTCTTACTGTATGTACATATTTCAAGAACAGCTATGAAATCTAGTGAAATGATTTGTCAGTCATCTTTATGTGTGTATTTTGATGCTTTCAATTCTGTGATAATATGGTCGTGTGTTTTATTAATTAATTTTATGATGTATTATATATGTATGCATGATTTTCTTCCTTGAAAATCTCGTCTGTTAAAATATGAAATCATCCGACAACTGTACTCTCTCCCCAGGCCAAGGTATCTGAAGCTTCATTCAATACAGACCCATCCGTTATTACAAAAGTTAAAATGTAAAACCTAACAAACCTGGCTGTTAAGAAAACCGAGGACACACATTTAAACAACCACTTTTGACGGTTATAGATTATGTTAGACTCCACAATTATGTCTTCCACCATACTCGGATGTCAATAATTATATTTAAAAAAAAAAAAATTAAAATCCCAGCTAAAGGTAATATTCAATGAAAACCACTGGGGATGTAAAATTTCCAGTTTTTACCTGTAATGTTTAATCGTGTTTAGTCAAATTCACTATTACTCTGCGTCCATCTGCGTCCATCTGCGTCAATCATCAATCTGCGTCAGACTGTATAATTTATAAAAAAAATTGTGTACGTATTGTGATGTAATCTCTACTTTATTGGTATTTTATTATTTTTAAACATGACACTTTTAAGCTGACTGATAAGGGTTGTATATTTTAAAATTTATAAAGGAACAGACATCAGTGCACTGCCTTAATGATGTTTTAAGCGATCCCATATTATTATCGCAAATAAAAATAACTGTAACTAGGATTATATTTTCTTCCATTTAATGGAATATATATATATATATTATGTTTCTTACGTTTCATGTTGTTTGTGTTATGATGTACACTTGTTTTCTGTTTTCGTATGTCTGTTTAAGATGCAAGGACACTGGTCAAACACCTCAGCTGTGAATGAGTATTAACTCTATATACGGTTTGTAGGAGATAACTTGGTGTAATGGACGTTCACCTTTTTACTAGGCTGTGCTCGCTCTCATAGAACCTGGCCTCAGATTACAGTTATCCCATTTGGTTGTCCAAAATCCGGAAATTTGACCGCGCAAGTAGTCTGCTGTTTGACTGTGATTATTTCATGGCAGACAGCTATGAAGTGGCAACTATTTGACTGAAGTGACAGGGGAGATCATGTAGTTTGTAAACATGTGTAACTTGTTGACATTGAAGACTTGTTTGTGGTAATTCCGGCCCATGCAAAAGTAGTGCTTTTTGTGTAAAATGGAGTACTCCGGCCTGGTTTAGAGGGTGTGTTTGTTTAAACCAATATGCTGGGAGAAAGAGCTGGACAACAGGGGTTGTCCTTTTCAGAGTATGTGTCCCCCAGGCAGGCAAAGGTACATACAAAAATCAACGGGCCTGCTGATATTAATAAAAATGTTATAGCCACTAAGGCTATATAGAAACATATAGCGAAATTAATTGTGGTCTGAGGCCACCTAACAGACCCAGAGACAAAACGCCATTATTTTTAATTATGGTTTGATACAGATATGTAGCTGCGATTTTATTGAAACTTCACATATAGGTTTAGGATCAGAACATCTTGAACGAGTTTGAGTTTCTCCTATCTGCGTCAAAGGTCAAGGTCACTTACTTAAAATCGAAACTTCGACTTCACCGCTCTAGCGACTGCACTTCTTATCTGACTTTCATGATACTTTACATATAGGTTTAGAATCAGAACATGTTGAGCGAGTATTAGTTTCTTCCCTCTGTGTTAAAGGTAAATTATAACATCACTGCTTTACCATCTTTATTTATCATCCGATTTTCGTGAAATTTGACGAACAAAAATAGGATCATGTAATCGCGATGAGATTTGTAGCGTTTCTGATGACTTGTTTTTGTTTTGTTTTGTTTTGTTTTTTTTAGCAAATGAGTGGAGGTGTTTTTTTGTTGTTTAAATGAGGATTTTATATTGTTGGCGTTTATCATCCGATTTTCATGAAATTTAACCCACAAAAAAATAGGATCATGTAATCGCGATGAGATTTGCAGCGTTTCCGATAATTTGTTTTTGTTTTGTTTTGTTTTGTTTTTTCAGCAGATGAGTAGAGGTGTTTTTTTTGTTTAAATGAGGATTTTATATTGTTGGCGTTTATGATCCGATTTTCATGAAATTTAACCCACAAAAAAATAGGATCATGTAATCGCGATGAGATTTGCAGCGTTTTCGATGACTTGTTTTTGTTTTGTTTTGTTTTGTTTTGTTTTTTCAGCAGATGAGTGTAGTTTTTGTTTTGTTTAAATGAAGATTTTCTATTGTTGGCGTTTATAAAATTGAGTATCTATATTAGAGCTGTTCAGAAATAATTATTCGAGCGAACGTAAGGGCAGTTTCTACGAGCGAGGTTAAGGGGAGGTTGTTCCAGTAAGGGTAAGGGTTTGTCGAATGAGCATGAGGAGAGATTCTACGAGTGAGGGAAAGTGAAGGTTTTAAAAGCAAGGGTAAGGGGATTCTGAGCAATCACTATACGAGTTAGTGTAAATAGTGTAAATAATGTAGGAGCTTATGTCAAAATATACTTGGATTGTTCAAAATGTGAAAAAGAAAATTTGCACACTGGTACAGTTTCTAATTCTCTATTATTACAAATTGTACCAGTATTCAAAATTTCAAACTTTTTTCAAAATTTTGAAATTGTTTTACTTAATCTACTAGAATTAAGAGGGAGGTTCTACGAGAAAGGCTAAAGATACATTAACAGATAGATAGATTGAGATTCGACAAGACATTATAAGGGATAATTAGGTATAAATTATTAAAACCGCACCACTGTATATATCAGTGTTTTGAAATCTATGTTTGTATACATATCGCAAACTGAGTCTCTTGTTATTTATATATCTAGGAGTCATACTGAAAAAGAGTGGAGAGATAAACTAATTGTCACTTGTCTCTGTATATGACCGAAGATATTTAAACGTATCTAGTAGTCATCATATCATGACTAGATAGCAGATGATTGCATGATAACATGGTCTTATATCCGACGCGGTGATCGAGTGCACGGTGTATGACGTTGATGTAAACGTACATTAATCGTGATACTGTCACACAGGTGTCATTGAATTGTTTGTTAATTATTACTCATTTTAATATGACATTGTGTGTGTGTGTGTGTGTGTGTGTGTGTGTGTGTGTGTTGTTGTTGATTGTTTTATTATATATGTGAGACATAGTACCGTGTAGTGCTGTTCGGAAAATATTCTCTCGCACAAATTTTAATTGTGTTGCCGTTTGTGATGTATTGTTTTGATCCGTTAAGTATTATTCATTTATTAACACGGTTCGAATGTTGGTGTTGAACATGATGCCTATTATAAACATGTGACGATACTGATTATGTATGAATAAAAACAAAAACAAAACACGAATATTTAGTTATTTTTCTTTAGTACTACAATATACAATGGTCGTATTCAATTCCAGCTCTGTCTGCCTCCCTGCTGGCTTACCCGTTTGTCTCTGTCCCTTGCTCCCCTTCCTTCTTGCCCTTCCCGCCCTGCCTGGCTATCCTTCCCAGTGTTACCGTATATGTTTGTTATCACTCTGAATTGTTGCGCAGAAGGGGTAAACAATTTTTTTCATCCGTCCATTCATCCATCAAGCCATACCAGCCCACAGTCCGTCCGTCCTGTTTGTTTTCAACATGTCTTGTATTTCTTGTTTGCATAGGAAATAAAAATTATTTCCATTTCATCCAACCATTCCATTTATCTATCCATCCGTCCATTTATCTATTCATTCATCCATCCATCCATTCGTTCGTCCGTCCGTCCGTCCGTCCGTCCGTCCATCCATCCATCCATCCATCCATCCATCCGTCCATCCATCCATCCATCCATCCATCCATCTAGCCAGCCATCCTTCCACCCGCCTATCCGTATCTCCGCCCATCCATACATTAATTTCCTCATCAGTTCACAAATATAATATGCAAGTAATTTGAGCATTTTAATCTAGAGTAATACTACCCAACTGCTTCCCTACTCCATTGACAGTGTGATTAACAGTTGGCGCGGCATGCGTCGTCTTATAATTGACTTCATTTGGTGCTCCCACCTTTCCATCAAATTTCATTCGTTCCTCGCTCGCATAAAAACAACTTTATGAGATCGCTACAAGCCAGACCGAATTTCCACCTAATATGTTTATTGGCTGCCGATGTGAGTTTATCACCGGTCTGATGATGACTAATTTAATAGTTTACATACCAGACCACTTCAGCTGTTCTCTCCAAAAATAAATCTATCCATCCATCCATCCATCCATCCATCCATACCAGCCATCTAACCGTCCGTCCATCTTGTGGTTTTTTCGTCCGTCGTCTGTCCATCCATCCATCCATCCAGCCAGCCAGCCAGCCAGCCAGCTAGTCAGTCAGTCAGCTCATCATCCATCACTCCATCCATCCATCCATCCATCCATCCATCCCATCCATCAATTCATCCATCCATCTACTTATCCATCCAAAAATCTGTCATAAAATAGCAAAAATCTACATGGTTATTCTCATGCTATGTACAGAGAGAAATAGAGGAACACACACACACACACACACACACGCGCGCGCGCTACCACACACACACACATACAGAGAGAGAGAGAGAGAGAGAGAGAGAGAGAGAGAGAGAGAGAGAGAGAGAGAGAGAGAGAGAGAGAGAGACAGACAGACAGACAGACAGACAGACAGAGACACAGACAGAGAGACACACAGACACAGAGAGAGACAGAGAGAAAGAGATATGGAGAGAGAAAGAGAGAAATATATGGAAAAATGGAGAAACAGAGAGAGAGAGAGAGAGAGAGAGAGAGAGAGAGAGAGAGAGAGAGAGAGAGAGAGAGAGAGAGAGAGAGAGAGAGAACATATAGGGAGGAAACCTGCTGCCGTCACGCAAGCAACTACTACCCATACGTAGCATGGCATCTGTTATATGCACTTTTCGAACTACAAGGCAGTTTATACCACGACATTTGATGTACCAATCGTTACCAGTCATGACACTGGTTGGAATGGGGAACCAAAACCAGAGTCCATCACGCTTCAATCGACCAACCAACCAGTAACGACATGCATAGCAAGAATGCTCCAATGGTGAATAAGGAAGTATTAAATGGCAGTCAAAGACATCTGCCAGTGCAGCTGGGAGTTTGCGTCTTATCTCGAATCCCGGGACATAGTGCATCCTCTGCGGGTTGCTAATATCCCCTATCTTAATTACGAGATAACAGCGCAACCATACAAAATACCCCCGCGCCTCGCCTGACAAAACCTTCACATATACTTAGACTCCAGCAGTTATCGCCAGTGATCTCAATTAAAGATATATGGGTCAAATAGTGGCCGGTATCACAGCATATTCCTGGAATATTGAGAGTACAAGATCTTAGCACTGAGTTCAGGATTACCGTTGTTAATGTTACGCAATTGATATGGATGCTGGGAACATTTGTAATAGAAGTATCAAGTATACAGATTCCTAGAATATTAATAGTATTTAGGGTCCAGGCTCCATATTCATATACATACTTAAGTCAATGTATCATACTTATCTATGTACTTTAAGTATGTATTTAGGTATCATACATTGACTTAAGTACGTTTATGAATACGGAGCCTGGAATACTATTGTTAATATTACGCAAATGAAATAGGACGGAAGGAAGGAAATGTTTTATTTAACACATTTTATTTACGGTTATATGGCGTCAGACATATGGTTAAGGATCACATAGTATTATATATAGATAGAGGAAACAGCTGTCACCACTTCATAGGCTACTCTTTTCGATTAGCAGCAAGGAATCTTTTATATGCACCATCCCACAGACATGCTAGTACATACCACGGCCTCTGTTACACCAGTTGTGGAGCACTGGCTGGAACGAGAAATAACTCAATTGGGCCACCGACGGGTATCGATCCTAAACCGACCGCGCATCAAGCGAGAGCTTTACCACTGGGCTACGTCCCGTCCCCGCAAATGATATAGATTCTTGTACATTTTATAATAGCAGTGCCATGATGGTTAATACATATTATGTATTTCTCAAATGATATAGATTTTTAAAAAAACGTTTATATAGCAGTATCATATGTGTGATACAGATTCCTAGAATATTGATAACATTTAGTACCACGTCCAGAGATACAGGTTCCAGAAATATACTGTTGTTAATATTACGCAAATATATTTATCTGTACGTTTACTAGCAGATTCCTGGAATATTAATATTAGTATCATATCGAATGATTTAGATTCCTGGAATATTGATTGTAGTATCACGTCCTAAAATATCCTTGTTTTATATATGTATAGACTTGCATTTATTGCCAGTCTTAAAATTAAAAAAAAAAAAAAAACTTCAGAAGATTCCTGAAATGTTGAAACAAACTGAGATGTACGCTGAAGGGATAGAGATTCCATGAGTATTTTTGGTAGTATCATAATGGTGGGTGATGAGTTTTACGATCGATCGCCCTATATGGATTCTAAGTATGACAGGACATACCATAACCTTTGATATGCTCATCGCAGGCACGGCGGAAGTAGGTAGACATGGAGGGAGTGGGGAGGGGGGGGGGGGGACCTAACTGAAATCGAGGACGTAAAGCAAGGTTTCTACAGGGTTTCTGGTGGTGATGTCGATGATGTCAAGGGATCGATTTACCTTCCATCGAGCTACACCCCGCGGACGCCTGGTGCGCGGTCGGTCTAGGTACGATCCCCGTCGGTGGGTCCATTGTTCCAACCAATGCACCATGACTGGTATATCAAAGGTCGTGGTATGTGCTATTCTGTCTTTGGGATAGTGCATATGAAAGATCCCTTGCTACAAATGGAAAAATGTTTCCTCTCAATGATTGTGTCAGAATGGCCATATGTTTGACACCCAATAGCCCATGAGTTTGTTTTGTTTAACGACACCACTAGAGCACATTGATTTATTAATCTCTTCTTCTTTTAAAAGTTGTTATAATATCTGCTCCTTGTGTACTCATTAAAATAAACTTAATTCAAAACACTGTCTGAAGTTTTTTTTTTTTTTTTTTTTTTTTTTTTTTTTTGCGTCAACGTCTAAATGATTTTAGCAGCACGTAAACCTGCGCAGCTATCTCAATAATAAAATAGTTGTTATTTTGCACTACGGTATCGCTCAGTCAGACATAATATATATATATAGAGAGAGAGAGAGATATGTTTCCAGAGATTTTTTTTTAAAAAGAAAGACAGTTTGACACACTAGCCCATTTAACCACTTATCCCGAAAGCGAGCTGGAGTGATCTACGTTTTGCGACATTTGTTTAGGAACACGAGAGTGTAAAGAAAGTCTGCTGCTAAATGGGTCCACACTATCAGCACTATCTGCTGCACTATGATCCGCGCAGCGAATACTTGTCAACGTACGGAATCACGCTGAAGGCAGACAGAAAACACGTGTTTTCGGGGTTGCACTGCACCAGTCTAAGACTTCCGTGTTAAAGTTCGGAAGGAAATAAAGAAAGAAATGTTTTATTTAACGACGCACTCAACACATTTTATTTACGGTTATATGGCGTCGGACATATGGTTAAGGACCACACAGATATTGAGAGAGGAAAAACAGCTGTCGCCATTTCGTGGGCTACTCTTTTAGATTAGCAGCAAGGGATCTTTTATATGCACCATCCCACAGACAGGATAGTACACACCACGGCCTTTGATATAACAGTCGTGTGCACTGTCTGGAACGAGAAATAAGTTCGGAAGGAAGGAAGTGTTTTAATAAACAACAGCAGCTAATATACACTGATAACACGTAATAATTATAGACCCGGTGTAACAGCCCAAAATATACCCCCGCCAAACTATACCCGGGGTTAAAGTGGGCTAGCCTGTTTTATACTCCTAACCCTAACCCTCATTTTTTATTACTAACCTGTATACAAAATAAATAAATAAATAAATAATAATAATAATAATAATAAACGCTTTAAAAGAAAAGCAACTATTGCTTTCATAAAAATAAAACGCTTACAGATTAGTCATTTTAGAAGATATTTCGATATTCTCTAGCCCAAAATATATAAATTATGATGGGAAAAAACCCTCTGGACATTGAAATACAGACTAGAGAGGTATATTCTGGGCTAGCCTGTTTTATACCCCGGGGTATATTCTGGGCTAGTCCAGTTTATACCCCGGGTATAGTTTGGCGGGTGGTATATTTTGGGCTATTACATCGGGTCTATAATTATTACGTGTTATCAGTGTATATTAGCTGCTGTTGTTTATTAAAAATAAAGTAAAAGATAATTTAAAAGTAGTTTAAAGTTAGAACATTGTGCAACTGCCAGTCTGGCAGTGTAAAATCGATTTAGTGAGTTTCATACTCGTCAGACCCAAAACCATTTTCGGTGTGTTTTGGGCCTTAGCCTTCGAAATCTGCATGTATTACACTATAATGGATCAAAGAAACACATATTTAATTGTCTCCTGTCATAGGCGTCGGCACCGCATCGTCACCCCCAGATTTGAAACGTTAATTAATAGTCCAGCTGCTGTTATACTTCTGATTTATGGAATTAATGGAAATGATCTATAATATAGTATTGTATACAATCTGATTAAAATTAGCTCTACTGGGTCTAAATTCAGTATTGTATATTAGTATAAACAGATTTTATGGCTATACCATCACGGTTTTGTTTTCGTCTTGAAACGAATTTTATATAACATTTTATATTGCAATTAGTTTCCGGCATACTTGGTAATTCACCCGAATCATTTCATATACTCTCGGCATAATCCCGAATGTTTTCAAATTCTTTTCAGATCACTGGCATGATTTTGCAAGTAAGGTTTTGATTGGTCGAATGAAAGGTCAACCGAACATGAACTCCAACAGGCTGCTGTTATATCCACATGTAACAGTGGAGCTAATTTTAATTAGATTGTATTGTATAGTACTATAATACATAGGGCACTAGCCAAAACGTATCTGAATGCTAGTGACCGTCTCAGCCACTTGTCGAATAATACATATTCAACTACGTTATATTATAACTAAAAAGTTTTTTTGTTGTTTAATGACACCACTAGAGCACTGATTTATTAATCATCGGCTATTGGATGCCAAACATTTGGTCATTTTGACGTCATCTTAGAGAGGAAACCCGCTACTTTTTTTCATTGGTAGCAAGGGATCTTTTATATGCATCATCCCACAGGCAGGATAGCACATACCAAGGCCTTTGATATACCAGTTATTATAACTACTTCTCATATCAAGCTGAAAAAAAGTTAAAGTTTGTTTTGTTTAACGGCACCACTAGATCACAAAAGTAAATATGTATCAAACCACTGCTGTTTAGTGTCTAAAATATGGCTATTGCTACACTTGATCAATTATGAGAGAATTAGAAAACCATATGCCGGCATATAAACACATCATCCCTAAACAAAACAGCAAAGAATCTTTTATATGTGCTTTCTCGTAAACTGGACAGCACGTACAACGACATTTGGTGGATCAGTAGTGGGACACTGGTTGAGGCGGGGCAAATCTGGGCTCGTGCTTATAAGACTCAATATTTAATGACGTCACACGCATACACGTTGTATGGTGTTGCCATGACGTTAAAGTCTCAGACTAGTAGTCTCGAGTCTAGACTCAAATTTTATAAGCACCAGGCATGGGTTCGTGCTTATAAAACTTTGCAATGGAAGCTCTGATGACGTCACAAGCATACAATTTGCGTTACCATCGCGCTAATCGAAGATTCTGTGTTTTGGGTCTAGACTCTTAAGGTTTTATAATCACAGGGCCGAGCACACTAAAGGCAATTGCCCCCTGCCACTATAGGTAAGCGCTCAATCACCGAACCACATACCAACCTATACGCTCCCAACAGGCTTGAGCTGTCGAAATGTTTTATTTCTTAAGTCGATAAAAGAGCCCTTACATTTCTTGTATTTCAAACTGAAATTGGAAGGCGCCTTCGATTCCTTGGCGCTTCTCTGAATCAGATAATGTGTGCTAAATGACAAAGGCAACTATGAAATAACAACAACCATGCAACAACATGTGCAACAAAAAACTCAAAGACTTTTTGTACGCAAAAATATTTTTATAGTAACAACATTGAAGTAAAATTTTTAAGCGACAACTCAACAAGTTCGAATAAATACACCGCAGCTCAAGTCGCACACTAGCTTCTTTATGCAAATTTTACCTCGACCGAGGACGTCACGTGACTTGGGCTGCGCTTCACTGGACATGATATTTAATAACAGTTTCTCATTAAAACGGGTCCTCAATCGACTACATTACTGGGTACGATAATTAATCCTTCATTAAAATGTGTCCCCCATCGACCACGCCAGTGACCGTACGCCATTGGACACGATGCTAAATTCTTCATTTAAACAGAACCTCTAACGAGGTTATCACGTGACTACACGACACTAGACACAATACTTCAATTCCTCATTTAAAAACAGGTCCTTAACAAAGGACGTCACAAGACTGGACCTCACTGGATGCGATACTTGGTTCCGCGTCAAAACAGAAATGTTCTAGAAATGATCACATGAAAAATAGGGGTATGGGGTGACACTTTACATCGGGATGGGGTGGGAGTGGGGGTCGTATTGACATTTTTAATGCGCATAAACAATCTATTATCATAAAACACTACAGAAAATTAGAGAAACCGATCGCATAAATACCGTCAACCAGTTAAACCCAACTCAAACTCACCTCACCACTTCCTAAAACATATTCAGTGTTTTCCCTGAAATATGTCTAATTCTGTGTGTATGTCTAATTCTGTATTTGGAGAGTGGCGGGATGGCATTCCCTCAGATCCCTCGTCTAATACGCCCCATAAGTCTTACACAAGGACGTTATGTACATAGGCGTCAACATTACCTCTCATTGTGGTATTCGCCCATACACCGATAAAATAAAACTATCTACCCAGCCCCAACTACACATCCATCATGACATCATGTGATGATTTCGAGAACGTTCTTTAACAGGAGCAAATCTTACAGAGGCACATGTTGGATAGCATAGTAAATAGTACATCATGCATTCACCACCAATTCAGTGGCCGTTGTGGCAAAATATTGAACATCATTAAAACACATACAAACATCACTTCATTGAAGTCAGTTTCATTTATAGTACATGATTTAAACATACAGACATCGATCGCTTTACTCGAATATGTTTTTTCCTCCCAATACTTGAAGATAATTTAAAAACATAAAGACATCGATCGCTTTACTGGAATATGTTTTTACCCCAACACATGAAGATCATTTTAAAACATCGCTTTACTGGATTCATTTTCTTTCAAGACTTTAAGATGATTTAAAAACACAGACATCGATCGCTTTACTGGAATCAATTTCAAAACTCGAAGGTGTGAAAGATCCCATTAAAATCATTTCACTGAAATCAATTTCAGTATTAAACGATGATAAAAAATATACAAACATCGTTATACCGGAATCAGTTTTAGCACTTCAAGATGATAAAAAAACCCATATAAAAATCGTTTTGCTGCATCAGTTTCAGCATTTAAAGTTCAACGTAATTAAAAACAAACATCTTTTGATTAAAATTAATTTCAGTAGGATCGAAAACACACGGAAATCGTTTAACCATTTCAAATACATACAAACAACGCTTGAATAAAAAAAGATTCAACATTTCATCATTAATAAAAACGTACAAACATATTTCCATTGGAATCAATATCAGCACTTCAGGGTGATTAAAACATAAATATCGCTTCATTCAATTCAGTTTCAATAGTTTAAGATGATTAACATATATTCAGACACAAATTCACTGGAATCAGTTTCATCATGATAAAAAACACGCCGACGTCTGTTCCTCAATTGATCACAATTGGTGTGAAGTGGTCGGGGGAAATTTTTTTATATACCCTCTAACCATTAAAGGCATATTGTCACAGACCACTGACTTATTAAATGGCCTAACAAAGAATTACGTGAAACATATGTATTTGATTTGTCCCTAAATGTACTTTATTCAACAATCTACGTAACCATCATACTCGCCTTATTAATGGTATTTTGTTAAAAAAAATGATTGAATTATGGCAATGGTCCATAATTTAAAAATTAATATTGCCAAGAGGATTGACATGGATTTCACTCCATCATGGTGTAGTTAATAGCCAGATTTGATGTAATTTTCATTTATTATCTACTTTTGGAAAAATACGATCCTTAAATCCGTGACAGTATGCCTTTAAACAAATCACTCATGCTCAGACTACCAACTGCCAGCAGAAAGTTGACCAACTTTCTGCTGTCACCTCTACAACGGTCCAGTTGCAAGTCCGAGCATGCCAACAACTCGATTCTCGTCGTATAACATATTAGTTGTTAATCTGAGCGCGCTCGTCTTAAGTCAGGAATTGGGGAAATCACAACGCAACCATAAAGTTGGCCAATCTCGTCGTAACAGTTGACAGTCTGATACTAGCATTAACGAATATTTGCGCTTCAACTATGTGATCAATTCTGGAACAACCCTCCGATACCGATTTAAAAAACAACATACAAACATAGAATCACCAGGAATCATACTGCAGCACTCGACGATGAATAAAAACAAACAGTAACATAGTTTTAAACAGCGCTACGACAAAAGCCTGTATACTCCAAAAATCTAAATTTGATTTTCACTCATCCTCGTCTCTCCAAAAAGCATATGACGTGTATAAAAGCATAAGGACATTGCGTATAATTATTGTGTGTATGCACAATACAAATATAGGTTTTATCTTCACGTCTATGGATAATTTTAACTAAATTTATGCTATTTTATTAAAATGGTATGCCACTCATGGTATTAATAATGAGATGCAACAGGCGCAGTTCGTAGCGCTGCCAAAACACCACTGCAATGAGCGCCAACTTACCGTATATACTACAAACAGTATCACTTGAAAGTTTCAGCATTCAGAAATGCAGCAAAAAAAGCACAACAAAAAACATGTGGTCCCTCAAAACAAAAACAAGTGTATGTACTGACAAATGCAAAGTGTTTCTAATAATAGGATATTGCACTTGAATGACATCATAACACATGGCATATTATGTTTAGTCACACTCGTCGTGATATATTTATGCATACTTATTAATGTGTTGTGTTAAATGTATAAATACTCGTCATAACTCATTTCGTACGCAATTCACACTACCAGTTGCGTCGTGTATATACTACAACGGCGGCATCGCTAGGCAAACTAGGTCCCAGTAACGAGATACTCTCGGCAAACTAAGTTCCAACACATATATAGTTCCCCCTTTCCAATTTGGCGGACAGGTAAACAAAATGCACCAAATTTCCGTCATTCAAATTGCGCACCTTTTCCCCTTTGGCATTAATCCTACGGGAAATTCCAAATTCCATAGCACCAAAGCCAACTCCAGTTGGGCTGCTGGTGCTCTCTTGCACCTGCCAGTGCAGGCGGTCCCTTCTCCCACCACCCAAACCTTTCCTGTCCTGGATGGAGGAGCCGGCCGAGGCCTGCACCTATGCCCATAAGAGGCGTGCGTTAAAACAGCTTGCACTGAATGTGACCTGGCCTAGGCTGAATACACATCTGGCGACAAATAGCTAGTTGAGCGGTGCCTTATTAATGTTACGCGGAAATGAGAACAGTTAATGGTCAAGTTAGCGTTTATTTAATTTCAAAATTTAGACAGTTTAAATTCCTTAAATTTCTGTTTCATGTTACAGAAGACTAGTGTCGCGCCAAAGTGGTTCCCAGAGCTAACCCTTGAAACACAGTTATACGGATTTCAACCAGCTTAAAAACATATTAGTCCTAATTGGATTTTAAGTGGTCGCACCAAAGCGCAAGAAACGGGGCAATTCAACCAGCTACTTGCCCAACAGTGTTGCTATAATGTTGTTCCTTCAAACAAATTTCTTCATGTTAATAAGAGTAGTAGAGTTTATCAAGTTACAATGTTAGTATACAATGTACAATACTTTTTGGAAGGATGGGGGGGGGGGGGGGGGGGGGAGAGATAAAACTGGGTCAATGAGCCAGAGTCACAAAAACAGTCAGTTGCCTAACGACGCCCCTCTGTACTTTTAAGCGCAGTGTTCGTCGACTTGATACATTTAGAATGAGCAGCACTTCCCGCCCGCATCAAATGCAACACGTCTTAACAACACATAGTTATACAGCACTTAGAAAGAGGGACACACTATTGTCATAACACGGGAATCGTGCGCGTCGGGGACGACACAAAACCTGGGGTGGCCAGATTCTCGAGTCCCGAGTAGCTGGGTCGCGTGACCGGCGAAAAGGTCATGTGCGGATTGACAAGGCTCGGGAACTGGAAGGCTGTGTTGGCGTTCATCCGGGGACTCAGGGTGGCCACCGGGCTGAGCGAGCTCCAGAAGTGCAGGAGCTGCGGCGTGTGTGGCCCAACCATGGGACTTGCCATCAGCAGTGGGGTGTGGATTCCTGGGAATGATGACGTCAGAGACCTAGCCGTAGGACTCGGAATGGGACCCATCGTGGCTGGGGTGAGCGTGGTGGAAGGTCCGATCGACATGGCGACCGCGCCTAGCTTGATGGGCCCAGGCTTCGGTTTGCTGATAGACAGCGACGAGGAGGTGTGCGATGGGACGGAGACTATCACATTGGTCTCCTCGAACGACGAGGATGTCGATTCCTTCTTGGGAACGACCAGCGACTGCGCGAATTCCTGTGACGTCTGGGATGTCGCTGTGTACGCTGCAGATGATGACGAAGGTGGTGGCGGCGACGACGACGACGACGGCATCTGCCAACTCATTGCCTTGTGTGCCGAGATTTTTATGTTTTCGATATTGAAGGAGGCAAAATGCGGCATAACACGCTGCCCATACTCCTGAGCAAGTGACTCCATCTTGACCTTGAAGGGGATCTTGGTCTCCGTCTTCACGATCTCTGGGAAAGACACGAATTTGTAGACGAACTTCTGGCCCATGACTTTCTTGATGATGTTTTTGTCGTAGTAGTAGCGCAGAGCTCGACTCAGTTTGTCGTAGTTCATGTTGTGCTTGTTCTTGCGCAGGCCCCACAGCTTGGCCACCTCCTCTGCGTTGATGAGCTTAAACTCGCCCTCGTTGCTGGTCCACTGGATGATGGACAGGTGTTTTCTGTTTACCAGCAGCTCGAGTAGGAACTGCCATAGTGTGATGTTCGAGTCCATTGCTGAAAGCAACAAGAAACACATCATTACTGATCACAAATTACACTAACAACACATCATTACTGATCATAAATTACACTAACAACACATCATTACTGATCACAAATTACATTAACAATACATCATTACTGATGACAAGTTACACATCATTACTGATAACAAATTACAAACAACACATCATTACTGATCACAAGTTACAAGCAACACACATCATTACCGATTACAAGTTACAAGCAACACGCAATTACTGATCACAATTTTCAGTAACAAGCAAAACATTATTTACCACAATTTTAAGTAACACTGTTACAAGCAACACATCATTACTGATTGCAAGTTACAAGCAACACATTATTACTGATTACAAGTTACAAGCAACACACCATTACTGATCACAAGTAGTAACAAGTAACACATTACTAGTCACATGTTTCAGTAACAAGCAATACATTATTATTGATCACAAGTTCTAGCCCGTGCACCACGACTGGTATACGATCGTGGTCTATGCTATCCTGTTTGTGGGATAGTGCATATGAAAGTTCCCTTGCTACTAATCTAGCGGGTTTCCTCTCTAAGACTATATGTAAAAATTACCAAATGTATGATTAATAAATCAATGTGCTCTAGTGGTGTCGTTAATCGAAATAATCGAAAGTTTTGTTGAATGCAGGTAGAATACTCTCCTACTCACACCACTGTTTCTTACACATGCACGACTGATGTGCTTACCCCCCCCCCCCACCCCACCCCCCACACACTTCCCTGATTGGGGCGTTAACTCTGTACCTTACATTAATCATCCTTCGAACTCAGGAAATAGGTACTAAAGTCTCGAGTCTGTTTAGTGACAACATAAAATTCTTCAAACGTTACCAGAATACACACACACCCTTTGCCCCCACTTCCACAAACCCACAATTTTTACATTCGCGTAAGTACATTTATTGAAAATATTCCTGTTCTATCGGGCTCGGTGGTGTCGTGGTTAAGCCATCGGACATAAGGCTGATAGGTACAGGGTTCGCAGCCCGGTACCGGCTCCCAACCAGAGCGAGTTTTAACGACTCGGTAGGTACACCCTCTTCTCTCTCACTAACCACTAACCCACTGTCCTGGACAGACAGCCCAGATAGCTATGTTGTGTGCCCAGGACAGCGTGCTTGAACCTTAATTGGATATAAGCTCGAAAATAAATTGAAAAAAAAGAGTTACTCTCGTGATGGATGACTCAATCTACCAGTGTTTGACTTTGGGATTTAGTAGCACGTGGACGGCCACCACTTCCCCCAGGTGATAAATGACTGGCAGGTATATATTTACTGGCTGCAGGTAACTACCGCGTATGTCACGGTAAACTGACGTCATCTGCCAAGTCGATTTGTATGTAACATACCTAGAGAAGTCATAAATTACATGTTTTGGTTACTTCCTATTCTTGCTTAAGGTTCAGACATTTTGGGATTTAATAAAACAGATATGATAGGTTCATACTGAATTTCAAGAAAGGTACACCTCTTTTTATGTATATATGATAACTTTGGTAGACAGTTGATTTCAGGTGTAATAGGGCAACGAATTATAATGTAACAGGGTAAATTTGTATCTGATGAACAACAAAAAGTTCAGTAATTATGTATATTAGGTATTTTACTTTTATGTGACTCACATAATCATGATTATAAATGGTTAAAATATATCAAAACATAATTAGGGGAATTGGGATTAATTTATTTATGGTTAATCCAACACGTTTCTAATAAAATATGTTTTAAATCTACTAAAAATCAAACCACCAAACAAAAAATATACCCTAAAAAACAAACACCCCGTCAAAACAAGAACAAGAACAACATCAACAGAAAAACGACCTGACAAACAAACAATAAGGATATGGATGTTTCAAAATCAATTTACTCATTACTTATTCCATAAATTATGCAAAATATGCACTATACGTTGTATGCATTACCGTCAGTGGTAGGACATGAGGATGAGGTAACAACCAGCTTGACATTTAAAACATGGTTTGTTTGTGTGGGTTTTTTTTTTTATCGTTTTCATTTTTCTTCTTTTTCTTTTTGTTATCACCAATGTTACTTGCCATTTTGAATGGATCTGGGAATATTGGTAATCTTCAGTAAGGCGATTTTTCTTCGACAGAAACATGTAATGGAATGTGTTTTGTTGATTAGTAGACAAGAGGCGGAGTGGAACGAGACTAACTCAGACAGATCACCCCTCGGCTTAACCTCTACCCCCTGCTCGTGACGCTGACTCACTAACTGCACGGAGGTAAATACAGGCAGACGACAGGCGTGTAGCGTGTGCAAACAACTTTAAACACGTGCTGGCCAAAATAGAAATCGGCAAAAATAACAATTTGGGTTTATAATCGCCCACAGGCCACGGTCAGGAATTTCAATCCTCCAAATGCAGTTTATGGTTGTTGCTAAAAACAAGAAGTAGGTTAGTGGTATGTAGTCTCATAGACTGGTATTAGAAAGATGTGAAAATTATTATTCCTCGCTGCTAATGGAAAAGAGAAAAGCCCATGAAGTGGCGACAGCGGGTTTCCTCCCTCAACATCTGTGTGGTCCTTTACCATATGTCCGACGCCATATAATCGTAAATAAAATGTGTTGAGTGCGTCGTTAAATAAAACATTTCCAAACGCCGATGAAAACACAGAATAGGATTTTTGGTAATCAGCTTCAAAAGCAACGTTTGCTTTCCACCTTAACTTCGACAGTATTTCAGATACATCGAGAATTCTTGACTTTTAGAAGAGATAATATAAATCTTATATTTTATCCAGTAATATCTACGTTTGTCTCAAGTCTTCCACGTTGATATTAAAAAGTCAATCAATGTGCTCCAGTGGTGTCGTTAAACTAAACAAACTTTAAAAAGTGAAATTACAAGTTTAATTTCGAGACTGATGTAGAGAATTACATCTCAGTTTCTATCATTTGCTACCAGCTTGAAATGAGAAAAGCAATCCACTCCACAAAATGACGTTCGAGTCATGCCATACTACAGGTGTTTCATAATGAACACGGGTCACCAGGTGTGGGGTGTAGCTCCCTGTGTGTACGTGTTGTAGGATGTGGTGTCGAGTACACCTGGTAGTAATGTTCCAATGATCTATTATAATCGAACAATTCATCAGGTTGGTAAACGATGTGATGATCGATTATATATATATATAATAAAAAAGCACAATTAACGATTGAGCAGGTAAATAAATGTTAACTGTAATGGTTCCTCCAGTTTAAATGAGGGAGTTTCTTTTTATGTTTTTACGATCGATGATGTAATTCCAACTGAAGGAAAGGAAGGAAATGTTTTATTTAACGACGCACTCAACACATTTTATTTGCGGTTATATGGTGTTAGACATATGGTTAAGGACCACACAGATATTGAGAGAGAAAACCCGCTGTCGCCACTTCATGGGCTACTCTTTTCGATTAGCCGCAAATGATCTTTTATATGCACCATCCCACGGACAGGATGGCACATACCACAGCCTTTGATATACCAGTCGTGGTGCACTTGTTGGAACGAGAAATAGCCCAATGGGCCCACCGACGGGGATCGATCCTAGACCGACCGCACACAAGCGAGCGCTTTACCACTGGGCTACGTCCCGCCCCTAATTCAACCGATTCCCAGCGTTAACAGGTGGACAAAGATCTACTTACTCTTGGCTGAAGATGCCTTGTTTGGACTCTCTGCTTGTCGCTGGAACGAGGATTCGGCGATGTGGGGTGGTGGAGAGACTGTATCACTGTTCCGCCGAGGTGGGGACGGCGGGCTGCGATTGTAGTCTAGAAGAAAACAAAACATTACATAATTATCGAGAATACACAAATATAACACACAAGATTGGGGCCACATAGGGTAGTGGTGGTGATGGTGCTTTTTTTTTATACCTTGTGTATCTCATATATTTTTTCTCTATGTATAATTTGTTGTAATAAAAGTTTATTTCATTGGTTGTGGGTCCACATACATGCATGCCCCTTCCTGTGATCAAGTCTGGGACAAACTTTACGCCCACACCCACCTCAGTACTACACAAATCGTCAACATCTAAGGAACAAGACAACCCACACAGCACATCACGAAACACGTCAATGGAGACATACATAAAGGTTTTGGAATGACTTTTTTTTAATCCATACAAATATGTAGTCTAGGAGGCACAACATATATCATGTAATCATGAAATACATAAAAAAGAATACTAGTAGAGAGATGTCAATGGTCTTAAGTGAGTTGTGCTTGAGGCTCAACAGAGTGAATAGCCTCAAGTTTTTTCTAAGGAATTCAGTGAAATTTTGGAATTTGATTAGTCTTAAACGTGATATCCTGCTGTATGAACACATAATATTGGCTATCGCTGACTTTAAAATAAATATTTTATTTATATATTTAAGCTATAAAAGCCACAAGACATTCAATGGCTATATTTCAATGGATGCCGCCAGCTTTTTCATCAGTGGAGAAACTGCTGTGATACGACCAAAACACTGCCGAGAGCGTCGTAAATTCCTCCATTATTCAGCTCACACTCGCTCGGAGAATAATACAATTTCCACTGTATTCATGCAATACCAGTAATCTGCTCGTGTCACTCGCATGTCGTTATGACCGCTGGTTTCGTCATGCATATAATCTAACACTGTGGAAACGCACACACACTGCTGTATGTTGTAATCGGAAAAGGAAATACAACTACATTGCAATAAGCAGCATTTCATTTACTGCCTTATTATGATTACATTTTTCAATAATGTTTTCTTTTTTTATTAGTCACGAAATAGGGGTTTGGACTGTTTAACACATGCATGATGATAATACGGGGAACAGTCAAAAGTTAGTAAAACAGGGTATTAAAAGCGATTACATTCTTTTAACGCAACCATCCTTGGTCTCGATGTATTTAGCATATTTATGCGTCAATTTACTGATGTCAACGAAATGAGACTCTTTTGGCTGACCCATCTATATGTACCACCTTTCTTTTGCCGCCTTCACAATTTCCTCACCTTCAAAATGGGTACCACGAAGGAAGAAACAGATAATAATCACTCGAGGCCAGGTCTGACCTGTAGGGTGGGCTGCTCGAAGCTGCGTTCATTAGAAGTCGTGAATATTGTATTTCCCAGTTCACACGTTGTGAAAAGCGTTCATTTTGGCGAATTATCCCATGAACAGAACTTGTGAACTGGGGTAGGATTTTCTGAATCAATCTTCACAATTTGTGAAAAAATGGCGGATCAAATAGAAGTCATTCGAGGTATATCATGAACAAAATTGCAATTTTTAGTTGATTATCATTTGTATTTCATAAAAAGTTTTATCCAACGCTATGGAAATATGCCCCGGAGTTCCTTCTCTTGAAAAAAAAAAAAAAGCGCTACAATATGACGTTACATGTTTGTAAACAGAATAGACGACACATCAAATGCAAATAATAAATAATGCTGCACATTCTGTTTCTATGCCGTTTCTTCCGTATCAAATGCAGCAGAATTTAATGGAATTAAGCCACGAAAAGTGCCAACTAGCCTAAAAATATTGCTCACTAGAACGTTCTCCACTTGGTGAAGTCGCGTTAACAAGTTGGAACTTGTGAATTCACTATATTCACGAACACCAAATGAACGCAGCATAATTACGGATAGCTGATTGAGACATCCTGGAGAATTGTCATGGAACAGCAATACACCAACAATCAACATCTCTCGCTGTTTTTCCTTGATTGCTCGTCTCAGTTTTGTCATCAAATTATAGCACAATAGGCACCAGTGCTCGTAGTTTCCGAAAGCATGCTGTCAACCATTAGAACGTCTTTGGCATCCCAGAAAACAGTTGCCAAAACCTTGTCTAGACATTAGATGGTCTTTCAGACCTTGGATCATCTTCATATGTGTGTTGTCCTCGCCATATGATAGTTCAGGTCAGCTCACAGGGTTTAACGTGCACATTCAGAGCAAGCTGTGGTAGTGCACGCCTGCCATGAGTGCAGGTGTCGACTTACGTCGGCTCCTTCGTCCAGGACAGGAAAGGGGTTTGGGATGGGTGGGGAAATGGACCGCCCGCGCTTGGCAAATGCCAGAGATCGCCAGCAGCTCGATCAGGGTCGTTAGCGGGCAGAGGTATTTGTGGTGCAATTGAATTTTAAATGTCCCATAGGATTGAGTCCAAAAATAAAAAATTGCGCTATTTTCATCGCCATACACTTAAGGATTGCAGTAGCGTCCACCTTCCTTGGTGAGAAATTTGATTACTGGTTTCAGAATGGTAGTTTACATTTTAATAATATTTTGTAAATACGAAGAGTCGTGTTATTGATAGGACAGTTGTATGAGAGAACAAAGTTGCAGCACAACTCTAACATATGATGGTGTACCAAACTCTGGTATCTAGTAACTTCTATGAACCCTTTGACTGTCCCTCGTAATTCTGATAACGATAAATCGTTTTATCAAGGAATGGTAATAATTAAAAACACACTATTATTACTTAAGGCGACGCCGAACGAGATTAGCCGATTACTCCGTACATAGCAAACGACGAGATCGTATTGTCGTATTTTTGTGGCTATTGTTGTAAAAGACACTCGTATTGTGTGGCGTCACCTTTAGTTGAGCATTAATAGTACAGCACTGTATGACTGAAATAATATTATCGTGTCAGTAGAGCACTGTATAAATAAAATATCACATGACTGGAATATCATGTTAATAGACCACTTTACGATTGAAGTGAAACTAGCGCTTTGCATAACATATGATGCGTTACTAGAGCTATGTATAGCTGAAATTATATTAGTAAATCATATTATGAATTGATATCATGTTAGTTGATTATGTCAGAAAACAAGTGCATGAGTGAAATATGCTGTTTCTGCATGTGCACCTCTCATGTCATGTCTGTAGGCTGTTACATTAGTGAAAATAGCTCTGCAGTAACCACTAGCGTACATTGATTTATTAACCATCGGCTATTGGATGTCATTTGGTAATTTTGACATAGTCTTAAAGAGGAAACCTGCTAGGGGGGGGGGGGGGGGGTGTATTTGGTGTCACCCCGTTTAATGGTTATGCCGTTTAAATTTAAACGTTGTTTGGGGACCAACCAGAGAACGTTCTGTTGTGTATCACTACCACAACACTCTGTCATTTGGAAAACATCTCATCAATTAACCAAACCGTTCTGGCTCTTGTCTGATCTTTTCTGAAGTGCCCCGAGCGATATGTCATTTTCCAATCAGCTGTACAAAATACATACAATGAGAAAGAAAGAAAGAAATGTTTTATTTAACGACGCACTCAACACATTTTATTTACGGTTATATGGCGTCAGACATATGGTTAAGGACCACACAGAGTTTGAGAGGAAACCCGCTGTCGCCACTACATGGGCTACTCTTCCGATTAGCAGCAAGGGATCTTTTATTTGCGCTTCCCACAGGCAGGATAGCACAAACCATGGCCTTTGTTGAACCAGTTATGGATCACTGGTCGGTGCAAGTGGTTTACACCTACCCATTGAGCCTTGCGGAGCACTCACTCTGGGTTTGGAGTCGGTATCTGGATTAAAAATCGCATGCCTCTACTGGGATCCGAACCCAGTACCTACCAGCCTGTAGACCGATGGCCTACCACGACGCCACCGAGGCCGGTCACATACACTGAGAGGCATAAATAACGCAATGAGTATTTCACTGAATAACCTCTTATAGAAATGTCAAATCACATATATTAAGTATGCAGACAAATAACATATTGGTAATATTTGTAAGTGAAAGAGGATTTTGTTCAAATCAGATTTTTTTTGGAATAAAATGAGTTTTCAGCAAAACGCGTAACTTGTGTGTTTACTGCAACAATACAGCATTGCACATTAAAATATTTTTGCATGTACATTATCTCCTCTACTCCCTATAAAAACAACCATTTTTGTGTTTTCAGTCTTTTTTTTAATATGCCATCGTAAGTAATGTTAAAAAAATTGCTGTTTTATTGCCAAAAAATCCTGTTTTTTTGTTTAAAACCACATTTTATTTTTTTAAATCCCAATTTTAACAATATTTTCTTTCAGTTACAGTTGGTACCAATATGTCATTTGTCTGCATGCAAAATATAGATGACATACTATTTCTATAACAAAGTATCAGCGAAATACCCATTGCGTTATTTATGCCTCTCAGTATAGTATGATACTGTACGCATCCTGGTATATTCCAATCAGCTATACACAATACATAGTATGTTACTGTTGATATTACACGGGTCATTGTACCGTCTTCTCGAGCTAAATTACGCGTTCTGGCAATGATATTCCAGTGAATCAAAAATTTATCGGTTAGGGTCTACCGATGTGGTGAGCGATTATAAAAATCCATAATCAATTTAGATTATTGATTTTTTTATAAATATGCTTGAGGTTGTACTTGTTTTTATGTGAACAAAAAGAAAAACCCCAGTGAATAGATACCAAAGATAAAATTAGCGATTAATAGGGTCTATCCAGGTTAATTGATTATATCGAACATTGATCTGTTTGGATCTACCAAATGTTTAACATCCAATAGAGGCTGATTATAATGTGCTCTTGTGGTGTCATTAAACAAAACAAACGTTTTTCGATCTCAATGGACTACGGTGGGTTTTTTTCTGTTTCAACCAATACCCCACGACTGGTACACCGAACGCAATGGCGTACTGTCCTGTTGATGAGAAGGTATGTGTAAAAGATCCTTTTGTTGCTTTGCAAAAAACGTATCATATGTGTCTGCAACGGGTTTCTATGTATGTATCTAAAAAGTATCAAAATAACCACAGTAGACATCAACAAATGGCCGTAATTTAGATTGTGCTGAGGTATGTCAATAAAATAACATTCCTCCTCCCTTTAAAAAACATGTCCTCCTTCACCCATGACTCACGTGATCCACACAGCGACCCGCTTGTAAGTCGACAATCGTGGCATAACTTGAATTCCTGTCTTACCGATGGGGAGAAGATAGTGGGGATGACAGCACAAATTAAACTCGCACGTATCTCCGTGGCTCACAGATACCGCACGGCGAGGCTATCGGAACCCGAAACGGTTGCCATGCCTGGAGGCGATGTTCTTGATAAACTGGCCACGATTGTCGGAACCATAATTATTCTCACGAAAATAACACAGATTAAAAACCAAGAAAAAAAAACCCAAGAGAGAGAAAAAAACCCCACATCAAATAAAAAAACAATTAAACCCCCCACAAAAAAAAACGACAACAACAACAAAAAAACCCACCTACAGGCCACAGGCGAAACACCCCTCCAACCCCACCTCCCCAAAAAAATATTGCTGAGAAGAAAATGTTTAATTGGAAGATTTATTTCGTGTTCCAAAGCATAAACCAAGTCGTAATTTTTAATAATATAAAATAATTATAATAGTGTTTTAATATTGTACATTTTGTCATTCCAGCCAGTACTCCACAACTGGTGTAACAAAGGTCATGGTATGTGTTGAATTACCAAACGTTCAACACCCAATAACCGATGATTAATAAACCAATGTGCTCTAGTGTCCGATACCGATATATTTTAACATGCTTCTATACCACTAAGGTTTCGAGCATGTCCGTCCCGGGTCCCGTCTCTGGATAGCCAGAAGCTTGATACTGGACAGAATAAATTAGGGACCAATTTATATTATTACGTCCAAAATATATGTTGATTTTACATAATTTTTGTGCGCACCCGAACTCATTTTAATATAAAATATAAAAAAGTACTCTTCTGTGCTCTAGTGGTGTCGTTAAACAAAACACACTTTAACTTTTAACTTTAACAATACGCTTCTTTGGAACTACGTGATAAAGGTACTTACAAGGTTTAAACGTGTCACTGAATAATACAACATTGCCTTTCCTAATCCAGGTTTACTAATAGACGGACAGACAGACAGACAGACAAACTGACAGACAAGATAATATTAAAGCATAAAAACTAAAATAAAGCAAAACTTACCACCCATTTCAGCTGGTAACATCCAGCGTGAAACGTCTCTGCTAGGGAACCGATCAAAGCCGACTGAAAAACAATATATAAGGAATTATTAGCAGGAAACATCCGTTAATAGTGTCGCTGGTCACACAGCGCTAGATTATGGAGGGATTTACAACAGAACGCTTCCCTTTTTTTCAGATAAACCTGGGAAGTCTGGGATCAGCCCAGACAAAGTGCTTCGTATCCGATTAATTCACTACAAATACGTTTATGCGGCACTTTGGTTAATCATTCTAAATTGGTGTGACTGAGGACGCAAGCAAAAACAGCATTCAACAAATCGACCCCTTGCCAAAAACAAAACAACACACCCACCCCAAAACACAAACAATAAATACAGAACAAAACACTAAATAAAACAGAGTAAAAGAACAAAAACAAAGACCCCAAGGTGAAATATATAGGGACATACTTTTGTGCTTAAATCAGGGCTACAGAGTCCCAAAGCAATTATTTATTTATTTAAAATAGGAAGGGGCCAAATTCAGCCACTGGGATTACGGACGCCTGCTAAGGGTTAGGGTTATAAATAGGGTGTTTCCACAAATGCGGTACTGTTTACGGTAGTGGCGCGTATTATTATTTCGTTTTCCTTTTCGTTTCTTTCTCTCTTTTTTTCTTTCTTATTTTTGTTTTCGCTCTTTCTTTTGTGTATAGATTTTTTAACCTTTTTTTTTGGCGATTACTCGCACTTGCGACGTAAACCAAACTGTTACAAACATATTTTCTTGACAACTAATCTGGAGTATTTTGCGCAGTTGTTTGCCATAAATCACAGAAACCTAGGCTTATCAACTTGTGCTGTCTGCGAGAATTCTCATGGGACAAAGAAAAAAAAAAAAAACCTGGCGCTTGTCTGGAAGCAATTACATATATCTGATATACATCACGTTTTACATCTTATTCAAGTTCAATAACCGTATGTTGTGTATTGTAAACACAACTCCACAGTGAAGTTTATATTGACGAACGGGAACCTTCAACGCAGAAATTAAAGATATATACTACTCAAAAGAATTTAAGGGTCAGACGATATTTTCGACATTATTTTCTGAATGTCAATTATATTAGCTAGACCATAATGTCACGCATGGTATTGTTCCATTTTGACGAAAGTGGGTCTAAGCAACCCATAAATGAATTAAAATCCACTGTCATTGACACTGTCGACTAGTTTTAATGGCGAAAACATGCTTACATTTGCACGTAAATTAGGGCGAAAGCGAAAGGTCTGCTAAGTGCCCATAACTTGCTTTTTCACAACGCTTCATTTGCACGCTTTGCACGTATATTCCATGTTCCCAATGCTGAATTTCCGTATAATTGGAGCTTGCGTTCGTGTACGGTGCACACTCCAAATTCGACAATGGTACGACTTCAACTGACTATCGAAGATCGAGGAAGGGCTATTGCTTGGCTTCAGGATGGCAATAGGCAAAGAAATGTTGCTCTGAGACTTGGTGACAGTCAGAGTGTCGTTGGCCGACTGTGGCAACGGTACCAAGCAACGAATTCTGTTCGAAATCGTGCACGTTTGGGAAGACCCCGAAGCACTACAAATAGAGAGGACCGCTACATCACCAATATGGCTCTACGTCAACGCACAACCACTGCACGCCGATTACGTGACAATCTGCGGACTGCGACTGGAACTCGAGTGTCTGATCAAACCATATGCAATCGTCTGAGAGCCAATAATCTACGCTGCCGTCGCCAGGCTGTTCGACCACCACTCCTACCACGTCACAGAACGGCCAGACGTCACTGGTGCACGCTTCATCTGCGGTGGCAACGTGTTCAGTGGGGTCGAGTGATGTTCACTGATGAGTCCAGGTTTAGTCTCCAGTTCAACGACGGTCGGGTTCGTGTCTACAGACGATCTGGGGAGCGCTTCGCTGACGTTAACGTTAGACAACGTCACCGGTTCGGTGGTGGCAGCGTCATGGTGTGGGGCGGCATCTCTATCCACCACAGGACCCCCCTCTATGTGGTGGATGGCAATCTGAATGGAATCCGCTATCTGAATGAGATTATCCGGCCGTTGGTTCTCCCAGGCCTTCAGCAGATTGGCGGCGGGGCAGTTCTGCAGGATGACAATGCCAGACCCCACCGCGCCAGGGTGGTAACGGACTTTCTCAGACAACAAGGTATCGCCAGGATGGATTGCCCTCGCATATTCGCCTGACTTGGCCCCAATAGAGCACGCCTGGGACGAATTAGGCAGGAGAGTTCGGGATAACCATGCCCCTCCGGCCAACCTTCATGATCTGGGTCAACTTCTTATGGCAGAGTGGCAGGCCATTCCCCAAGAGTTCTTCAGACGTCTGATCAACAGCATGAGGCAACGATGTGTCGAATGTATTCGCGCCAGGGGTGGATTCACACACTATTAAACGAATGTTCTAATGTGTAAAATCTATGTTTAACAACCTTTAACTTTGACAGCATGTCATGTGACTTTCTTGTATACAGTGACGTTTATTTGTGGTTTTTTGTAAATATGGAACAATAAATAAAAAATTTGGTGTAGTTTACATCATCAATCTAATACACTCTGAAACTTATTTGGTTATAAATTTTTGACCCTTAAATTCTTTTGAGTAGTATATAATATCTAACAAGACACAATATTAGAAATTAAACCTAAGCCTGAGGAGGACGGGGATGGGAGGGGGATGTGGAGATGAAAGTCATTGGCAAAACGGTGTTCAGGGGAGGTGTCACAGAAAGGGGATTCTTTTGAAAACCTTTAACTCACAAATTTAAAACCATATGTCCTACCATAAGTTTTTTTTTTTTTTTTTTTTAGCACAATTTCCAATGAAGGACTCCACCTGTGTAACCGGGGGAAAGGGGTGGTGGGTGTGGGTGGGGATGGATGCTGTGACTCATATATTCCGAGGAATTATAAACAGTGATATAGTGTGGTGCACCCCCTCCCTCGGTGTATTCATATTACCAATCTTTTCTTGGAGGGGTCCGAAAAGGGATCATTAAACCATAACAGAGAGACCACACACTACATGCTAAATGTATTCACTTCTAGATACAGAAATCAACACTGTTTTTAAGCCATAATTATGGGAGTTGGGGGGGGGGGGGGGGGGGGGGGGGGGGGGGGGGGATTTCAACATTGCATAACTCAACAGTCAAATGGGTCAAAGAAAAAGGGGTTGTGTTATCAATGGCACTATATTCACTCATTAGCTGAAATGGTGGTATGATTCCGATGGCCCTATATGCGAACTTGGTGGTTCATAATCTAGACTATTTTTGAAGTGTTTGTTTTTCTACTGTTTCGCGTATGAGTGAAAATAGCTCGGTCCTGTTCGGAAGTGGTACTAAGTAAACCATTCGAACTAGGAAACTAAAAACGGCTTGTCAACAAGCAACGGACACGAGGCGAATAGCAGGTCGCGTGTTACGGTTATAACGAACTCCCCACGACATATTCAGAACAAGACTTCAGCAAACAGGCGTTTTACATGATCGACGGGGCGTTACCGACCTGGGTCAGACCCTATGTTAGGAGAAGCCCGGGACTCTTCCAGATTCGAAAGCTACAACCATAATATATACTACTACTACTACTACTACCACCACCACCACCACCACCACCACCACCACCACCACCACCACTACCACTACCACTACCACTACTAATAATAATAATATAAATAATAATCACAGGCATAGATCTGAAACTTTTAATATGGGTCCCGTAACCAATAGTGTAATATAGTTGGATGAAATTGATAAACAAGACTCAATACTCTATAGAAAGACAACATTAATAACTTGGCCAAACATGTGAGAGTGTGTGTGTGTGTGTGTGTGTGTGTCTGTGTGTATGTGTGAGTGTGTGCGTGTATCTTTGAGTGTGTATGTGTGTGTGCGTATCTGTGTCTGTGTGTGTGTGTCTCTATGTGTGTTATTGTATGTCTCTCTCTGTCTCTCTCTGTCTCTCTCTCTCTCTCTCTCTCTCTCTCTCTCTCTCTCTCTCTCTCTCTCTCTCTCTCTCTCTCTCTCTGTGTGTGTGTGTGTGTCTATGTATGTGTGTAAATCCGAATCTAAATAAAAATAAATATTAATTTTAAGAAATAAATTAATAAAACCCTAGCCAAACGTAGTAAATTCCACAAATATATATATACTAGTATATATATCTATATATGTATGTATGTATTTATGTATATATATATACTGTATACTGAAATGGCGTAATGTATCAAACTGTCGAGTCAACACTGTATGCCGTTCATAACGGAAGTTACCAAACAGGCCATGCACATAATGACGGAATTTAATTAATTAACCGATCTGTCTATCCATAATGCATACTGAATTGACGTTACAGATCTAATTGCGACTACACTTTTTATACCAAATTGACGTAATGGTTTGAACTATCTTGTTTATACTATTACAGAAATGATGTAACAGATCTGTCTTGGTCTTTATCGTATACCGAAATTACGTATGACACAGTCCAGTGTCTGCAGGATGTCTACTATACTGGCGTGGCACATAATATATATATTCACTGTTCATAATTTATACTGTCTGTTCAAAAGACGTGTACAACTGTATAACCAATTATTTTCATATTTCAGTAAATCGCTTTAGCTTGACGACCGAAAAAAACTATATTTACCTGAAAGGTGACAAGAAAGACACACATAATCCACATTAACCCTTTCGCGAGCTGATCCGGCTATTAGTGTGTGCATGTTAATATCACTGATCATCACGTCAAACTTGGTATATTCCAGTACTCAGAGACCATAACATAGTGGATAGAATAACAATACGAGAAAACCCCCCACGAATAAATCCATTTACTAAACCGACCAGTCAAGACTTGTCTTACGAGGACACCCATGAGTCCATCCTCCCATGTTAATATACAAGTGCACCACCTGTGAGTGTGAGATACAAGAAGAATGTTTTAGCAGAGTTACCCCATCATTATCTACATCCCGGGACTGGGGAGGTGAGCGGCAGATCTGACTCACACACATACACACACAAACACACCACTTCGGCCGTGTTGGAGAAACACATCACATGCTCTAAGACGCGCGTGTGGTCTTGTACCACATAATAATAATAAAATTAAAAAAACCCACACAGAGACGAAACTAGATCGATGTTTATCCCCGACCCGGGCGTGGAATGTGAAACTCCATCGGAGTCGGCAGACGACCGAACCAAGATAAGCAGACGCGATCCAGATTTTTTGTTTTTTTGGAAACGAAAGAGCGCGACACGCACGTATGGTGGGATGTGTTCCTGCTTGTGCTCAAAGACCGTTGGACAGAATTTTCAGCTTGGGTGTGGGGTGAGAGCGTTTCTTGGAGGGTGGCATAAAAATACGCTAGTTAAGATTGTCTTGAGTGTGCCGTTATTGTAAGATGTTCCTCACTACTAGAGCATTTTTAATGACCACTATTACATCTGCAATGTATTTTCTTAAAATATATATCCGTGTTTGTGTATCCAGTGTCTTTCTGGTCGCTGTGATGTTTGATGTAATCTAATCAAGATTTAATTTTCCCAATAATTTCGTACGTACGAAAACAAACATTTGTTAGAAAATAAAAATAAATTTAAGCTACTACTAACATTACGACTATTAGAAACACACTGGATATAGATACACTGAAGTTCTAAATAAGAAACTTTATTTAAAGTGTATTTTACTAAAATTGTCATTATAAAGCCTCTACCAGTCGGAAACATCTTACATAGGCAGGGAACTCACGACAGTCTCTTTAATATGATGCAAAGCAGTGTGATAAGTTACTTAGGTGCATGATCAACTGGCTTCAGGACATTCTAAGTTATTATTATTTTTTAATAATCATTTCGAAACACATTAATTAATCATCAGCTTTTGGATGTCAAACATTGGGTCATTCAGACATGTAGTCTTCAAGGGAACATCTTACATTGTTCCATTGCCAGCAAGAGATATCTTTTACATGCGTTTTCCCCACATACAGGACAACACATACCACAACTACCCTCTGCACACGCACCGATCAGGTCACAAATACTTCATAAGAACCATTATTATATTCACGTGTCGGTGATGCCTTATCAAATTCATGTGATTAAAAGTCACAAACTTAAGATTTTGAATTAGTCCCCCCTCCCCCTCCCCCTCCCCCACGAGTTACATAGACCAAGGTTTGAAAATGACAAGAAGGGACATGTAGCACACGGAGGGCTCGAACTTAACGACAGCACCGACCGTAGCTGCGACATGAATTGCATATAGGTCAGGGGTTTTGGGGTTTTTTTTGTCGCTGGATAACAATTATTTTCGTTGGTTGAAGGTTATCTCGTGTTTAATTGTTGTAAAAGTTACTGGTTTAACACTGCTGTAGGTTGACCCAAAATTGCCTTCGCCAAAAACCTTTCAAAGAAACAAATAGGTAACATATGTCTGTGCCCTGAAATGCACAATTTGCGTTCTAATAATGAGTTTCACAAGCAATTTACCTTCTGAGATTATTTTTGACAGTTTTTCTGACATATTCTGCATTCGTCAATTTCAGGAAAGATAAAATGAATCAAAAGGTTTTACCCATGTTTGCCTTTTGTCTTCCACATGGCTGTATAAAGGTTACAATGCTGAGACTGATTTCTAGCATTGCATCTCACTTTCTGGCATTAATGATTTACTTCCTGATTATTTTCGAGCCATGTATAGGTTGCATAGTACCAAAGAAGAGAGTTCTGTGTCAAAGTTCGACGTGCACCGTCAAATATTTATGGAGTAAAAGCAGCTGTGGGTGTGATTGGTAGTAATATGTGACATTGATTATTTGTGCAAATACTATTATCCATTGACAATAAATAAATACTTTTATTTATTATACAGTTGTTAAGCAGTATATACCAGAGGTTGAAACGAATGCGGGGTACCCCCAAAAATGGAACTGCAATTTTCAGCAAAAATGACGGTTGCTATTAAAAACATCAATTAAATCTCTTAAATGATACGTGACCCCCCATTTTCTTACAGGTAAATTAGATGTGAGGTGCCACACTTTCTATTGCTGTACTTCCTCGGTGTGTTTTAATGCTGCTTATATCAGTTTTATTAGTAAACGTTAACATTATCTGCAATAGGAATTGATTTGGTCTATTAGAACCTGAACAGAGTAGTTGCATGGTGGTAAGTGAAATGTAGTACTAGTAGTAGTAGTCATAGTAGTAAGTAGTAGTAGTAGTACTAGTAGTTGTAGTCGTAGTAGTACTAGTAGTAGTAGTCGTAGTAGTACTACTAGTAGTAAGTAGTAGTAGTAGTAAGTAGTAGTAGTAGTAGTCATAGTAGTCGTAGTAAGTAGTAGTAGTAAGTAGTAGTAGTACTAGTAGTTGTAGTCGTAGTAGTACTAGTAGTAGTAGTAGTAAGTAGTAGTAGTAGTAGTACTAGTAGTAGTAAGTATAGTAGTATTAGTAGTAGTAAGTAGTAGTAGTAGTAGTCATAGTAGTCGTAGTAGTAGTAGTAAGTAGTAATAGCAGCAGCAGTAAGTAGTAGTAGTCATAGTAGTAGTAGTAGACATAGTAGTCGTAGTAGTAGTAGTCATAGCAGTAGTCATAGTAGTAGTCATAGTAGTAGTAGTAGTAGACATAGTAGTAGTAAACATAGTAGTAGTAGTCATAGTAGTAGTAGTAGTAGACATAGTAGTAGTAGTAATCGTAGACATAGTAGCAGTAGTAGTAGTAGACATAGTAGTAGTACTAGTCATAATAGTAGTAGTAGTAGTAGTAGTAGTAGACATAGTAGTAGTAGTCATAGTAGTAGTTGTAGTAGTAGACATAGTAGTAGTAGTAGTAGTAGACGACATAGTAGTAGTAGTAGTAGACGACATAGTAGTAGACATAGTAGTAGTAGACATAGTAGTAGTAGTAGACATAGTAGTAGTAGTAGTCATAATACTAGTAGTAGACATAGTAGTAGTCAAAGTAGTAGTAGTAGACATAGTAGTAGTAGTAGTAGTAGATGACATAGTAGTAGTAGTAGTAGTAGTAGTAGACATAGTAGTAGTAGACCTAGTAGTAGTAGTAGACCTAGTAGTAGTAGTAGACATAGTAGTAGTTTTAGTAGTACTACTCACTGCCACTCAACACAGTACTTATTCACATCATCGCATTGGTTACAAAGTTACATGTACATCATTTCTATATAGATCTAACTATTACACAGTCATCTGTAAACTTGGAAAGATAGCCTGCACTTCATGAAATTTATGAATAAAGATATAAAGAGGGAAAAGAAATGCTAAGAATAATTTAGTTTTTGTGTAATTAAATTACGGTATTGATTTTAAATTACTGATTTTAAATAAGAGTACTTTTTGTGATTATTAAAATTACCAATGTCTAACAATTTAGGCCCTCTTTTAATAACAATATTTACCAAATTACTTTTATCTTAAAAATATGTGTATCTATCTATCTATATATATATATGTGTGTGTGTGTGTATGTGTGTGTGTGTGTGTGTGTGTGTGTGTGTAATGTATGTATGTATTGATGTATGAATATCTATATATTGTAATTTGTATGTATGTCTATCTATCTATATATGTGTGTGTGTGTGTGTGTGTGTGTGTGTGTGTGTGTGTGTGTAATGTATGTATGTATGTATTGATGTATGAATATCTATATATTGTAATTTGTATGTATGTCGAGGTTGACGATTACATACATAGATATTTACGCACTGGCGCAGGGGATAATTAAATCCTTTCTGGCCTCACAAATTGTCCTATGCCGCTGCTGGGACTCGAACCTGTGGCACCGAATCGCCCACAAATTGCAGACTAACCACGATGCATTCTGAGCTATCTAGATATGTATGTATGTATGTATACACACACATATATATATATATGTGTGTGTATATGTGTGTGTGTATGTGTGTGTATGTGTGTGTATGTATGTGTGTGTGTGTGTGTGTGTGTGTGTGTGTGTGTGTGTGTGTGTGTGTGTGTGTTGTGTGTGCATCGTTGTTTGGTACATTATAGTTATGTCAAAACCAATACCATCACGTTAATTACGAATATGTTGTGTAAGACCTACAGATCACATGAATCTTTCTTTCTTTCTCTGTCATCTTTTCTCTACCTCTAGTCTAGTCCACTACATGTCCTAACCGTAATAATATCTCAGAATGGAGCAGATTGGACTACCCCACACCATCACTACACTGCCACCTAATCACTAACCCCCACGTTGGATAAAACAAATATTATATATATATATATATATATATATATTACTTAAATGATGAAATGGATAACTTACGGCCACTGATCCCGTTGATTGACGAATGTATGTCACGTGTGTCTATGTGTAGTCGGGTAAAATGAAGCATTCATAATGGTCAGACACAAGTTGTTAACTCCACTTTGCGATAAATGACCGGTTCCGACAACACGGACGATAAAACGGTGAAACAAGTGTTGTGATTGGTGGTGGGTGTGAAGGAATGCAATTTGCTACCCTGTGACTCACTACGAAAACACTCGAAATCATTGTCATGTATCTTCGGTTACTGACGACCAAGCGTAAACAATTAAATAACCGATAGATATGTGATAGACGGAACAAAGACAAAAATGTGTCCCTATCCGGTTCATACAACTCGTAGAACATGTTGAATCTACTTACCTCGATTTCAAACTATTCACTATATCCGGGATTACTGTAATAAATGGAATAACAGGTCACGGCAAAAGTCGGAATAATATTCCCACAGAACACAATAAAATTGCGATCAGAAGTCCCAATCGATATTTGTCCTGTGGTATATGGTGATACGTAACAGCCAGACACTGTCTACATTGCGAGTTCCAAACATGCTCTATGTCGGTGGCCAGTGACCCACATCGAGCGATTTTTAATAGAAGGTCAACCGTTTGCCCACTCCCGAATATCTCTTGTCGTTAGTGATTCACTCCACACAACAGCTCCCGGAAGTGTTTTATTTACGGAGGGAACTCCCTCTGACGTCACGGTGACGTCAGGGTATGGTTTATTATCCAAATAAGGGTAGTTCGTATCCGCATGTGGCATATTACGGTTCCGCGTGAGTAAATTCGATTGCGATTTAAATATTGTTGGACAATAGGATGCATTTATAAGCCAACAGTGTAATTTTAAGATAACTTTTCAGGAAATATAAGTTCATCTAAAAAGGCCTCTTTTTAGTAGTAGTAGCTACCACCACCACTACAACTACTAAATAATTAAATAAAATACTTAAATGAACAAATACATAAATAAACAAAATAAAATACCCCCCCCCCAAAAAAAAAACCCACACAAAAAAACACCCCCACAACAAAAAACCCCCAACAACAAAAAGCAACAACAACCCAACCCCCCCCCCCCCCATATATATATATATATATATATATATATATATATATATATATATATATATATATATATATATATATATATATATATATATATATATATATATGTGTGTGTGTCTGTGTGTGCGTGCGTGCGTGTGTGTGTGTGTGTGTGTGTGTGTGTGTGTATTATTTTGCATTTCAAAGAAGTATGTACCTGCAGGCAGCATGTTTTCTATTTTAGTATCTTTGTTGCCCTTAACGATGTCGGGGACGGGATCTAGCTCGGTCGATAGAGCGCTCAACTGTGGTGCGTCGGTCACAGGATCAAATCCGCTTGGTGGAACATTTCTCTCATTGGGTTTTTGCCGTCCCAGCCAGTATCCTACGACTGGTATACCAAAGGCCGTGGTATGTACTGCCCTGTCTATAGATATCACTTGCTACTAATAGAAAAAATGTAGCGGGTTTTCTCTGACTACATGTCACAATTACCAAATGTTTGACATCCAATAGCCGATAATTAATAAATCAATATGCCATCGCCTATACTTGGTATAATTTAGGCCTAGATACCCAAAGTACTATACAAAGTATATGGGTTGTTATTATGTATATGTATGGGTATGTCACTCTCTGTGTCTGTGTGCGTGCGTGCGTGCGCGCGTGTGTGTCTAATTATGTATAGTCAAACATCGGCTATCCCAAGGGAGTAAAAATTGTGGCCGTGTGGCTTCTTCATATAGGTCAGTTTGTTCTATATTAGACGACTTGGGAGTGCAATAAGATGGCCATTTAGGAGAAATGGCTGCTAAATAGAAGTTTGACTGTTCTCACTCTGGGTTGTGCTGAGCAGGGAATCCCTTACTAACTATTCAGATAAAATAAAATATGTGTGCCATTTATTGTAGAGTATACATGGGTCATTTTGAATTAAACTTGGTACCCTCCCTTAAACATTAGCATGTT